>NC_133330.1:56772114-57087793 GCF_042186555.1 Aquarana catesbeiana | reverse complement strand
TGAGAAAACAGAGCTTCCAAGGCTAGCCATTCGCGGCTCACCTTGTCAACTCAAATTCAAGCCATTGGTGGCCCTGTTGGCACCATTGGCTCAACAAACTTTGATTGGAAAATGAAAGGAGCTGGGTTAAAAATTGTTTGCCAAACAATGACTGCAGTCTTTAAAGTGATTGTAAAGTCTTGCTTTTTTTTTCAATAAAAATAATAAACATGTTATACTTACCTGCTCTGTCTAGTGGTTTTGCACAGAGCAGGGCCGATCCTAGGGTCACAGACGCCTGGGTGCAGAAATATTTCTGGCGCCCCCACATGGGCGTGGTCATCTTACCAACCCCTCCCCTTTACAAATGTTTCTATGGCAACAACTCAAACACAGAGATGCGCCCCTTAGAAGTCTTTGTTACCTTGGGATCCTCCCATGATCTCTTAACAATAAAGAAAATACAGAAAGAGAGTACAGTAATGAGACCTGGAGGGGAGTCTCTCTGATGCACACACAGAGAGCTGTCCGTTAGAAAGAGCCCCTAGACAGAATACGGTCAAAGACTGCAGACATGGTACAGGAGATGGTCAGAGACTGCAGACATGATACAAGAGATGGTCAGAGACTGTAGACATGATACAAGAGACGGTCAGAGACTGCAGACATTGTACAGAAGCTGGTCAGAGACTGCAGACATGATACAAGAGATGGTCAGAGACTGCAGACATGATACACGAGATGGCCAGAGACTGCAGACATGATACAGGAGATGGTCAGAGACTGCAGATATAATACAGGAGACTGATGGTCAGAGACTGCAGTTCCTATGGACGTTAGTAGATAATGGCCGATCGGCCCTCTCACCTGACCCAGCAATACAGCAATGGTTCCTCTGATCAGGAGTCAGCTCACTCTGAATTGCCCGTGACGACTCCATTGGGTAGCACCCAGATCTGTATTCCTGCAATGACTTTCTCTGCCAGGTATGGCGCTAGGCTGTGTGGCTTTCCCTCTGGTGGCGCAGGGCAGCGGGGTTCTCTCTCTGATGGTGTTCTCTCAGCACTGTCCTCTCCCTCTGCAGTCCTGGGTGTACTTTCATGCGTGTAGACCCCCCAGGACAAACCACCCTCCCTCCATTAGAACAGACCCCCACCAGGACAAACCCCCTCCATTAGTACAGACCCCTCAGGACAAACCCCCCCTCCATTAGTACAGACCCCCCAGGACAAACCGCCCCCCTCTCCATTAGTACAGACTCCCCCAGGACAAAGCCCCTCCATTAGTACAGACCCCCAGGACAAACCGCCCCCCCTCTCCATTAGTACAGACCCCCCCAGGACAAACCCCCCTCCATTAGTACAGACCCCCCAGGACAAACCCCCTCCATTAGTACAGACCCCCTTAGGACAGACCACCCTCCATTACTACAGACCCCCCAGGACAAAGCCCCCCTTCCATTAGTACAGACCCCCCCAGGGCAAACCCCCTGCATTAGTACAGATCCCCCAGGACAAACCGCCCCCCTCTCCATTAGTACAGACTCCCCCAGGACAAACCCCCCCTCCATTAGTACAGCCCCCCTCCATTAGTACAGACCCCCTTAGAACAGACCCCCCCTCCATTACTACAGACCCCCAGGACAAATCCCCCTCCATTAGTACAGACCCCCCCAGGACAAAGCCCCCCTCCATTAGTACAGACCTTCCCAGGACAAAGTCCCCCCTCCATTGGTACAGACCCCCCCAAGACAAACCCCCTCCATTAGTAAAGACCCCCAGGACAACCCCCTTCCATTAGTACAGACCCCCCAGGACAAACCCCCTCCATTAGTACAGACCCCCAGGACAAACCGCCCCCCCCCTCTCCATTAGTACAGACCCCCAGGACAAACCCCCCTCCATTAGTACAGACCCCCCAAGACAAACCCCCTCCATTTGTACAGACCCCCTTAGGACAGACCACCCTCCATTACTACAGACCCCCCAGGACAAAGCCCCCCCCTCCATTACTACAGACCCCCCAGGACAAAGCCCCCCCTCCATTAGTACAGACCCCCCAGGACAAAGCCCCCCTCCATTAGTACAGACCCCCCCAGGACAAACCGCCCCTGTCTCCATTAGTACAGACCCCCCAGGAAAACCCCCCTCCATTAGTACAGACCCCCCCAGGACAAACCCCCTCCATTAGTACAGACCCCCTTAGAAGAGACCCCCCTCCATTACTACAGACCCCCAGGACAAAGCCCCCCTCCATTAGTACAGACCCCCCTCAGGACAAAGCCCCACCTCCATTAGTACAGACCCCCCCAGGACAAACCCCCTGCATTAGTACAGATCCCCCAGGACAAACCGCCCCCCTCTCCATTAGTACAGACCCCCCCAGGACAAACTCCCTCCATTAGTACAGACTCCCTTAGAACAGACCCCCCTCCATTACTACAGACCCCAGGACAAAGCCCCCCTCCATTAGTACAGACCCCCCAGGACAAAGCCCCCCTCCATTAGTACAGACCTCCCCAGGACAAAGCCCCCCCTCCATTAGTACAGACCCCCCAAGACAAACCCCCCTCCATTAGTACAGACCCCCAGGACAAACCCCCTCCATTAGTACAGACCCCCCAGGACAAACCCCCTTCATTAGTACAGACCCCCAGGACAAACCGCCCCCCCCCTCTCCATTAGTACAGACCCCCCCAGGACAAACCCCCCTCCATTAGTACAGATCCCCCCAGGACAAACCCCCTCCATTCGTACAGACCCCCTTAGGACAGACCACCCTCCATTATTACAGACCCCCCAGGACAAAGCCCCCCCTCCATTAGTACAGACCCCCCAGGACAAAGCCCCCCTCCATTAGTACAGACCCCCCAGGACAAACCGCCCCTGTCTCCATTAGTACAGACCCCCCAGGACAAACCCCCTCCATTAGTAAAGACCCCCCAGGACAAACCCCCTCCATTTGTACAGACCCCCTTAGGACAGACCACCCTCCATTACTACAGACCCCCCAGGACAAAGCCCCCCTCCATTACTACAGACCCCCCAGGACAAAGCCCCCCCTCCATTAGTACAGACCCCCCAGGACAAAGCCCCCCTCCATTAGTACAGACCCCCCCAGGACAAACCGCCCCTGTCTCCATTAGTACAGACCCCCCAGGAAAACCCCCCTCCATTAGTACAGACCCCCCCAGGACAAACCCCCTCCATTAGTACAGACCCCCTTAGAAGAGACCCCCCTCCATTACTACAGACCCCCAGGACAAAGCCCCCCTCCATTAGTACAGACCCCCTCAGGACAAAGCCCCACCTCCATTAGTACAGACCCCCCCAGGACAAACCCCCTGCATTAGTACAGATCCCCCCAGGACAAACCGCCCCCCTCTCCATTAGTACAGACCCCCCCAGGACAAACTCCCTCCATTAGTACAGACTCCCTTAGAACAGACCCCCCTCCATTACTACAGACCCCAGGACAAAGCCCCCCTCCATTAGTACAGACCCCCCAGGACAAAGCCCCCCTCCATTAGTACAGACCTCCCCAGGACAAAGCCCCCCCTCCATTAGTACAGACCCCCCAAGACAAACCCCCCTCCATTAGTACAGACCCCCAGGACAAACCCCCTCCATTAGTACAGACCCCCCAGGACAAACCCCCTTCATTAGTACAGACCCCCAGGACAAACCGCCCCCCCCTCTCCATTAGTACAGACCCCCCCCAGGACAAACCCCCCTCCATTAGTACAGATCCCCCCAGGACAAACCCCCTCCATTCGTACAGACCCCCTTAGGACAGACCACCCTCCATTATTACAGACCCCCCAGGACAAAGCCCCCCCTCCATTAGTACAGACCCCCCCAGGACAAAGCCCCCCTCCATTAGTACAGACCCCCCAGGACAAACCGCCCCTGTCTCCATTAGTACAGACCCCCCAGGAAAACCCCCCTCCATTAGTACAGACCCCCTTAGGACAGATCCCCCCTCCATTAGTAGAGACCCCCCCTCCATTAGCATGCATAAAAACACCCAGGCAGCAGCTGGAGAGGAGAGGACAGTGTGCAGCCACGCAGCCCGGGTGGAGAACAGAGAGTGTCAGGCTTGGGCGGGAGGGAAAGGCAGAGGAGGAGATCATGTCAGGCACAGACCGGCCCCCAGAAAAAGAAGAAATTGACTCCTGCGCACAAGTGGTCAACCAGATGGATGGAAGGACGACACAGGCCTTGCTGCCCTCAAGGATGGGGAATCCTAACAAACAAAGAAATAAAAAGAGAGAGGGGCGCACCGGCCATGTGCATTATCTTTTGTAAAACATTTATTGAATAAAATGATAAAAGAAATTACTCACAAGCAGTAGTAAAATCTGGTGTCATAAAACTTGAGCAACAACAAGCAGCTTGGTGGTGATGATGAGCGAAGCCTTCCAAAGGTCTTAGAGGAACATGTAAGCTTCACTACTAGCTGACGCGTTTCGAAGGGCACGTCCCTTCTTCATCAGAGCTCAGCAGACAGACCGGCCCCCCCTCCAGCGATGTTACTGCGTGGCTGGTCTCTATCCACACAGATACCAGCCGCTCCAATCTCCGGCGCTGCTCTCCTTCTCTGACAGAAGGAGGGAGGGGGGACGGGCTGCCGCTTGAGCCTCGAAAACTACAGCGGCGGCTGTGACCTGCGGAGGGAGCCTCCTCTGGACACAGAGAGGAGGAGGAGGGAGGGGAGCACTCTGGCGCTTCAGCGCCCCCCACCTCTCTGGCACCCGGGTGCACTGCACCCCGTGCACCCCGTCTGGGATCGGCCCTGGCACAGAGCAGCCCGGATCCCCCTCTTCTCGGGTCCCTCTTTGGCTCTCCTGGCCCCTCTCTTCTGTTGAGTGCCCCCACAGCAAGCAGTTTGATATGGGGACCCAGACCTGAGTCACAGCTCCCTGTGTCCATTCAGACACAGAGCTGTGGCCCGGCCCCGCCCCCTCTCTCTCCTAATTGGCCGGCTGACTTTGATTGACAGCAGCGGGAGCCAATGGTGCCGCTGCTGTGTCTCAGACAATCAGGAGGGAGAGTCTTGGACGGCCGAGGCATTCCTGGACATCACTGGACAGAGAGGGGGCTCAGGTGAGTATTAGGGGGTGCTACAGTGGCTGCTGCACACAGAAGGTTTTTCATCTTAATGCATAGAATGCATTAAGATAAAAAAAACCTTATGACTTTACAACTCCTTTGCAGTCATGATTTGGACCAGTGCACAAAGAAAGGTCCATAAAGACATGGTTTGGGGTGGAGGATCTTGACTGGCCTGCACAGAGTCCTGACCTCAACTCAACAGAACACCTTTGAGATGAATTAGTGCGGAGACTGCTAGCCAGGCCTTCTCGCCCAACATCAGTGCCTAACCTCACAAACTTGCTTCTGGAAGAATGGTCAAACATTCCCATAGATACACTCCTAAACCTTGTGGACAGCCTTCCCAGAAGAGTTGAAGCTGTTATAGCTGCAAAGGGTGGACCAACTTAATACTGAACCCAACAGACTAAGACTAGGATACCATTAACCTCCCTGGCGGTTTTCCCGAGTGTGGCTCAGGGTTAAATTTCAGTACCATTAGCGGTAATCCTGAGCCACAGGATTGCATTGCATTGCAGGATCCTGGTGCAGTGTATTTACCTTGTCCCCAGGATCCTGCGATGTCCCCCCGATGTGTCTGTGGGCTGTGACCTCCGCCCCAATGCCTCTGTGTGCCGGGCTCCGTTCCCTGCGAGCGCCGTGATGCACGGGGGCGCAGCCCGGCGGCAAATTCAAAAAATTGAAAATTCATAACACATACAGTACACTGTAATCTTACAGATTACAGTACTGTATGAAATTATTTCACCTCCCTTTTGTCCCCAGTGCTTTGTCCTATGCCCTGCATGCAGTTTTATATTATATATACTGTTCTTTCTGCCTGGAAACTTGAGATTGTCTATAGCAACTAAAAAGTGTCCCTTTTACGTCAAAAGTGGTTTTAGACCAGCTAAAAAACAGCGATAGTAAATTAGAACACTTGCAGAATTTAGCGATAGTGAATCGTGGGGAAATTCATTTTATTATTATTATATTATTATTTTTTATAATTATTTATAGTTATTTATTATATTATAATTTATGATTTTGTGTTTCAAACTTTATCATACACGGGATATCTACTAGACTCTTGTTTGGACAGATTTAAGTGTGTTATTAAGAATTACAGGCCTACAATATAGAATGCCAAATTTCTATGCAAAACAATTTTACCGCTTTGAGACAGAAAAATCTGACATAATCATACCACCAGGGAGGCTACAGTTCATGTGCGTGTAAAGGCAGGCATCCCAATACTTTAAGCAATATAGTGTATTTTTATATATATATGTATTTATATATATATATATATATACTGTTTATATTAATAATTTGTATGCATGTAGGAGAAGTTTCAATCAGACAAGCCACAGTCTCAAATCTTGCATCTTCCATTGTCCTGTCTAACCTACTGTGCTCTGGAAATCTTTTACCATGCATTAAATGTCATCTGAAAAACAAAGATTACATATAGATTGTAAAAAAGTAGTAGATAAAAAACCTATAAACTTGAAAAAAATTTAAAAAATGGACACAAACAATTTTTAACAACACCGGGCACTACAACACACAGTGCATTTGCATGCTATTATAAACATATGGCACCACAATGCTTGCATGGTATGTACTAATGCATGTGTACAGATTATGGCAGTGCATAGGCGTGACTGTGAATGGGCCTTTAAAGGTTTCCCTGTTACCCCAGCATCAGATAGCACTATAAATGCAGAATAATAAACAGACTCGCATTTATAAAAGTATGGCATACATTTAAAATATCTTATACTATAGATCTTACTGAAATGTTTAAGCAAGGCGGGAGCATTCATTTCTTATTTTTATCATTTGGAATGAAAAAAAAGTTTACTTTAAACGCAGGCATCTTGAATCCAGCTAGACTCTGAGTGTCTTTATTTGATGCAGGTAGAGAAGTAGTAAAAAAATCTATTTACCCTGTAAGTAAGTTTACCGGCAGGAAGGCCTGACAGGGACGTTGTTTACGAGAGTGAGACAACCTCCTGCTTAATTTTATGTCGGTAATCAGACTTTTTTTTAGGGGCAAAAGTCATGCTGACTGGGAGAGAAATTTTTGTGTCTCGGAATACGGCTATTCAAATAAATTTGTTCTCCAAGTAATTCTAGTCTGATGATGGGATGCCCAAATGATTGTAGTTTACTGCTACAGAAATTGGAAGCGTGTCTTGCCTTTATACTTCAGACTGTATTTTATTTTGGCTGCGGCTTGAACTTGCGTCTACACTTTGTTCTGGACACATTTTAAGGTGAGGTTGTCACCCATGCATAAAATCACAATGGCTGCAGAAATGACACAAACACTCCAGTCAAAGCACCTTGTTTTACAATCAAACTGACTCAGATGATCTAGCTCAACTGCTGATTAGCTCAAGGTATCATGCAGCCATTTATGATCAGAACCTGGGTACCCTGCCAAATCTCCATAGTCTCTTTAATCACTTGCCTACCAGGCACTAACACCCCCTTCCTGCCCAGGCCATTTTTCCGCTGTCAGCGCTGTCGCACTTTGAATGACAATTGCGCGGTTGTGCTACACTGTACCCATACAAATTTTTTTATCATTTTTTTCACACAAATAGAGCTTTCTTTTGGTGGTTTTTAATCACTGCTGGGTTTTTTATTTTTTACAAAAAAAAAGACCAAAAATTTAAAAAAAAAAGTTTTTTACTTTTGTTCTGTCAGTAAATTTTGTAACCAAGTAATTTTTCACCTTCACTGATATGTGCTGATGAGGCGGCACCGATGGGCACTGATAGGCTGAACTGGTGGGCATTGATGAGGTGGCACTTATGGGCATTGATGAGGCGGCACTTATGAGGAGGCACTAATATGCCGCACTTATGGGCACTGATATGTGGCAATGATGAGCACTGATAGGCGGCACTGATGGGCACCGTTAGGTGGCACTGATGGGCACTAATAGGCGGCACTGGTGGGCACTGATAGGCGACAGTGGCGGGCACTGATAGGCAGCACTGGTGGGCACAGATAGGCAGCATGGATAGGCCACACAGATAGGCGGTACATATGGGCATTGATGTGCATTGATGGGTGGCACTGATGGGCGACATTGATGGAAGCACTGATAGGCGGCACTGATTGCCAGCACTGACTGGCATGGCTAATAGGCACTGATTGGTGACACTTGTGGGCAGTGGTGGGCACTGATTTCTGCCACTGGTGGGCACTGTATGCTGGCATTGGTGGGCAATGGTGGGCACTGTATTGTGACACTATATTTCTTTATTGTAATCAGGGCACTGATGATCAGTGCCATGATTACATTCCTACATATCCCCCTGTGAGGAGATGCCGCTGATCGGCTCTCCTCGCCACACACTCTGTCAGTGTGAGGCGAGGAGAGTCGATTACCGGCATCTCCGTGTTTACATGTGGCTGGCTGTGATTGGACACAGCCGATCACATGGTTAAAGAGCCGCGGACGTGGCTCTTTACACAGATCGGGGTCTTGTTGTGGGACGCCAGCAGCCGCGCCGTGTTGCTAGGACACGGTGTGGCTGCAATCGCCATGCTACGCGCCCCCATGGGCGCACGAGAGTGGCCGTTCTAGGACACCATAATATGACGTCGTCCCAGAACAAGAACTGCACTGCCCCGCCGTCATTTGATGGTGGGTGGGCAGCAAGCAGTTGATCTAACTGAATCCAATCTAGAACTCTGTAGTGGTTGGTATCCTCTTCCAAACAGCCCTGAATCTGAGTTCATGAAAATGTAGGCAAATGTTCTTTGGTTCCTGCATGTCCCTCTCTGACAATACACATAATGAATTTGAAATTTAATTTTAACCTTTCCAGTGTACACTATCGTGCAGAGGTTTTAGGCAGGTGTGAAAAAATTCTGTAAATTAAAAATGCTTTCAGAAATAGAAGTGTTAATAATTCATTGTTATCAATTATCAAAATGGAAAGTAAATGAACAGAAGAGAAAGCCAAATTAAATCAATATTTAGTGTGATCACCCTTTGCTTTCAAAACAGCATAAATTCTTGTACACAGTTTTTGAAGGAACTCAGTAGATAGGTTTTTCCAAACATCTTCAATCTAGACTGCCTCAAATCCTTCTGTCTCGTCATGTAATCCCAGACTGACTCAATGCTGTTGAGATCAGGGCTCTGTGGGGGCCAAACCATCACTTCCAGAACTCCTTGTTTTTTACGCTGAAGATAGTTCTTAATGAGATTGGCTGTTTATTTGGGGTCGTTGTCCTGCTGCAGAATAAATTTGGGACCAATCAAACGCCTCCCTGGTGACATGGCATCATGGATAAGTATCTGCCTGTATTTCTCAGCATTGAAGACACCATTGATCCTGACCAAATCTCCAACTCCATTTGTAGAAATGCAGCCCCAAACTTGCAAGGAACCTCCACCATGTTGAGTCGCTTAGCCCTGTTTCCAGACTTCTCTGGATAGTAGATGGTTGTACCTGGGTCCCACTGGTTTCTGTCAGCTGTGTGCTAATGGCACGGCTGGACATTTCCATTGCAAGCATGATGTATCTTTCATCTGCTGCATTAAGTTTCCTTGGCCAACCACTGCGTCTACAGTCGTCAACATTTCCCGTTTCTTTGTGCTTCTTCAAAAGAGTTTGAACAGAACATCTTGAAACCCCAGTCTGCTCTGAAATCTTTGCCTGGGAGAGACCTTGCTAATGCAGTTTAAGCACCTTGTGTCTTGTTGCTGTGCTCAGTCTTGCCATGGTGTATGACCTGTGACATGAAACTGTCTTCCACAACCTCACTCTAGTAGCAGAGTTTAGCTGTTCCTCTCCCAGTTTTAAGCCTCCTACACAGCTGTTTCTATTTCAGTTAATGACTGTTTCAGCCTACATATGAAATTGATGATCATTAGCACCTGCAGACCATTTGCACAGCTACCGTTGTCTCTTCAGTTGTGGCTGCTGAGGGAAAAAAGCATAGAAAATAAGCTTCCCTTGCAGTGAGAAAAGAGTTAAAGGGGCCTGAGTCTGCATCCGAGCCAGCCAATAAATGAGCACTCCGCTCTAGAACTACTAGAGGAAGAATCTGCAAAATTAAATAAAATGAAAAATATCAATAAAATTTGACCTTGTATATGTGTGAAATAAAAACAAAGTGTAGCATTGCCACCACAGTAGTGTTCTTTGTATCATCCTCCAAAACTAAGTGTCAAAAAGAAATAAAAACACACACACAGTTTTTGACAGTTCCTTTTTTTAAAATAAAAAAACAATGTCCCCCGATGCAGATCCATCGTCAATCATGGTGCTCGCCCCACCAGGCGCGATGTTTGCTAGCCACCAACAGCTTGCTCTGCCATCTGACAGTTTTTAAATAGATAAGGGGTGGAGCCACCTGGGTGACATCGCCCCATGTGACGTCACCGACCCAGTAAATTATATGGGGAGTTAGAGAGGAGATTCTTTGGCACCCCCTCACCAGATCAAAGAATGTTAGCCCCTTATGCTGGAAAGTTAGGGGTTTGTTCTTTCTGGAGAGAAGAGGCACGAGAGGTCTGTGTGCAAAACTCACAGCATGCAATTTTTGGAGCACTTCAGCACTTTATTTATGAATTATTGAGCACGGAGCACTTTTATGAAGAAGGTGCATTATGGAATGAACTGTCTTTGTTTTGCAACATTTGATATTTTTGGAGCACTTCAGCACTTTATTCATGAATTATTGAGCATGGAGCACTTTTATGAAGAAGGTTTACTATGGAATGAACTGTCTTTTGTTTTTGGAACAGTTTTTTGGGGACTGATTGATTTTTCACCTTATATATTTATATATTTCTTAGTCTTATTTGATATATATGGGACTTACACTGTATGCACTGTGGTATAAGATGCATATGTTTGCATAAGTGTTTCACACCTTCTGAACAGTGGCTACAGGTCCCCGCTGAGCAGGTGAATGAAAGGCCCAACTCCGTTCACTATACAGAGCGGAGACAGACACCGTCCCACTCTCCTCTATGGGTAAATTGGGTGAAAATAGACCCCTGTACATTTTCATTCGATCATATCCAATCTAATCCGCCAGACGGATTGAAAAAAGGACCACTCGTCTGGATCTTGCGGACAGGATCGGATAGCGGCGGATGTCAGCGGACATGTCAGCGCTGACATCCGCTGCTCCATAGGGGAGATTGAAGGGTCCGATCAGGTCCGCCTGAAAAATTGACAGGCAGACCTGATCAAACAGCCCGTGTGAAAGGGCCCTAAGCGATCTACCTGCCGCAAGGGTGAGATTGATTTATTAGCAGCAGTCCATGCAGTGCCACTCCAGTGTCAAAGATATCAGGCCTCAAGCTCCAGTGCCCACCAGTTTGGTCTCCTGCAGAGATGTGTGCATGCAGGCTGATGTTCTAACATGGACTCCTGCTCTACCAAGAGGAAGAAGTTTTTAGTGCAGTCCGGTAAAAGCTGTTCAACCACTCCCTCCACTACTGTAGTGTTAGGCTCTATGGGTCGGACTCTATGGTAGATGTCAATCCTCATGATCTTTAGCGTTCTGCATAGAATTCTATAGGCTTTCCTGGCTATATCTCTCCCCCTGCTAACTGGAGGAGTGCAACAAAACATTCAGGATAACAGTAGGAAGTGAAAGCAAAACTGCCTGTAAAGGGGGCATTGTTCTCCTTCTCCATGTTTCTGTAGTCCAGCACCTGGCTACGTCAAGATGCAGCTTATGCAATAATAATTAAAAATAAGTACCAAAAATATGTTTGCTTCCCTTTAAAGTAAGACAACCAGGTATATTCCTATTTGCAAAGCATACTTGGTGAAAATTCACCAGCTAGATGGCTTGAGAATGCCCATGGTTGATGTAAACCACATAGCTCCTGTCACACAGAAATTGCTCAATAATTCCTTTCTTTACTCTTGAATAATCTGGAGCATTTCCAGCAGCGCGTTTGATTTATTTATATATTTATTATTGCATTTCCCATAATTCACATTATTTAAGACTTTAATGTAATGACTTGAGATGATGAATGCAATCTTCCCTGCTCTACAAATGACATTATCAAAAGTGTAATGACCATAAAGAAAATACAAAAAGGCTTACTTGGTTTAATAAAAGAAAAATCAAGAGATCACAGAAAGGAACCTATTTAACTTTCATCTAATATAGGGGCTCATAAATGATGCATCTCGTCAGAAGTAAGGCTGTATTTACCATAATGGCATTTGTGGGCAAGTGACTAGGGTGGCAGGGTAAGAGGGGACAGAACCTGAAAGTCCTGAAATGTTAGTTTTCCCCAGATCAGTAACAGAGGGGAAATCTTTCAGACGGGAAACTGGTTCCAGTGTTTAAGAGGGGTGTGTTTTTGGGCAGAATTTGAAGGAAAATCTTAAAAAAGAAATACTGTACAGTAGATAGAAAATAAATGAGAAGGGCTTTAACCATTCTTTATTTCATCCAAAAATAATAAAAAAAAAGTTTTGGCTGTGTTACATATACAGTACTACTAAAAAGTTTGGTTAAACAGGATGAGAGTTCCATCAATGAAAAGTTATATTGAAACTGGATACTTTTCTTTCTAAAAATATATAAAATGATATTTATACATTTATGTGTAAAAAAAAAATCTTAATTTTACAGCAGTACTTAAAAATAACTAAAGCTGTTGAATAACCAGAACAGCCAAAAATTGATTATTTTCAGAAGTCTCTATACTGTACTTCCTTATCACAGGTTTTCTTTTTAAAAAGAAGGGTCCCACCCTAAACATATTTTGAGAGGAGTAGAGTATGAGTATATCACCCACACCATCCTCACTGATTTTCAGAAGCCCGTGGGGCCAGATAATGGTTAAAGATGAACTCCCGGCATAAAAACTGTCATTTAAATGTATTTCTCAATAGCCACAAATAATTTAAATCCACATTTACCAAATTTATTTGCAAACCCAGATATTACCTGTGCTTTACGCAAGGAGCAAAGCTGTGGGAGGGACCTGGAAGCTCCATCCACTACACACTGCCTGCATAAAACTACAGGAGGGGGCGAAGACAAGACCAGTCACCCTGCACAAGAAGCAGTGATCGATCTTTATTACGAGAAGCTCCTGCACAGTGGTAAAGTTTCATACTGGATTACTGCACAGATCTGGAGAAAATACACTGAGAACACTAAGATTCAAGTAAAAATACACCTGACTCTTGTATTTAGAAAATACTTGCCTATTGGGGAGTTCAGCTGAAACTTGAACGTATACGCCATATTTTACTGACCATGGGCCTGGGTCAACAGGCTTTTGTTCACTTCAGAACTGCTTCTCTCCCTATAAAAGTCTATTGGGACACAAAAGCAGCTTGGAGCTGGCCAAATGCAGTTCAGAAGGCAGTGAACCACAGGTCAAATCTACCTGTCAATGACATCTGAATGATCTAAAAATTGTCTCAAACTTAAGCTGAAAAGAATACTCATACTCAAAGCCGAAAACCCATTGATACTGGCCCTAATAGTTTCTCTTTGTATGTCTTGGTAAAGCCAACTAGATCAGCCACTCTCAACTAGGGTTCTGCAAAAGGTTGCGAGGGACTCCTTAAGCTGTGGCAAATTGACTTGCCTTTTGATGGTGCCTGCATAGTTCCAGGTTCCAACAACAGCTAATTGATTCCAATGATCATTTTTGCTGTCTAGGTATAAGGGTAACATTCTGATCATCACTGTAAAGGGTGCATTTTTCCTTCTAGCCATCAATGTTAGATGGATTTTTTCCACTGACTCCCAATGAATGTGATTTTGCAGGGGGATTTCCATGACATGCAATGTTTCAAGGGTTCGTTTCAGATAAAAAGTTTGAGAAAGGCTGTGCTAGAGCAACCTTTCTCAAACAGGGTTCCATGGAACCTCCTAGGGTTCCTCCAGAAGTTGCTAGGGGTTCCTTGAGATGTGGCTGATTGACCTCCCATATGATGGTGCCTGCATAATTCTGAGGTTAATGCCACTTGGCAGAGCCAGTGGCATGAGTGTTGGCATGGTGGACTAGCTGCTGGTTCTCACCAAGCTGACCAGGAGCTTCGCCAAGCTTCTTCTTCAGGTTATACACATACATGTTCTGGGAGGGTTACTCCATCATTTTGTGTCTCACTTACTTTGGGTCTGAAACCTATTCTCGTCACTACACTTACAGTTTTCTGGCACAAAGCCCACCTTCTTAAATAAAGAATGTCCACACAGGGTGCTGCTTCAAGGATTTACTTTAAATCTTCAGGTTAATACCTTGACACACAACTTCACAGTTACAGTGTAGAACACTTCAGTGCCACCAACATGAAATCTTAAAGTCCGGCCATCTTTCCAAATGCTCTTTCGTGAGTCCCCCAGCAACGTGTCCTCACATGGAGTCTCTTCCCTGGGTCTAGGCCCAGCAGGCTCAAGGGTTGGGATGAAAGATTAAGAAAGGCCGAACTAGAGGGTGCCCACTGTGTTCTGTGACCTCTAGCAGATACTCCACAACACACCTGACTTTTTGATCATACTGTCAGGGTCACCCATCCCAGAAGACCCATGTGAATAAATTCAATTCCACCCAACTTCACCCAAAACAGAGGCATACATTTTGGTTGCCATTGTCTTTTAAATAAAATGATGAATTGGCATTATTGCCTGTTTTTGTCTCTCCTGCATAAGCAGGCTTTAATACACATAATTTACATTAGTAGCATTCAGTACTTATTCAATCAACTTAATTAGATAAATGACTGGCTGTATGAAATAGTAGTGGAACCGATCAGATATAATTCCTCTGTTTATGTCAGGCGATGGCATTAATTTACCAATATCGCCGACCTCATGATTTAAACAGCACAACTGATCAATAATTATGTTTTCCTAAGGCAATAATTTAAACTGTTTGGAGAAGATTCATCTTCTTGCCGTCGATGGCTCTTGAAATAATTAGTGAAAATTTCCCAGAGCCTAAATGAATACTAGTTGAGAATATATTCAATAATGGAAAGTAGACAATTATATTTTTTATCTGTTGTTTTCATAACATAGATTAAAGAGATGTCTTATTATATTGGACTTTTTCCTGTCTACATTATAAAACAATTCTTGTTTATAAATAAACTGGGAAATGTAGCAATTTATTATTATTTTCTAAATGAACACTAAGTATTCTGATCTAATTAAAAGTGGAGGTTTATTTTAATTGGTCATATTTGCTAATCTAATGCCGCGTACACACGAACGGAATGTCCGACAGAAAAAGTCCGACGGGAGCTTTTCATCGTATATTCCGATTGTGTGTGTGCCCCATCGGACTTATTACGTTGAAAATTCTGACGGACCTAGAAATAGAACATGTTCTAAATTTTTCCGACTGAACCAATTCCTATCGGGAAAACCGCTCGTCTATATGCTGTTCCAACGTACCAAAAATGACGCATACTCTGAAGCAAGTACGAGACGGAAGCTATTGGCTGCTGGCTATTGAACTTCCGTTTCCTAGTCCCGTCCTACGTGTTGTACGTCACCGCGTTCTGGACGGTCGGAATTTGGTGTGACCACGTGTATGCAAGACAGCTTGAGCGGAAATCCGTCGTAACTCAGTCGGAAAAACCTTCAGAGTTTATTCCGACGGGAAAACCGGTCGTGTGTACAGGGCATAAGTCTTGCCAAATCCTTCTGTGCATGGCCAATTTAGGGCTTGTCTACATTAGCGCTGCCTTCTGAAGAGTGATCTGTGGTGAATTGCTTTTTAAAGGCTGCTGGAAGGGATTATGTCACCACCTCATTGCCTATTTTAACCCTTTAAAGCGCACACCACCGTGCTGCATCCACATGCATTGCACACAGTTGCAGGGTGATTGTGGCACAGCTCCAATCACTTCAATGGGTCATGTTCGACGGGCGGTACTGCCCATCAAATGCAGCAGGAGGGAATATATCTTGCTGCAGGCATGATGGTCACAGCATGTGTACACCCCCCTTTGCAGCTTATGGGGGGGAATTGAGGGTCAGTAAAAAAGCACCTTAACCACCTTTTTTACCCGTAACCACATGTGTAAACTTAACCTTAAAGCAGAGCTCTTTCTATTTTGTACTGCAGGCAGAAGAACCGCTTTTATATTGATGGCTGTACCTCTGTTGGGGTGATTTACTCTGATTTCTTGACCTGATGTGTTGCCACCAGGACAGAAAGTACAGACAATTTAAAATTTGGAGGGGAAACCAGGGCATTGGCTATATATTCTATATGTAACTCCGTCCGTGCCTCCTATGATTCTAAATTGAACTAGTACTGTATATACAGTATATGTATGTATATATATATATATATATATATATATATATATATATATATATATATATATATATATATATATTATATACACACACACACTTTATTGTCAAAAGTATTGTGACACCTGCCTTTACATGCACATGAACTTTAATGGCTTCCCAGTTTTAGTCCATGTCTTTATGGACCTTGCTTTGTGCACTGATGCGCAGTCATGTTGGAACACGAAGGTGCCATCCCCAAACTTGGGAGCATGAAATTGTCTGAAGTGTCTTAGTATGCTGAAGCCTTAAAGTGTTACTAAACCCAGGACCCTGCATTCAATATATCTCCTCTCCTATCTATCGGCTTGAGGTCAGGACTCTGTGCAGGGCAGTCAAGTTCCATCCAGCCCAAACTCGCTATCCACACCATAGTGCCAAAAGTATTGGGCTACCCCTCCAAATCATTTGGTGGAGGGGGGATTATCGTGTGGGGTTGTTTTTCAGGGGTTGGAGTTAGGTCCAGTGAAGGGAACTCTTAAAGTGTTACTAAAGCCACAACAGTAAAATCAGTCTATATATGCAGTAAAGCACGCTTGTTATACTCACTGTGGAACCTAAGAGGTTAATCCTCTGCATTGTGTATAAAGGCTGTGTGATCCTGTCTCTCTGATCCTCCCCTTCGTCCACTGACTCCATTCCATCTCCTGATAGAACAGAGCATTGGGGGATAGGCTGTACATGCTTGGGAGAGTACATGTGATCAGCACAGGGCCAATCAGCACTGTCCAGACAGAGGGTCAGGGGTCCTACAGCCTTGTAGGACAATCAGGGAAAATGAAAACTCCTCCAACATGCTTTAATCAGACACTGATAGAAGTCACAAGACTGCTATATACTGCTAATGAAAAAAAGTATTTAGCAGTTAATATTTACTAAAACTATTGCATTTCCATGTTCTGTGTACTGTGGGAGACCAGATATAGTGAATGCAGGGTCCTGGGTTTAGTAACAATTTAGGGCATCAGCATACTAAGACATTTTGGACAATTTCATGCTCCTAAGTTTGGGGATGGCCCCTTCCTGTTCCAACATGACTGCACACCAGTGCACAAAGCAAGGTCCATAAAGACATGGATGAGCGAGTTTGGGGTGGAGGAACTTGACTGGCCTGCACAAAGTCCTGACCTCAACCCAACAGAACACTTTTGGGATGAATTATGCTGTGTACACACGATCGGAAATTTGGCCAGCAAAAGACCGATGAGAGCTTTTGGTCGGAAAATGCGACCGTGTGTATGCTCCATCGGACTTTTGCTGGCGGAATTCCCGCCAGCAAAAGATTGAGAGCATGTTCTCAATTTTTCGGTCGGAAAAAGTTCCTATCCGAAAATGCGATCGTCAAATTCTGACGTGCAAAATTCCTACGCATGCTCAGAAACAATTCGACGCATGTTAAGAAGCATTGAACCTCATTTTCTCGGCTCATCGTAGTGTTGTACGTCCTCGCGTTCTTGACGATCGAAAGTTCAGAGAACTTTTGTGTGACCGTGTGTATGCAAGGCAAGCTTGAGCGGAAATCCGCTTGTGTGTACGCGGCATTAGAGCGGAGACTGCGAGCCAGGCCTTCTCGTCCAACATCAGTGCCTGACCTCACAAATGTGCTTCTGGAAGAACGGTCAAACATTCCCATAGACACACTCCTAAACCTTGTGGACGGCCTTCCCAGAAGAGTTGAAGCTGTTATAGCTGCAAAGGATGAGCCAACTCAATATTGAACTGGGATGCCATTAAAGTTCATGTGTGTGTAAAGGCAGGCGTCTCAATACATATACATACACACATCTAGCTAATCAGTTATATATTTCCCCATGCGTCCATACCTTCCATCATTCTAAAATGAGCCAGTAAGTACAAAGGCTGGAAAATTCCTTGTGTCCATTATAGTGTCATAACAATATCCTGTAATTTTATTTTTCCATTGCTAAGAGGATAACATTGGGAGGACCTGTTACTTTCTCACCAGCCTAATGAATGAAAGTTTCCACTCCTGGGGATCCTTCATTACATTTTAAACAGGTAGGGTGTGTTTGTGCATTTGATGAAGGCATTTACAGTGCTGGGCAGATTAAAGCAGTGGGGGTTTTCTGTAGTTCTCCAGCTGGGCTGACAAATATTTTCCAGCAGTGTTCAGAAATTATAGTATGAAGATTGTGAAGCCTGGGGCAAAGCATTGATAGGATAGTCACATGTGCATAATGCTCCATCAGCACAGTTTTCATTCATGGGCTGTTCTCTTTGTGTTCATAGTTGGAAGAACAGAATTATGGATTGAAGAATACAATACAAAGGGTAAGTCCTAGGCATGGGTCTTCTGTAACCTGCTCAGTTCTCCTGGCCCTAATACATAAGCCTTGCTTTTTTAACCTCTTGCCGACCGTATAACTTACATATACAGCGGCTAGGCGGTTCTCCTGCGCAGGATCACATACCTAATATATGATCCTGCACTTTGCACACGCGCACCACCGACGACCTGCTCTGGTTGTGATTATACACAGTGGGAGCTGATCTGCGTGTACCCTGGACTCGATGTTCGCCAGCAAGAAAAAAGGGGGAAAAAAACTGCGCTAAGTATTAGTTGGAAAAATAAAATAAAATTAAATAAAGTGAAGTGAATCAATTATGGTGAAAACAGCAGAAATTCTAAGAATATGACACCCATATAGCACTAGAAATTAGAAATAAAAAGAATCGCGCTAATAAGTAACAAAAATGCATATACCTGTGAAAACAGTGACAACTCTAAATAAGCAAGATATAAATGCACTCAAAAAGGTAATATTAACGAAAGGTGAACACTTTATACGATCTTAAAAGTCCAAAGAGTGAACTAAAATAGTAGTCTATAGATGGCTACTGAACCACCTATCTAAATAAAGATCCAAGTGAACATCAAATGTTCTTCCGTGAAAAAACAGTCCACCACCAAGAAATGGAAGGGGGTCACTCCTTACCGGAAAGCCACGATCCCCCACTACAGAGGATCATAGCTTGCAAACACAACCGAAACTGGCAACTGGAACTCGCATCGGTGTCCACTACAGGGTCATCAAAACATCAGCGGTTGCGGACCAACTTGTTGAAAAGGCGTACGTTTCTTGTATTGGTTGTGAGCCACAGAGCTTCCATCACATCAAAGGGCGAGTAGGAATTGGAATCTGGGTGACTCTTCCTGGCTGATGGGTGACTCTTCCTGGCTGTTGGTGTCGGAAGGGGTCCCTTGTAATAATGGATCGTGTATTGTCCCGGCCAATCGCTTCCACCCGATGTCTAGGTATTCATTCACCTTGCTTGTTCTGGGTCACAAAGCATCCAATCACATGCCTTGGCATTTCTGTGTTGCACCACACATGAGCACACCTCCCAACTTTTTGAGTTGATGTCCGCCAGCACCCGCTGATCATTAGGCAGAGAGCCAGGACGGCAATCTGCCCATGTAAACGAGGCAGATCGCCATTCTGTCAGTAGAGAAGGCATTAAACCTGTTTTCTGCAAAATTCAAGGCATGGGTGGTCATGAGCAGCAGGTTTTCACCAACACTCTCCTATAACCTGCCCAGTTCCCTAGGCCCTACTACATAAGCATTTCTTTTTTAACTGAATCCTAAACACTAGTTTTTGGGAATGTACAGTATAGTCTTTTTGATATATGTTTTTGTTTTTATATTCAGACTTCAAATTCTATTACATGTGAATATTTTAGATTTACAACTTTCCTTTCATGGTTTCTATCAGGGAGGTATCTATGCTGAGGTCAACCATTAGCTACACTGTACAAGATCGTAGAAGGTATACCTTAAAGATATAAGTTGACAGGTGGTTCATGAGCGTGCAAAGAACTTTTAAACAGAAAGGAACAGGTAGCTGGAACTGTGGAACATGGCCCACACCGTACATGCCTCTGCTTATGTACCCAATAATGGTCCCACATGAGAGCAGATGATGCAGGATTCCCCAAGGCAAGGAGTGCAAGGGCCAACCGGTTTTCACCAGGGATCCTTTCACAGGGGCTTGGACTGTATGCTGACCCCAGGTCACGATCTCTGGGTTCACCCTGCTCTAAACATGATGAGCCACAGAGAATATGGATAACCAGGATACAACTTGGAAGTCAGGGCAGGCAGTGGATATGGATAACTTGGACACAGGCCAGAGGTCAGAGCAGGAAGTGGTCATGAATAATCCAGATATATACCAGAGGTCAGGATAGGCAGCAGATATGGATAGCTAGGATGCAAGTCAAAAGTCAGGACAGGCAGCAGACATAGATAACCAGGATACAAGCCAGAGGTCAGAGGAGGCCACAACTAATGAAGATACAAGTCAGACTCCAGGGCAGGCAGTTGACACAGATAACCAGGAAGCAAGTTGGCTCAGTGCACACAAGTTAGAAAGAGTATGGTACAGGCAAGGGTTAACTGTCAGGAGTATTTTTTCAAAGAGTTACACTAGTGAGCTTTAGCAAGCTTTCCTCAAGCAGTAATCTAGGAACTGCACCAAGTTTGTATAGCCTGGTCAGGGAGGGGAAGGATGTGGTGAAGTGCACATAGCCATGCATTGCAGAGGCACATTCGGTGCTAGAGAATGGGTGGTAGGCAGTTTTGACAGTTTCTTTGAAAGAGTATAGATCTACTTTATATTTTCCACAATACCTAAAAACCAGAGCAATGGCAACGAAAATTAACATCGTACTAGAAACAAAATTGCAATTTTTAATTTATAAACAAAAAAAAAGAGAAGCCAATAAATATTAAATATAAGCATTTCCTTTACAGACACAACGAAAACTCACCAAATCCATACAATTATGGTGGGGGACAATACTTGTAGTTGTGACCATTAACATATATTTATTTGGTCTAAATAATTATGGATAGCTTGCTGGGTGGTCTGTTTAAATAGTAAGTAAGACAAATGATTCTTTGGTTATGTTTCACTGCAAAATTGCAGTTAAGAGCCGTACTTATACTTGAACATTAACACGTCATGACCAATACAAACACAGCGATGTGTGAAAATAATTACCAACAACCTAAACAGAAAAACAAACCAGAAGATTGCACCAGGCAAGTCTGATACGGGAAGCTAGACCATCTGGTGTGGGCAGCTCCATATTTCTGGAAATGTAACATTGTAAAGTAGAATGGCAAAATAATACAACATATTCTCTTTCCTTGTTTTAGTACAGAACCTTCACATGCCCAATGTGCCATATGATAAAAATCTGATTTTGCTGCAATGGCATGAATATAAACACATGCATCTTCATTTAATTGTATATCACATGTCAGCTTTGTGGTTTGAAAGTACAAGAATTCAATAAAAGGACATGCTAACAAGAAGAGTTAGATAGGGAAACCTTAGTGTGCCTAAATACACTAGCAGTCATATAGTCTTCACGTTCTATAGCAGCCTTTCCTAACCAGGATTCCAAGGAACTCTAGGGTTCATCCAGAGGTTGGCAGGGGTTCCTTAAAAAATTAGCAATCTCTGCCCCTAAAACTAAATTACTAAAAGTATTGGGACACCTGCCTTTACATGCATATTAACTTTAATGGCATCCCAGTCTTAGTCCTTAGGGTTCAATATTGAGTTGGCCCACCCTTTGCAGCTATAACAGCTTAAACTCTTCTGTGAAGGCTGTCCACAAGGTTTAGGAGTGTTTCTATGGGAGTGTTTGACCATTCTTCCAGAAATAAATTTGTGAGGTTAGGCACTGATGTTGGACGAGAAGACCTGGCTCGCAGTCTTCACTCTAATTCATCCCAAAGGGCAGGACTCTGTGCAGGCCAGTCAAGTTCCACCACCCCAAAACTCGCTCACTCATGTCTTTATGAACCTTGCTTTGTGCACTGGTGCTCAGTCAATTTGGAACAGGAAGGGGCCATCCCCAAACTGTTTCCACAAAGTTAGGAGGATGAAATTGTCCAAAATGTCTTGGTATGCTGATACCTTAAGAGTTCAATTTACTGGAACTAAGGGGCAAAGCCCAACCCCTGAAAACAACCCCACACCATAATCTCCCCTCCACCAAATGATTTAGATCAGTTCACAAAGCAAGGTCCATAAAGACTCGTGGATGGGCGCGTTTGGGGTTGAGGAACTTGACTGGCCTGCACCGATTCCTGACCTCAACCCTCTAGAACACCTTTGGGATGAATTAGAGCGGAGACTGCGAGCCCGGCCTTCTCATCCACATCAGCGCCTAACCTCACAAATGTGCTTCTGGAAAAATGGTCAAACGTTCCCATAGACACACTCTTAAACCTTGTGGACAGCCTTTCCGGAAGAGTTGAAGCTGTTATAGCTGCAAAGGGTGGGCCAACTCAATATTGAACACTGCGGATTAAGACTGGGATGCTAATAAATTTCATGTGCGTGTAAAGGCAGGCATCCCAATACTTTTGGTAATATAGTCTAAGTAGCCACTTATGCCGATTATCTTTTTTAGCCATCTGAAAGTTGCATTTTTTCCACAAACCATCAATGCATGAGGCATTCTTCCCATTGATCACTAATGTAAGGGCATTTTTCCCTCTGACCACTAATGTAAAGGCTTTCTTCCTGCTGACCACCAATGTATAGGGATCCTTCTTTCACTGACCACTAGTGTAAAGTGGTCCTTCCCCCACTTACCACCAATCTAAAGGAACCCTTCTCTACTGACCACCAATGTAAGGGAGTTCTTGACTGAACTCCGATGTTGAGGGCACTTTTCCACAAATCTCCAATGTAAGGGAACACAATTTTTGCTATCTGTGTTTAAATCTGACGATTATTATTTGTTTTATTATTATGAAACTAACACTCCCAAATTAATATGGCATGATATCACAGGCGATTTGGGTACAACAGTCCTCAGCAACGTTGACAGTACTTTAACACAGTCCAAGCACTTGAGGTGTCATTTAATAATTCTTATGTTACCGGAGCAGTATCTGAGTGTAGGAGGTGGCTGATAGGCAGAGCAGGAGCACTTAGCAGACCGATAAAAAGATCTTGGTCCCAGCTCTACAGTCCCCAGATAGTGGAGCCAGTTGTGGTATCCCTGTTCTGTCCTTCTCGACAGGGACTTCTTCCTAGTGCCAAATACACCATCCCTAACCAGCGGCGACCTTGTTCCTTCTCTATCCACTTCATAGCTGCAGTGGGACAGTACTATTTACTACCATTGCCCTCACTAAAGATAGCCACGGAGGCCATCCAGTGTTGCAGCCAGATGGCGGCTGGTGGTATATTTGGGGGGGGGTGGCAAACAGTGCACCCACAGCCACCCCCCCGGTTGGGTCAACCGCAAACCCCCCCGTCTGGTCAGTCGGTCGGGTCATCTGCACCGACTGCAAATCCCCCTCCCCAGTCAGACAGTTCCCAGCCTGGCACTTACTCCATCTATGGTGCGGGTGTCAGGAGGCAGCTTCCCCTTTCTTCTCCTCCTCGGCATCATGGCATCTCCTCCCTCCTCCTGGGCCAATTGGAATGCCTCTCCTTTCGGCCAGTAGGGGAATGGGATGAGAATTAGTGTGACATTAGCGAATATTTATTCGCTATTGTCGCAAAATTGCACCCCAAGCCCCCAGTTTTTGAAGCCTATTAGAGCCTCAGGCTCTAATCATGTGCTTAAAAAAAAAAAAAACCTGATTGGAATCTATGCATCCAGCGCCCCGCATGTAGATTAATTGACCGGTAGCATGGAAAAAGGGGGGGCGGTGCCCGTGTGCCCTGCATTACGGGCTGCCACTGATTGCAGCATCCAATCGGACTGCTGCTTCCCTGATGACATCTACAGAGGCTTCAGAGAAACAGAGCTCCTCTCATCCTTCATTCCCTCTGTACAGCCACCAGAAAACCAGCGCCACCTACAGAGGGGAGGATAAACTGCATCTGCCTATAAGCTCCTAAAGGTGAACTTATACTTTAACTTCTAGAACCTGCTGTCAGTTTGACAACCAAGGTTCTGTCTGTGCAGCAAAGCTGCTGTTAGCCCGTCCAAGAGGGGATTTCTTCTCATATTGAGGTTTTCTTCATACTTCCTGTTGATTTTCTGGGACAGGAAATGAAGAGATATCTCCCAGATCTCTTAAACAAGACATATTAAGCACCCAAAACTGAGAGGGGGTTTAATCCTTTTATACACTATCCAAAGCTTCAAAATAACTTTGGATTCACATATACATAGTTTAAAAAATAAAAATAAAAGTTAAACTCCTTTTGACTCATCTTTTTTGGCTGTTCTAGGCACCCCATGGTTGTCTTTTGGTAAATATGGGTCTAAGCAAAGGTGAAGGTAGACTAAGAAGAGGTGAGGGTTGGATTCCCAAAGAGGATGTCTTGCCACTAAGGTCCTTTATAGAACTAAGAGGCCAGTGGGTGATTGAGCCCACTTGTGTACATCTGAAGGAAAGGACCAGCAGGGTGCTATACATATCTTTCTGAAAATATCACAGCACCCTGCCTTAGTACTCCTTTTAAGAGCCATCAGCTCAGATTTAAGCAATGAGCTGGTTCTTGGGAGGTGTTAAGAGGCATTTGCATGCAGACACCTATTGTACATGTTATGCTGACCCTCCATAATTAAAAGAGTTCAAATAATAAAAGGGGTGGGCCAGGGACAGCCAAGCAGTGGAAGAAAGGGCTGGAAAGGTCTCCAAACTTTCTAAACGAAGGGCCATTTTACTGTCCTTCAGACTATAGGGGGGCTGGACTGACTGATGCCAATGAGATTAAAAAATGCCCCATCAGTGGTAGTAAAAAAAAAATATTAATAGTGCCCCATCATTAGTGTCAGGAATAGTTCCCTGTTATCGGTATCAGTAGAGGGAATCGTGCCCTATCACTGGAATCAGTGGATTAGTGTTCTATCATTTAGCTCAGTGAGAAGAATAATGTTCCATCATTGTGTGTCAGTGGGAGGAATTATGTTCCATTCTTGATGTCAGTGGAAGGTGCCTCATCGTTGATGTCAGTAGGAGGAATAATGCCCCAAGGGCCAGATAAATGCAAGCAAAGGATGGCATCTGACCCGCAGGCGGCAGTTTGGAGACCACTGTGCTAGATGATGGTGAACGTTCTACAGCCAGGAAATGAGGTGGGCTCTGTTTGACTTGCTGCAGCTTCTAATGTACCCAGTATGCAGCTTGCAGTGTGCAATGAATTGGAGTAGGCAATTTAAGTACAACATATGTACTATACAGTGAAGATAAGTCTGGAGTGTAGCTTTAATAGTCTAAATTTACTCTTTCTTGGAAACATTTTTTTTTTTTAAACGGCAGTCATTTAAAGGTCTCGACCATGCTGCCTTTCTATGAGTAGCTTACTCAGCCAGGGATTGTTTGCAGGCACTTTTTTGGAAAAATTTTTTTAAAGTGACAAATTCATTTTAAGGTGTTGACAATACCGCCTTTGTATGAATTGCTTACTCATCCGCAGAGAAATTTGAGTGTATAACATCCAATCCTGCTGACCAGAAGAAACAAACTAAAAACTACAGTACAAGAATAAAATAATTTTAGCTTTTCCAGCACAACACGCTATAAATCCAGCTCTTTGCCGAATCGTAATATATATAGAGTGCTGTAGCCGGCACAAATGTCTGATTTATGTGTTGTGCGTCTGTTTCATATAAAGAGCATTGACTAGAACAGGGAATGCATTCTAGCAGAGACTTCTCATTTATCAGGAACTCTCTGCCTTCTAGTGAGAAACCTGTAATGATGATTAACTCACATGGAGCCTGTCTGACAGTGGTACAATGCTTAAAAAGATGGTGTCCTTAAAAATCCTCTGTAAGAAGGAACCATTTATGGACCACGCGCTAATTTCTGTGCAAGAATCATGCTTTTTAGGTTAAATTGCATAAGATTGGCTTCTTTGCTGTCAACCTTTTAGATATCATGCCAACAACCATGATGTCTTTAGATCCCTCACAAGCAACTTTGCAACCTCAAGCCCCCTGCAACTGACTGCACTTCCCTCAAGCTCTTTCACCACTAGCTTTGTGTTCGTCAAGCTCTTCAGCATTTAACTGTGCACTTTTCAAGGTCCCTCACAACCAACTGTGCACCCCTCAAGCCCCCCTACAAACTACTGTGCAAACCTCAAGCTCTCTCACCACCAACTGTGCATGTCCTCAAAATCATGCACTCCTTAAGCTGCTCTGCAACCAAATGTAAACCTCTCAAGCTGCCAAACCACCAGGCCTCTAGCTCCTTTAATATCAATTGGATATCCCTAAATTGTCCTCGCCACCAACTTTGCACCTATCAGACTGCCCTGCAACCAAATTTTCATGCCTCAAGCTCTGTCCCCACCAACTGTTTACTCCTGTAGCTCCCCTATAACCAATTGTAGCAAGGTCCCAGGCTCTCTATTGGTCTGATGAGAAGTTCTAGGGCCAGGGATAGCTGACATCCTTCTGGATGTGGTGGGTTGTGAGGCATAGTGGGTGTAAGATGGTTAAAGTTATTGGGCACCAGACACTTCTTGGATGCAAAAGAGGTTTTATTTCTCTTAACAGTCCTTTTTGTATTTTTGAGGGGAGAGTGGGTTAGGGCCAGGACACCCTTAGGCTGGATTCACACCTATGCAGTTTTAGTGCTTTTTGCATTTTGCAGATTTGCACTACAGAACGTGTTCCATAGGAAACCATGTTAAATGGACTGTAGTGCAAATCTGCAAAATGCAAAAAGCACTAAAAATGCATAGGTGTGAATCCAGCCTTAGGTAGTTGCAAGATTAATTGGCAGACTCCGAGACTCAACAGGAGGACAGCCATGCAGGGAAAGGCATCCAGCAAGAAGCCACATCTACATGTGCAGGAATGCTGTCTCCTATGGCAACAGTCTTAAACAGTACCTAACACAAAGCGTAACCGTTCTTTCACCTACACTACAACTTCTCCTTGCAGTTATTTAATACACTGAGCTCCTGGTCTCTCACTAGACCCACTGATTCACTGCCACTGAATCCCTTGAGCTCCTCCAATCTTCACGGTGGTATCTTCCTCAAGCATCACCCCCGCCTCTCTGCTGGGTCCCTAGCTTGGCACTCTAGATACCTCTCAAGCTTCACCTACGCTGGCCTTCTCGGTACCTAGCTTGACACACAAGGCTGCTCTGCAAGCATCACTTCCACTGGCTGGGTCCCTGGCTTGATTCCCACTGAAGTTTCACGATTCTTCACCTTTCCGGTTGGTGAGAATACTGCTCCGGTACTTGCTTCAGTTACTCACTGTGGTCCCTGGTGGTAAGGCGGATAGTCCCTTACTGGCGACAGATTCCCCTCTACCTCCGACCACGACAGGTTCTCCATTTGACAGAACCGTCACTTCTGGTTGGACTGCAAGCCACAGTCCCAACCCTGCACTGCTCTCTTGCTTCTGAATACGTTTTCACACACAGCCTAGCAGCCAGATGCCCCCCGGGATAGGCCCTATCTCTGCCCTAGCACACAACACACGTCCACCCAGACAGCCATCCAGGTGGCACAGAACATAGATCACCTGACCTCACCCGAATATATAGGCTCTCCCAGCAGGCCAAGGGATTCAAGAAAACCCCTACCCATTGGCTGAGATACCCCATATACCCATAACCTGACCTTGGGTTGCCCTTCTTTTATCTAGTACTACAAAGTACCCGGCCACCTAGTGGTAGAAGAGAAAAGTGCAACAAGGCCAAACTTAGGGAGAAATCAACAGATCTCCAACAATCAACCAGGATAACTACTCCTGGCAAGTAAATTTGTGAGGAGCATCCCTGCCTAAACTACAGGGTGCTACACAACTGTGCAGCCCTTAAGCTCCCTTATCACCAACTAAACACTGCTCAAGCTCCTTCACCATCAATGGCTCTCTATAGACATAGTATGGTCAGCAAGGTATGTCACTGTGTCTCATGACCAAACCTAAATCCTTCCGAATTAGTACCTCTGCTACCTGGTTGTTACTGACTCTTGTATGTCTTGACTGTGACTTTATTCCCTGCATCTGTGAGTTCTTGTGCTCAATCTATGTGTCAACATTCTGTACAAGTATCAATCTGAGAATTCACAGCATCCCAGCAGTATCCAGTTGTCTGACCGTCAACTGTTTTGAGACCTACCACAGGCATCCATGCCACTCCATTGTCCTGCTACTCCCTGTTACCCACTCTAGGGGTATTGGACAGGAGCTGTAAGAGAAGCCCTCTCATCAGCTCATCCTATGTCAGGTACATGACAGCCTGCAGCCGATTGGATGCCAGCGATGTTCAGCTGACAATTATCTGCCAGGTTCTGCCAGGCTCCTTCAACAAAATGTACTAAAAAATTAACTTTTGTTGAATTAAGTGGTGCCGGCAGAGCCATACACTGCTTGAATTTCAGCCAACTGCAGGAATTGGCTGACATTTGAGCAGTGTATGGGCAGCTCAATGAAACCACCACATCTAAGAACAGGTAAGCTGTAGTGTATTATATTTTTCTTCTTAGGTTTAGATACACTTTAACAAAGATTCTATGCAGTTATGAAAAAAGCAGTCTGGAAAATTCTGTCCGTTTTGTCTCAAATCTTGTACATGCCCTACAGTCATTTTTAGTAAAGCTTCTAAATCTGTCCAGAGATAGATATTCTTTTACGATGTTTCACTAAATATTCAAAGCTGATTTCAATTATCTACAAAGTCATATTTAATTCACACTCTGACCATGAAGACTTGAAATGTTATATGTTTCAGCAAAACCTACTCTAGTGTAAGAATTTCACAAAATGGATATAATTGCCTAGAATTAAGCTATGAATAAGCTGACTTCATTGAGAGCTAGGATACAGGATTTTTGAACATTTAATAGTTTCCATATGAGGTTAAGAAAATAAATAAAGAAACTTTTTTTTTTTAACTGACCAGCCCTAGAATTATTTCAGGTTATATATGGTTTCATATTAGTTTAACTAGTTCAAACCCGTAGTACATTACACAGTCTGAACCCACAATTTTTTCTGAAATAACTTTGAAAATAATGGGACCATTAATATAATATTTTGTTGCTCTTGCTTTAGAGGCAGTCACTTCAAAAAGTGATTTCTGAAGCTTTGAATAAGATGTGTGCACCTACCAACAGGTAGTTTGGCCCATCAGCCAGTTGCACCATCTGTGTCAGGTTTCAGGGGTACCTTCTTTAGGCTTCATGCTTCAGCTCATTCCATAGATTTTCAATTGGATTCAGATCAGGGTTCATAGAAGGCCACTTCCTACAGTTTGTTCTTAGGCATTTGGGTGCTTTCAGCTGTGTGTTTTGGGTCATTATCCTGTTGGGGGGCCTATAACCTTTAATTGAGACAGAGTTTTCTGACACTTAGCAGTATGTTTTGCGCCAGAATTTTGGTAGTATTGTGATCTCATTGGGCCAGATTCAAGGCACCCCATGCCAGATGCAGCAAAGCTGTTCCAAAACATATTCTAGCCCCTGATTTTTTTGGGTTATATTTTCTATTTACAGTCTTCCTCCTAGGTCTTCTTCCGTGGAGGCCCCTGCCATTAAAAAAAAGTCAGATGGTGCGATCAGACACTGATGTACTTTGACCTTGGAGTTCAGCTTCTATCTTTTTGGAAGTTTTCCTTGGCTCTTTGTCTACCATTGGCACTATCCTTCTGTTCAATCCGGGGTCAATTTCTTCTTGCGGCCAGGTCCAGGAAGGTGGGATAAATTCCTATGGACTTTAAACTTTCTAATAATACCTGCGACTGTAGTCCCAGGAACTTCAAGCTGCTTGGGGATGGTCATATAGCCTATACCTTTGACAAGCTGGCCTATAATTCTCTTTCTGATCTCTCCTTAGACAACTTTTTCCTTTGCCTTCTCAGATCCATGTTGCTCTGCCATCCAGTGGAATAGGATGACTGCTCCTTCCACCTCTCTGTAAGCTGCCCCTGATAAAACATCCTACCATGTTGATGTTTTGCCTCTCCCTCACTTTCCCCCACTGCTATATCTGGCACCCAAGTACAGTTGGAAACCTTATCATTAATCCACTCCTCATCACTGGAATCAACTCCGCAATGGGCTGCAGCTGCAGAAATATCTATGTTAATATGTTCTCCCTTGTCACCTCTCTCTATGCTTACATATTGCTCTCCTCCCAGACATGATGTTGTTAAGATGGGGGTTATGCCAATACGTTTTCAGCAGCTATGGAAAAAGCTGTATTTTGGGGATGTAGTGCTTGTGTGCACATGAAGCTGTGGTGCTTTTGTGGACTAAAATGCACCAAAACAATATGTGGTGCTCAGCTGCAAACAATAGTCAGTTTCTGTGGTGTCACCAACAGCACTGCTTCTGTTGCTGCTGCTGACCCTGTAAAAAAAAAAAAAAAATTGAGAAAAGTGGAAAAATCGTGCTGAACCTGTAGAGTTATCTCACTGGTATTGCTGTCTTAAATTATTCATGTAAAAGATCTGGTTCCTGGGCAGGCAGCTTCTACACCTCAGAGGATCTCCACAGTCTCCTTAGCTTGTAGTGTAACGAGAATGAACACAGCAGCTACAGCCGTTGTCTCCAGTCCTCATTGGATAGATTGATAGCAGCGGGAGCCATTGGCTCCCGCTGCTGTCAATCAAATCCAGTGACGCGGGAGATAGGCGCGGGGCAGAGTCCTGCCGTCAGTGTCAATGGACGCAGCAGCAGGTCTCGGGAGCTTGCCCGCATGAGCGCCCCCATGGAATGCGGCTCTCCATGGGGGCACTCGATGCAGGGAGGAGCCAGGGGGGGACCCCAGAAGAGGAAGATCAGGGCCGCTCTGTGCAAAACCCTTCCACAGGGCAGGTAAGTATAACATGCTTGTTATTTAAAAAAAGAAAAAAACGAACCTTACAACCCCTTTGAGTTCATCAATTAGGTAATTCAAATTTTCTTTATTTATAATTACTGTTTTCTATCTAGTTGATAAACTGAGTGAAGAGTTATGTTTACAATGCAATTCATATTTAAAGGGAAATTGCATGATTTGTGTTTTTTTTATATTCTAAATATTATAGATGTTGTATTTATTTGTTTTAATGTAGCACACCCCATGTAGGAGCTGCAGATGATTCCCCACTCCTGAACAGCCAGGCACACCAAATCTTCACAGGCACTCAAAGTCAGAAAACAGTCCATAGCTTTGGTTTTGTTGTTTATTAGGGGGTCAACAACTTGGATGGGGATAGGGAGTTTATGGGATGCCCACTTGACGGTAACAACAACTTCAGGGACAACTTCCTATATACAGACTCCTCTTCAGCTTTCCTCCAGCAAACACTTCTGCTGATCCACTCCTGTTGGAACTGAGGACAGACTCCTTGTCAGTTCAGTACCAGTCCCTTATAGGCAGGAACTCACAGTCCTTTGAAATAGCACTTGAGGAGAGAAACAGTGTTTAACCTTTCATTTTGCATCCTCTGTGGCCACTGAACCCACCACCACTTCTTCAGGCAATGCCAGCCTATCTGGCTGCAGCTGCTTCTTCCACCACCCCTCTCAGCTGTCTCTCTCTACACCAGTCTGCCTGACTGACTCTTCACTAGCCCACCCGGCTGGCTCTCTGGAGATCTCTCAGGGGAAAGGTAGAAGACTTATTCCCACCGCTGTCTTCAAGGGAGACTGGCTACATGTGGCAGTCTCCCATCTTTGTTGGTCCCCACCAGTGTTGAACTACTCACTCTGTCCTCTCTCTGCCTTCAGGAAAGCTTCCTTCCTTGTGTCTTTGGCAGGATCCTTCCAGCACCCGAGCCCTGGCCCAAGTCAGGACACCCCTTCCACACTAGGGGGTACCCCAATGGGGGCCCCAGATCCCTACCCCCCACCCTATGTGAATGAGTATGGGGTAAATTGTACCCCTACCCATTCACCTAAAAAAAGTGTCAAAAATAAAATACATTACACATGTTTTTAAAGTAATTTATTAAGGCAGCTCCGTCGTCTATTCCGATCCGTTCTCCCCTCTCCGGCTCTTCTGCCTCCTCAGCTGTCGTCTTCTGCCTCTGCCAGTTCTCCTCCCCTCCCTGGGTCTTCTCCGCTCTGTCTCAGGTTCTTGTCCCTCTGTCCACTGTCTTCTGCCAGGTCTCCTCCGCTATCTTCTCGCTCTTTTGCTTGCTCTTTTGCCCGGTCTTCTTCCCTGTCTTCTCCCCTGCCCCAAAGGACCCCCCATGTTAAAGGCATGTGGCCTGGTATCGTTCAAGAGGGGGGGCGCTCGCTCGTCCCCACCCTCTTTCCTGACCTGCCAGGCTGTGTGCTCGGATAAGGGTCTGGTATGGATTTTGGGGGGACCCCCATGTTGTTTTTTCGGTGTGGGGGTTCCCCTTAAATTCATACCAGACCAAAGGGCCTGGTTTGCTCTTGGAGGGGAAACCCATGCCATTTTTTTTTTTTATTTGGTGTGGAGTTCCCCTTCAAGATCATCAGAGCACAAGTCGCATGCCAAAGTTGGATCAGTCAAGAAGACAGTGATCCGACTTTGATCCAACTTAAGTGATATTCAATGGGCTGAAGTATGATCAATATCGGACCAAAGTAGTGCAGGGAGCATTTTCAAAGTCGGACTGACTTGTGTCAGACCAGTTATAACGGCTCTCATAGGGAAACATTGATTTTCACACGTCATGCGACATGAGCTCCCAATATCGGAGCGTTTGTCGTACCAGTGTGAACCCAGCCTTATACACACACACTAATTACAAGCAAACAGATCACAGGTGAGGATGTTACCTTTAAAAGCCATTCAAACCCCTTTGTGTCCATACTCTCAGTTCATCCCTAATCTACATGTGTGTATAATGCCAAGAAATACCAGAACTCTTTGAAGAGTTAAAATCAAAAATGCATTAACGTACATAAACAATAACTATAATTTAGGCCTGAATTATAAGATTTTTCCTATCCCCAAACATGATTGGTCTTCTGTAGCACAATATCCAAATTCATTCAAATATACACCTTACCTTGAATTCAGTTAGGGTTGTACAATCTCAATGGATTTAGGAAAACTTGCAGAAGATGTGCATTTTAAGTTGCAGCATATTGTTTGCTCAGAACGCAAATGTTTCCCACGCAAAAAACAATAAACTCAAAACCTCCATCTTGATATCACATTTGGCCAGGGATTTGCTAAATTTCCATAAACAGAAGAAGTCAATCAATCAAGTTGACTTGGTCAGTAATTATTCCACCTCACCCAACAGAGAAAAATCTATGGTACCTGACCTGCTAAAAATAGATAAGGAATGGAGCTGAGGACATCTACCATGAAATATGTTTTCTTTATGTGGAAAAACAGAGTATAAACCCTTAAAACTGAATATATTCTATGGCTTGAAACAGATTTATAATATGTTTTTTTCTGGGATTTATAGAATTTTAACACCAATGCAAGCCCAATCAATGGCTCTTGGATAGAATATGATAGATTGACCATTCACAGTCAGACCCTTTGTCCTATATGATAAAGACCCAGCATTTCCCTGTTCTCTAAGAGTATTACCAAGCATTTTGTATTGTGTCTTCCTTCTTTTTCATTTTATAACGCGCAGACTTTGTAAGATATCTTGTTTTTTTTTTTGTTTGATTTTTTACAATTTAAGCTGACTCCAGACTCCAGAATACAGAGAGATGACATAATCAGTCTCTTGCTGCTTCTTCGGCCATCCAATCACAAGATGGTGGAGAAGAAAATATCTAGCTATGTTGCTTAACTGAAAAAAAAAGCCAGGTAAGCATGCTAGCTTTATTGTTCTCTGTGATAGAGTGGTGTAAATCTCAGGACTGGAAGGCCTGAAATACAAATTGGCTTTCATATATGTACTTTGTCTGTGTATTTAGCTGTGCCCTGGAGTTAAGTTTTACATGTCTTCAGTATTTGTAAACTGTTGAAACAACCTGAATGACTGTCCTTTACACATAGCATTTCAGACTTCAGAGGATCCTAAAGTGACCCTGTTGGCAGACCATTCATTTAAACAACAATCTTTTTATCAGATTAGATGTGCATTTAACATAATTTATGCATGCTTTTGTGACTTACCTTGATGGGGAGTCTGAGATGATGACAGTGGCCTGTCTTACTGCTATGGTCCAAGCAGCTGGGTAGAGGGACACAGAGTGCGTGGATGAATAAGTGGCATGAATGCCGACAGATGATGATGACATTGATCTCACTGAACCTTAGGATTGCCGTCATCAAGCAGATAGAAATAACAGGAAATAAGGGTCACCAATAACAAGAGGTCAGGGACAGGCCAGGTAAGCAACTTGCAGGTAGCGTAGGACCAAAGCAACAGGCAGGAAATATTATGATTGGAGAACAAGCTGGGGTAAATACACGAGCATATGATCGAGAGAGAGAAGAACCACAGATTAGCCAGGAAACAAACCTGCATCTGATGTAGAATTGCTGGTCATGGGAATACAGCTGAAGATCTCTTAGAACTGGGGTCTTGCAGGCCTCAGCCTTAAAAAGCCTGCTTGGTGCCCATATTTTCTATAAGCATGCAAGCTGCTATAGACACATACTGCAAGATGCGTGTAAGCAGGGGTTAGCTTCCTATATAGGAAAGTCCTCTCCCCTGGGTGAATACTGTGGGTAGGACTAGCTTAGTGCCATACACTTCAGGGCTGGATGAAATTGGGTCAGAGGTTGATGGAAAGAGGTTGCCTGAAGAACACTATTATGTAGGGTAGTGTCCCGAGGAAAGGGGACACTTTAGGGTAGGCCCCATTGGAGAATCCATCAAAGGGGACCTACATTGAGTACTAGAAGTGCTGGTCAGGATCCCTAAATTAAAGCTGAATTTGAACTGTACAGTGTTACCGATATCAGATGCAAAGAGACAGAGGCAAAGCTGTATTTTGGCAAAGAATGGTACACTCAGTTACTGCTACAGTAAAACATTAAAAAGATTGAATGTGTAGTTGTAGACCTTCCTTTATTTCTGGAGGTGGGCCTCAAGCCAGGAGAATGAGTAATTAAGATGGCGGCATCCCTCCATGTTACAGGTGTATGGTCCCCTATCTTGTTCGTGTTGAAGAAAGATGGTGGGAGGTGCCCTTGGTCAGCATATCCATTGCTAACAGAAAATCAGGGCCCTGCTGACATGCACGTGCACCTGCGCACAGGTGGGTTACTGTGCACAACTCTATGAACAGAACTATTCACACATGCATGAGCAGACTGGCTTGCTCTTCCTGGCAGTCATTTACCTATAAAAGCCTCCCTTAATTAGACATCCAAAAAGCCCTGAAACTGCAGCTGACATGTGTTGCATTAAGGCAGCCCTTGAAATTAAAGTGGAAGGCAAGTCAAAACCTAATTAAGCTTAAATCTACTCCCACCCCCATTCTAAGTCTATTCTAACTAACCTGTAAAAGAAAAGATGCCTATACTTACCTATTCTGAAGTCGCTCCGGTCAGCTTCAGTGTAGAGGAAGAACAGTCAATGGATGCGCTATGGTAAGCCAATGGGTGATATCATCGCTTGGCTAGGCTAGTGATGGCGAATCTTGGCACCCCAGATGTTTCCCATGATGCTCAACTACACTGCATCACTGGCCTAGGCTTTGCAGCTATTGTTGGCCATCTCTCCTCCAAACTGAAGCTTCAGAATAGGTAAGTATAGACAGCTTTCCTTTTACAGGGTAGATAAAATAGGCTTAAAAAGGGGGTGGGGATAGATTTAGTCTTAGTTAGGTTTTGAATTGCCTTCCACTTTAATAGGCTGCCAATGTACACTACACAAATGTACCAAAAATCAGACATGCACCATTTTTGTCAGTGCAATGCACCACAAAGTATTAAACAGGTGCAGAGTCCTAGTGTGTTGGAATGTCATTCAAAATAAATGGCACTGCAAGGCTGCAACTTATGCAATGTGTGCATACATTATCAAAACACAGTAGTGTAAATGAGCCTTCATGCAAAGGAAGAACATTGCAAGTAGAAAATTAATACACTTTTTTCTGTTCTTTTAATTTTAGTTAAATCTCTTTTATTGATTTTTATAAAAAAGAATACAGGTAAACACTTTATAACATTACTTGTATCATGAAAGGAGGGGACCTATGAAAGAGAGAGGGAATACCTGCAAATTTGTTTAAACATTTTATTAGGTAATATACATACCATCACCTACAAATGAACTTCAATAAAAGGCATCGAAAGTCTGCATGCAGGGAGAATTGTAGAAAAAAAATCACAGTTAACAGTGCGGATCAAAATACTAGCCCCTCCAAAGATGATGGTATTAACAACATTTAAAACACTGTAGGGATGATGGGGACGAAAGAGACGGCAATTGAATGATCCACCCCAGCCATAACTCAGGGAGTAAAAAGGACCAAACAGTGTTGGGAAAAGTATACAGTAAGAATCAGGAATCTTAAAGAAAGTAGAGAGGGGAAAGGAGGGGAGTGGTTCTGAAGTTTGCACTGGCAAAGGTCCAGGGGTTTAATCAGGTGACAGGGTTTCGGGGGTTGATTAAGGCTTCAAAAGGGAGGCATCAAAATCAGGAGGTAAGTACTTATCGGTCCAAGAATAACAATTTTTTGTGTACTATCTCACCTTATCCTGGAGTGTTGCCTCAATCTTGGTGTGTATCATCTCCTGGGTGACGCGGTTTCTCTTGGTTATAGTGCAAAATGCCAGCCGTGTAAAATAGGAGGCGACATTGGTTCCAGGTCAGCTCCGAGGTTACAACATTCAAGGGGGCTATTTGTGGGTCAGGTTGAATGTGCTTATCGAAAAAATGAGACAGAAGAGGAAAGATTTTTACCCAATATGACTGCACTATGGGAGAAGCCCACCATGCGTGTAGGAATACAGGCTTGTGGGTTTGCATATGACACATTTCGCTATTCTATGTGGCACTAGATACCATCTTGATAATACCCTACAGCAGGGGTAGGTGACCTTGGCACTCCAGCTGTGGTGAAACTACAAATCCCATCATGCCTCTGCCTATAGCAGTCATGCCTATAATTGTCAATGTCTCATGGAACTTGTAGTTTCAAAACAGCGGAGGGGGCCGAGGTTGCCTACTCCTGCCTTACAGGATGTTTATAAAGTCACAATATTTTGGGATGCCTTTTGTGTTGCTTGCCAAATATCCATTCAGCTTAATAAGCTGGGGGGAAGGTTGTGGGGTAGATAACAGTGTTGTGTAAACTGTAGATATAAATCCTTTTGCATGTCAGGCTGACGCACATAGTCGTTCGTACATGGACATCACGCTAAGATCCGTACCAGTCGAACGTTTGGTGGTATAGAAATGCTTTATTTGGCGATACCTAAAGATCTCATATCTGGGGAGCTTGTATTGTGTTTGTAAGGTTGGAAAATATTTAAAACTCCGAGATGTCACAAGGTGGTATATCCGGGTTAGCCATAGACATGTCTAGTGATGAAATGTGGAAGGTGAGATTGCCACCAATACCTGCAAATTTTTAAGTTGATGTCAGGGTCTTTTTAAACAACATATTTTTTTTTGGATTCCAAAGGCGTTTCCATTTGTTCGTTGGCCCTTTGTAAATGAACATTGAAATAGAACACTAAATATGTGTTGCTGACAATCACTGGATGCTTCCAGACACCCAAGACAGAAAGAGATTATTGATCCAGGTGGATTAACGTAAATCTGTCAAACATTTGGACAATTTGAGTTGACCTTATGATGAACAAAGACACAACCAGAGGTTATCTTTAATGAAAGCTACATGTCAAAACAATCAGTGGATCCAGAGACGTAGGCAGCTGAAGCGTAAAATGTACATCTTCCAAACTGCTTTTGTCCCATTTATGGCCACCCTATTTATCTATAAGTAAAAGTTCTTTTAACTGCACTATTACTGCATATGGACTTATTCAATTTACAGCTGTTTATCTCCCCACACACAAGTCAAATTTCCACTTTCCTGAATTACAATCTTGGAGCATGCTATGAAGCAATTACAATGCAGCCTTCCTGTTTGACTGACGATTACTCCCTTGTGTGCTTTCCTTTACACTGGAGCTGTCATAGAAACAATGGGAAACCGATAAGGGCAGAAGAACATTCATAGTAGTGAACACCACACCTCTGCTGAGGTCTCTGTTTTATTTTAAAATGTAAAATATTAAACTTTCTGAGTTGATCACTTGTGGAACAATATTCAGTGCTGGAAAATCAATAGGGGTTCTAGAGCAAATAATCAAGTTTAGCCTTTAGTTTGTGTTCATTGTCATTTGAAATGGTGAAACTCTTGAAGAAAATCCAAGACAATGTTGGAAAAGTGGATTTTTTTTTCCGTTCAATCACTTCTTTATTTACTTTCAATGAGTTCTTCTTGTAATGGTCCTGGTACAAGCAGGCTGAATAGCTCGTTGAAGGCTACTCATAGTCTTGTTATGGAATGTTTTCCTGAAAATACTGGGGTGTTCCTAAGCCCGCTGAGAAAAATAATCCCACTAAGTGAGCCTTTTATCAGTTAGAGGTGCCATGTATAGGCCTTGAAGGAACTGACCAGGGTGCTCTTATATAAGATGACCAAACCACCACTATTTTTTTGTCTTTATTTAAAGAAGTAGAAGCTATCCACCATTTTGTTCAGGTGCCTTCACACCCTTCATTCTGTCACAACAATAGAGCAGAGAAATCTCATCCCATCTTGGCATTCATCTTTATATCATCCTATAATTAGGATGTGAGAGTGCTACCTCCACCCTACTTCTCACAAGAATATAATATGCACAATATACAAGAACATATTTGGGGGGCACACCATACAATGCGTTTAAATTCAAGATGGTGCTGCTATAAGACCTACAAACAGTAGTGTGACCAAACCCCCGTATTTTTTGAATATGTTCAGGTGTTTTTAACTAGCCCTGCAGGAAATGTCATTCTTGTATGTGTGCGCTGTAAAATATTTTGTACTGTTTGTAGGTCTTATAGCAGCACCATCTTGAATTTAAACGCATTGTATGGTGTGCCCCCCAAATATGTTCTTGTATATTGTAATAGGCCCTGACCAGGTTTTTTGGGCTGGAGCACCCCTCCCCCTCCTCATTACCTCCTATTTAGTGGCCACCAGTGTTTAGGATGTATCCCCTTCAATTCTCCCACATAGAGGAGTTCAGCTCCCATGGTTGAGACAAAGGATCTTCCATTCTAGTACTAGTGTAGGACCCACTAATTCGGGGTACTTTGTCGCAGTAAGTGGGCTTAGCACTATATGACCATATAGTGTGACCAAACCCCCGTATTTTTTGAATATGTTCAGGTGTTTTTAACTAGCCCTGCAGGAAATGTCATTCTGGTATGTGTGCGCTGTAAAATATTTTGTCCTAGCACATACTTGTCGGCCAGGAGGGCCAGCAGGTGGAAAGAAAAGACCAAGAAATATGGCGTCTGTCCCTTAAATACCCCTTCCCAGAATGCACCGCAGGGGACAACCTCTGCCTAGTTACTTCTGAGAAAAAAGAGCACTCAATACACCTCAGTCTGTCGCTTTCCAGCTCCGGTCTGTAGTGACACCGACATCTACAGGCGACGGAGTGGAACTGCACGCAACACAACCAAGGCTGGAACAGAAGCTAATTTAGCCATAGATTAAATCTGAACTATGTACAGAACAGATGACCCAATATATTTACATATAAGCGGTAGATTAAAAATCTACCAGTGGTGCATGCAAAAGAGACAAGTCTTAGCTCTCGGATTTTGACGTCCAATGGGGCGTCTGGATTTTTTATGGTCCAGTTTGTTTGTCATCTTTGCTGTCCATGGAACGTGCAGGGGCCTTCTACAGCACCATAGTTTAAAGTTGTTGATTTTCCTTCTATCTACTTTTTTCATTGGCCAACTTTCACAATTACACAATAACATGCACTAGTCTGTAATTAGTTGCCAGATAAACATTCTTGCTTTTCAATATTCAATTCATACTCATCCTCACTCTGTGACCCAATGCACTTTTTTCTGTACTACAATCACCACTTTGAACAATCTTCAATCACAGGAATATGAAATCCTGCATGCATTCACTCACCTCACAGTCAACTGCTATTTTGACATATTCATTCCTTGCAGTGGTCATAATCTTGGCTTTTTGATGTGCAAGTAGAGGCCAAATTTCTCGCCTTCTTCTGTGATCCTTTTCATCAGATGTTTCAGGCCTTTTCAGTTTCTAAAAGGAGGTCTGTGTCCCTGCATCAGTGTACTAAAGATTATTATTGTCCTTTCCTCCAATCTGGGACATGTCACTGACATCTCTGACACTCTGGGTTCTAACATTTCTTTTGTAAACAAAGAATTTAAAGGCCCACACTCATGTAAAGTGAACCTGGTAGATTTGTTTACTGGCAAATTAATAGTAGCAAATTTGGTAACAAAGAGTTTGTAACATGCCATGGATAAGACACAGTCAGTAAACTCGGTGACAAAGCCAACCTCGAAATAGGTAATTATAATACTTAAAAAAAGATTTTTCAGCAGAATTTACCGATATATAGAAGCTATGGCTACAAGCCAAAAAGGGTAAAGAAGCTACTTTAATCCCCTAACACCACAGTCCCAGTAATGTGCAAACTCTAAATTCACATTATTAAACACATTAGTTCTTAAACCTAATCTCTAACAAAGAGCCTTTGGTTATTGTATGGGCCAGAATAGGCACCAAATGTTCTTATCCCTAGTGGGGGGGAGGATGTCCTGTAGTACTTTGAAGAGGAAGGCTTGGAAGAAGGCTTGAGTCTTCAGCTAGCTCTTCAAAGTGTGCACAGTGTGTCCTGTTGCAAAACAATATGTACACTGGATTAAAGGGTAACAAGGGTCCCCTTGCAAGCTTGGTGCAATGAACAAAGCAACAGTATCTGCATGCAGTGTCCTTTGGTATACAGAGACTGGGCAGGTGCCCGCTCACCATTCCAAGCAACCTTCATTGTTGAAGAGATGGCTCCACTGCAGGCCTCTGCAGATTCTGGCTCAAGGGACGGCGCTCGACCCACCATTGCACCGCGCTACTGTCCAGCTGGATCTGGCATGGATGTGATGAGGGCGGACTCCAGGATTGAAGTGGCTGGCAGTGGATGCACCCGCACTGGCTCGCGATTACTCTCTCTCTCTCCATGTAGCATAGTCCTTGACTCAGCTGTGGCACAGTCTAGCACCGAGTCACTGCTTGCAGGTCCAGGCCGTGGTCCCAAGAAAGCGATTCTGTCCCCACCCAGGCTTTTTATTACTTTATTTTTATTACCTCTCCCAGAATTCTGTTTTCCTCTCCTCTCTGACTTGCACAGACATTTCAAGTCTCCCTCGACTCGCGGGATACTCCTGCATTTGACGGCGGGCTCACGGACACCCACGAGTGCGGTACGATCTCCCAGCTGAGCCTGCACTGCCACTCAGCCTGGAGTAATCACAAACAGCGGGTGTCTCCCGCTGTTTCATGCAGCTGCAGTCTTCACTGTTCGGCGGCCGTCCACTGAAACACAGCCCGCCTCCTCATCCATGATAGACGAAACACTGATTCAATTTCCCAGCATTGTATCAGTTTTCAGTTGACCGTCTATCATGGATGAGGAGGCGGGCTTTGTTACAGTGGACGGCCGCCGAACAGTTAAGACTGCAGCTGCATGACACAGCGGGAGACACCTGCTGTGTGTAATCAAGGTACTGGCGAGGCTGCAGATGGGCACTGATGAGGATACAGATGGGCACAGTGAGGCTGCATTGTTGGCACAGTGAGGCTGCAGATGGGCACAGTGAGGCTGCAGATGGGCACTGATGAGGATACAGATGGGCACAGTGAGGCTGCATTGTTGGCACAGTGAAGCTGCAGATGGGCACAGGGAGGCTGGATTGATGGGCTCTGACGAGGCTGCAGATGGGCACAGTGAGGGTGCAGATTGGCACAGTGAGGTTGCAGATTGGCACAGTGAGGTTGCAGATTGGCACAGTGAGGCTGCATTTTTGGCACTGATGAGGATGCAAATGGGCACAGTGAGGGTGCATTGTTGGTGAGTGTGATACAACATTATCTTTTAAAGTATTATTTTACTATGGCATTATATTATTAATTATCTTTAAAGTATTATTTTATTATAGTATTTTATTATGAACAGTCCGACTTGAATGCAAAACCTGGCTCTTTGGACTATATGTCCCATGATGCTTTGCTCTACTCTTAGGTCTCAGTCACTTTGCTTTCAGGATGTGATGACATAGAGTCCAGGCTAAGCACTAACAGAGAACAGTCTCACTGCACAAGCGCTGAAAAGTGTCTCCTGACAATGCTGGCAAAACTAGCCAGCTCCTGGCTACATCTATATTTTTATCCTATTAAAAAAAAAAATCGAAATTATAGGCAAAAAACAGTAGGAATACTAGTTATGTCAGTGATAAACCAGTGCTTGTAATTATATTCCAATTACACACATAAGCAATCACCCCTATCTTTCCAAGCAGAATATATCCATATGTTGTTGGGTTTAAAGAAATCCAGCCTAATTAAAAAAACAGAACATTATTTAAAATTAAAGGCTGGCTGAAATCACTAATTATACCAATTAACAATGTTATATACTGATCTTAACCTTGCCAGAAACTGGTAGATGTCTCAGGGGAAACAATAGCTAGTGAGACAGATCCTTATTCTTGGTCACAATGCTTTACCTCTTGAACCTGTCAAAATATTATTTCCAGCTGGACTGATGGGTAAATGTGGTATGCACTCAATAAAGTGCTCATTTTCTTTGCTCCATAGAAAAGGGTATGACCTTTGGTTGCCTGCATAGTGATTTTCTAACTAGCACGTATGACAGTTCTCTAATGTATTGGCTGTCTTAAGGCCCAAGTACAGGCACATGTTTTTATTTTAAGGGTGCCCCAGGAGACATAAAATTAAAAAAAGCTGCTCAGGCTGCAATACTCACCTTCTCTTTAGCTCTGCACCATGCAGTGAATCCTTTTCGCCACTATATATCCTCAATCTTCTGAGTTAAATAAAAGCCAACTTCAAAAAATAAATTGTCATATGCATGCCTAAAAAAAAAAAAAAAAAAAAATAGAAGACAATAGTTTACCTTTAAAAGCTTTCATAAATGATGTCACACTCCAGCACCAGGTCTTTCCATCTGTGTGGGGTTGCAGGCTTCCTGCTTCCTCAAGGAAGGCACTGCAGCCAATTAAGGAGGGGGCACTATCTTGAAGGACTAGCATGCGGGTAGCTCAGTGTTCAAGCAAAAAACTCACACATTAGCATTTGGATGCCTTGTGTTCGCAAGCAACTTGTCAAGTGTTCCTTAGTGAAAAAAAGATGTCCTTGATGACACCCTGGAGAAGGGGTGAAACGCGTTGACGTACTTCCGGTTCGTGTTAACCATTGATGCAAATTTCCGTCTCTGTGGAACACACGCCATTCAGCGGTTTTTCTACTGATTCCTGTTTTTGCCAAAAATCCTGTAAGTTGCGTATTGAATGCTCTTGATAATTGATGCCAAACGTTATTTCACTATGAGTTCCCTCTCTGTTTCCCCATCTATGGAGTGTGGTATATCCTTCCTGTCTTAAAACGTCTCCCTGCAAGATTGAGGAACCATCCAGCATATCCCCAGATCATTTGATCAATGCCTTTTTGATCCCAGACCGCGAAGCTGAGGATCCAATAATTTGGATCTTCAGGGGACACCAAAGGGGGAGCCGCTTCACTGATTCAAACGTTTTGGAGCGCCGTTGCACTTTTCACTGAAGCACCTGAGCACTTTTAGATTTTATGTTTTTGTTTTCTCTTAACATTGATATATTAGGCACTGTTTATTAGGATATATATTGCTTGATATAGGCTGCTAGCGCTGTTTTATATATTTTTCATTGCTTTAAGGTTGTAGCACCTTTGTGCAGCAGCTGCGGTCTTTCTATTAATTTTCATAAATTTTTGTTTATTCATATTTCAGTATTTGAGTTAACTCTCCAGCGCAAGTTTTTGAATTAGATAAAATGTTCCCTAGTGCCTCCCAGTATTGTGTCCATGACCTCTAGTGTTCCCAGTGTCTGTCCAGCCTGGCCTGTACCCAATCATTCCAACCTTGTGATTCCTGTGTACTCCAGCCTGTTACCCCAAGTGTGCTCATGTGATCCTCGTGTTTCCCAGTCTGTATCCTGCTACAGTGATCCCATGCACTCTGACAATCATCCAGTCTTCCTTCATCTCCATGTCTCCTTTTTTTCTGAATTTAAATAAAGTAAGGGAGAGTCAGTTCTTTTTTTTTGTCATCTGTGTCTCATTGAGGAGACGCCTGCTTGGGTGAGTCAAAGGACTGCAACCTGAGAATTGACTGCAGTGTAACATCTCCACCTCTAGGAGTTCTGGTGTAGACCAGGTGGTTCCTTAGATTCTGTGCCTCAGTCCTTCTCAGGGCTCTAACCATCTCTAATCGGCACGCCAGACCTATTGCATCTTCTCTGTAGCTTCTGCCACCATCTGCCCAGTTCCAACAACAAAGTCCTGGTCAGCCATCCTTCCCCTAGTTGGAGCAGATTCACAACCTGTGACAAATGGGCACAGACCAGTCAAAAGGTGTAAGAAGCAGTAAGAGGTGGAGCAAAAATGCTGACTTCCAGGTTGGAGCTGGCATTTGAATATTATATCATTCTTGATTGTGGGGCTTCCAAGGTGCTCTATAAGGTAACTGGGGAAAAGGTAAATGACATTCTGATGGCAACAAGTAGAGGTATACATTTAAAATGTGGTAAAGCTGCAGTTTAATTAGCTTATACTTTCACTTTCCTGGTTATTCCTTCCCCCATCATCAACATACTAAGAACATTTTTAAATAAAACATTTCTGTTTTTACTACATTCTTTATTTTGGACCCAGTGAGATCATAGCACTCAGCTTCAGTACTCCTCTCAAGAGCCCTCATCCCTGATGCAAGCAGAAGACTGGCTCTTGATGGGAGTTAAGCTGATATCAAATGCCTTGATGGCTGGATGTCAGTCAAAAGCTGGGGCCCCCAAACTCCACATCCGGCCCACTGCAAGAGGGACTCTGAATGGGGCTAGCATAGGCGTGCGCACAGGGTGTGCCAGATGTGCTTGGGCACACCCTAATCACCCTGTTTTGCGCAGATTCCCCCTGCTGCTTGGCTGCAGAAAAAGGGACTGAGGAATCTCTGTCCCCAGTCCCTTTCTCTGTCTCAAAAGTGAGACATCAGGGGTCTGTTTAGACCATTGATATTTCACCAAAGCCCCCCAATGGAGCTCCTAAAAAACTGTAAAAAAATATAAGAAAAAAAAATTATTGTAAAAAATATGGTAAAAATGAAAAAAAAAAGGTAAGTAATAATAAAATTAAAAATAAATAAATAAATAAAAACTACTATCACCAATCTCTGCCCTACTGACACCGCCCCCTGCCCAGTATGTGTGTGTTTGAGCTTTGGGGTGCACACCCTAATGCAATAGGCTGCGCACACCTATGGGGGCTAGGATGTAAGGTCTGACCCTAAGGGGAACTCTCATGTAAGGGGAACTGGAATAAATTGGAATATAAGGGGGACTTCAATGTATAGAGGACTTTGATGGGGTTTTTCTGTTTTAAATCAAAGCATGCTGATTACATAATATTGTCAAATTTGATTGTTTATAAGACTGATTTTCTTCGGCCCACAACTATTTGTAAAATATATGATGTACCTTGTACTGAAAAGTTTGGAGACCCCTAGTCTGGAGGATGATACTGAGCCTCCATGGTTGAAAGAACTAAAATCCACGGAATGTAAGGGGTGGGCCAGAAACTGTCAGGCTGGGCAGGAAAGTTCTAGATGATGCTGGACATTTTCCAGCCAGAAAATGAGTCAAGCTCTATCTGACTTACTGCAGATTTGAATGCACACTGTGAGAAGCTCACAGTGCGCAAATAAATCAGTGTAAGCCGTTTCAGTACAGGAGAGGAGCCTGTGCAACTGTGTAAGACTGAAAATACGGCTGGAGATTTGCTTTAACCTAGAATATATATAAAGCCATTTTGCCTTTCAACAGGAAACATGACACTAAAACTGTCAAGTTTCTTATTTTTTTAAGAGACAAATACTCATGAAAACAAGTACAGTAAAAGTCTTTGAACTGAAAGTTTTCCTGTTCCCTGTGCTGTAAAAATAACGCCATCTCACAGACACAGATAAAAGTTCAGGATTATGTCTTCACTTCCAGAAACGTGGATGGAGACATGCAAATCACTCTTTATGCATCCCCTCGGCCAAGTTCAGCATCCGGAATAGCAGGTTTAATGGCCGGGACCCAGCCAGATGTTTAGGACCATAAATTTAAGTTTAGTGGTAAATGCTGAAATTGGACATTTTCTTTTCTCCAGTGAACTGATGGCTGTAAACTGACATAAACTGCTGAACGCTGAGGATAAAACATAATAATGCTGAAAATTATTGTGGAACCTCACTCTCTCAATCAACTTTAACTATTGTTAATCCTTATGCTACTTGCATTAGTAAATAGGTGTAATCTATGTATATGTTTAGTTGCTTTCTAGTTTTTGGCCTAGGCCAAAATTATGTCATACATCCTAGGCGTCTTCAAGGGGAGGAGGGACTTTCAGCTAAGCACACCCTGTTGCATTAGTTAAGGGCAGTGGATTCCAGGAAGTAAATGTTTGTAGACAGGGGTCACTCTGTTGCCCATTTAAGAAGGATTCTTCTTTAAATCCTTCCATGAAGGTAAATGACTTAATTTCCTTCCTGGCAGGATCATATATAAGCTTGAGATGGAGTTTAGGAGAGAGAAAATGTAGCTGACTGATGGGAAGTGCAGAGCCAGGGGAGAGAACCGTGCCATAGAAGATAGGACCTTTACTCTTTGCTACACCTTGGATGGGCACCCCTGCTATTGGGCACACTAAGGTACACTGCCACAGCAAATGGAACTGCTGACTACAAACAGAAGAGTTATTAACTTGAACTTGTGCTGAGAACTGTTGCCATAAGATTGAGTTGGATTGAGCCTGCTGCTGCTTCATGTGTCTGAATTGGACCCTTAGTCTCTTTGCTGTTGTGAAGTGTGATTGTACCCAGTTAAGCCTATGCTAGTGTCAGGGCTCTAGGACTCAACATCTCTCAGGACACCAACAGTAGGAGAAGGGCTCTAGGACTCAGCATCTTACCCGCACTACAAATGGGCCTATATAAGGAAGGCTGTCAGTGATTTCATTTGCTGGTTGATCTTCAGCTCCTCCAGTGCTTTATCTCTGTGATATTCCTGTTCCTCTGTCTCCTATTACCGAGCCGGCTTGTCCTTGACCTGTCTCCTGCTTGCTTCCTGTGTTCGACCTCAGCTAACCATCTGACCACATCTGCTCTGATACCCATCTGGCTCCTGACCTAGGCTTCCTTCTGACTACCCAGTCTCAGCATTATCAGAGTCCTGCAACCCCTCACGGGCGCCACCTAGCCAAGGACGAGTTGGCTAGGATTGAGGCTCTATCCAACTAAACCGACGGCTGTGAGAGCAATGGTCTGAACGCATTCAGACCTTTCGGCCCACATGGGTAATGCCAAAGGTTCTAGGTCTAACAACCCCAGGCTCTGTTCCCCAGTCCAACAATATTTCTGACAAGGAACCCATGCCAATTGGCCTACTTCGCCCATCTTTAACACCTGAAGAGAGAGCATGCAGAAGACAAGGTAACTCTACCTACTGTGGAGCTTCGGGCCACTTCCTTTGCAGTTGTCCTGTTCGCCCAAGTAAGTCCAGCCTTCCACAACCCTCATACCTCCTGTTATCCAGGACTGTATCCACTCATGTAATTCTCCCCTGCCCTCTGCAGGTGGCTGGAAAGGAAGTCAAGCTGCGGGCGATCGTTGACTCTGGAGCCTGTAGTTGCTTCTTGGACATCAACCTCATCGAGAACTTGTGCATATCCCTGAAACTGAAGGAACAAAGACTTGACATACATTTAGCAAATGGCACTGCTCCCTGCTCTGGACCTGTCACTCAGGAGACTATCCCTGTCCTTGCCACCACGGATGCCGGCCATCAGGAATTATTCCGCTTTGACGTCATCAGGTCTCTTATATTCGCAGCTCTCGTAGGGAAACCCTGGCTGTGGGCCCACAACCCGCAAAGTGACTGGCCCAAGGGAGAAATAATCTTCTCATCTTCCTACTGTCAACAACACTGTAATGTCCACATGCCTGTCAATCCTTCAGTATGTCTCTCCATTCAACCTACACCAGATCCCTGTCATGCCGTCCCTTTGGCCTACCTTGATTTCCTTGATGTTTTTGACAAGAAAGGTGCCGATGCCCTGCCCCTGGCATCGGTCCTACAACTGTTCGGTTGAGTTGCTACCTGGAGCAGAAGTACCCTTCGGGCAAATTCCTTTATCCGAGCTGGAGCTGGAGGCCCCCCTGACAATATATAGATAAAAACCTAGCCAAAAGATTTATCCGCCCCTCCTCTTCGCCTGCTGGAGACAGCATCTTCTTCCTCGAGAAGACGGATTGTTCTCTCAGACCATGCATTGATTATAGGGACCTGAATAAAATTACCATCAAGAATAGATACCCACTTCCTCTCGTTCCTGAGTTATTCCAAAGGTTCCGAACAGCTGGAGTTTTCACAAAGTTGGATTTACGGGGGGCCTACAACCTGGTTCGTATTAGGGAAAGTGACAAATGGAAGACCACCTTCGAAACACGCTTTGGTCATTTCTAATACCTTGTGATGCCCTTCGGGCTATGTAATGCACCCGCGACATTCCAACATTTTGTGAATTATATCTTCAGGGAATACCTTGACCTGTTCTTAATCGTCTATCTTCACCACATACTAATTTTCTCAGCCTCACTTGAACTTCATCAAGAGCACGTCAGAAAAGTGTTAAAGACCCTAACAGAGCGTGAGTTTGAGAAACAATCTATCCAGTTCTTAGGACTCATAATCTCTACTGAGGGGATCTCCATGGATCCTCAGAAGGTCTCAGCAATCTTGGAATGGCCTGCACCTTCTGACAGAGGTTTGTGGGCTTCACTAATTTTTATAGGAAATTCATTCGAAATTTCTTCACTATCATTGCCCTAATCACCCAGCTCACTCGCCTGCACTCACGCTTCTCCTGGAAACGGCATTCTCAAATGTTCTCAAATGACCTTTGAACAACCGAAGGCTCTATTTACCTCTGCTCCCGTGTTGCAACACCCGGACCCAGCTCTTCCCTTTGTCCTCGAGGTGGACGCATCCAAGGTAGCTATGGGAGCCGTGCTCTCTCAGCGTCAGGGCTCAAAGGCCCTGTTTCACTTAGTAGCCTTTTGCTCCAGGAAGCTGAATAAGGCAGAGAGAAACTACGATGACAGAGAACTACTGGCAATTAAAGTCGCCCTCAAAGAAGGTACCTGCTGGAGGTACCTGCTAGAGGGCGCTAACCACCCAATTATGATTTTCACAGATCACAAAAATCTGGAATATCTAAGATCTGCAAAATGCTTAAGACCTCGACAAGCCAGATGGACCTTATTCTTTTTTAGATTTCTTTTTCATTTGACATACCACCCGGGTTCCAAAAATCGAGAAAGCCGATGCCCTGTCCAGGATATTCCCCCAATCTACCGAATGTGCTCCTCCAAGCACCATTTTATCCATCCAAAATTTTTTGCTGATTCAACCCAGCCATGACCACCAACTTGCAGGTCACTTTGGGGCCCGTAAAACTAACAAGCTCATTCAGTGGTTCTTTTGGTGGCCTAACCTCAGTCGGGACTGTAGATCCTACTTCAAGTCATGCATGATATGTGTACATAGCAAAGGCGACAAAGCCAAAGCCTGGGGGTTATTGAGACCCTTGCCTATCCCTAATCGCCCCTGGGAGATGATCTCTTTGGATTTTATTGTTGATGTTCCTCCCTCTGAAAGATTCACGACCATCCTGGTTGTGGTAGACCGACTATCCAAAATGGCCCACTTCATACCAATGATTGGTACTCCCTCTGCAGCCGAAATGGCTCACACTTTTATCAAGGAGATCATTAGACTTCACGGACTCCCAAAAAACATCGTCTCGGACCGGGGGGGTGCAGTTTACCTCCAGATCTTGGAGAGCCCTTTGTAAAGCCTTGGAAGTAGAACTCTTCCCATCATCTACTTACCATCCTCAAAGTAATGGGCAAACGAAACACACAAACCAAACCCTAAAGCAATACCTCCGCTGCTTTTCAGTTTTTTTCAAGATGACTGTGTATCCCTGCTCCCACTGGCAGAATTCGCCTATAATAACTCTGTCCATTCAGCTACGAATCAGTCCCATTCTGGGCCAATTATGGATTCCACCCTGCTTCCCTGCCTGAAACTATGCCTGAAACTACTGTACCCGCCTTGCAGGACAGACTTGTTTTCATACAAAACAATTATCAGGTCCTCCAGGGGTCAATACAGAAAGCCCAAGTGGATTACAAAAAACACTTTGATCAGAAAAGGGAGGGGGAATTCTGCCTTCAAGGTAGGAGACAAAGTGTGGCTGTTTACTGCCAACCTGAAATTGGCCTGCCCTTCGTGGAAGCTAGGGCCAAGGTATATTGTCCCCTTTCGGATCAAACGGGAAATAAACTCAGTGGCGTATGAACTGTCTCTGCCCGACTCATATAGAATCCATTCAGTCTTTCACACCTCCTTGCTTAAACCAACTGTTCCAGATCTATTTCCAGGGAGAGCGGAGCCACCTCTGCCACCAGTGCCTATTGGAGAGGACACAGAATTAGAGGTAGAATCAATCCTGGACTGCAGGAAACGATGGAGACAAACCTAGTTCCTAATTAAATGGAAAGGGTATCCACCCAAAGAAAGCTCCTGGGAACCCAAAGCCAATATACATGCCCCCAGACTCCTCCGAGAATTTCGGGCCAAATACCCAGAATAAATTGCCCAAATGAGCATTCCTGAGACTGCCCATGGGGGGGCACTGTCAGGGCTCTAGGACCCAGCATTTCTCAGGACACCAACAGTAGGAGAAGGGCTCTAGGACCCAGCATCTAACCAGGAATTCACATGGGCCTATATAAGGAAGCCTGTCAGTGATTTCAGTTGCTGGTTGATCTTCAGCTCCTCCAGTGCATTATCTAGGTGATATTCATGTTCCTGTGTCTCCTGTTACCGAGCCTGCTTGTCCTTGACCTGTCTCCTGATTGCTTCCTGCGTTTGACCTCGGCTATCCATCTGACCATGTCTGCTCTGATACCCACCTGGCTTCTGGCCTCGGGTATCCATCTGACCACGTCTGTTCTGTTACCCACCTGGCTCCTGACCTAGGCTTCCTTCTGATTACGCTCCAGTCTCAGCATTATTAGAGTCCTGCAACCCCTCACGGGCGCCACCTGTCTGCTGATTCTACTCAGGGGAAGCCCTATCTCTCCATTGGCCTCCAGCACCAGGTATGTGATACCTAGACAGTGCATCTCATGGAGTACCCACATGGAGAAAAAGGATCTCAGCGTAACCAACTGTGTGCAAACCTGGTTGGCCTAGGGCAGTGATGGCGAACCTATGGCACGCGTGCCACAGCTGGCACGCCGAGCCCTCTCTGGAATTCCCCAGCCAGGCAGTCACTTGTACTGGTGGTGTAGGCACGGAGGAGCTGGTTCCCTTCCATACACCAGCGGCAGTGATATCGGCGGGGGGATGGGCAGCCAGTCATCTCGTCTCATGTGCGATATTTAGGGGGGTGTAAAGTTCTTCCTCCACCATCCAGAGGGTCTGTGCTGCAGCTTATTGCCTCCCCTGAAGCCCAACACCGTATTCCAGCTCCCCCTGCTTTAGGACTACTTTGGTTCAGTATGTCCCTCTGATTCAGCCTGTGGAACAGCAGAGGGGGAGGGGCGGTGCTTGGAGCAAATCATCCATGGCCATGGGAGAGGTGCAGTGGCTGCTAGCTGACCTCCTGGTGGTGGGGATAGCGAGGAGCGGCTGGATGGCGGGGACTTCTACAATACTGCCCGGGGACAGCTAGATGATGAGGGAGTGGAGAGGTAAAGAGGAGGATGGATCCTCCAATCTACATTGTACTATGTGTGAGGGGATGGGGATGTGAGTAGTGCAGGAAGTATGTGGCAGGTAAGTGAGTGCATGTGTCAGGTAGGTGAGTGTAATGGTCAGGTAGGTGAGTGTAATGGTCAGGTAGGTGAGTGCATATGTCAGGTAGGTGAGTGTATGTGTCAGGTAGGTGAGTGCATGTGTTAGGTACATGAGTTCATGTGTCAGGTAGGTGAGTGTAATGGTCAGTGCATGTGTCAGGTAGGTCAGTGTATGTTGCACAGTGTATTCTGAGCACAATGCATTCCTGAACTGTATTTGTACATTTTTGGTCCCTTAGGGGTCATTCAGAGGCATGATCAGTCCCATCCTCTGTACAGAGCCGCCGGTAGGTTTAATTCTGTGTTGGCACTTTGAAAGAAAGTAAGTAGGTATTGTGTCGTGGTTTGGGCACTCGGGCTCAAAAAAGGTTCGCCATCACTGGCCTAGGGGAAGGTGGTGGATAGGGGAGTAGGAGTCCTATCCTTGAGCTACAGGCAAGACACCAGGCCAGGTGCAATGAGTGTCTGCAACCAAAGGAACGTTGTTGTCAAGAGTGACCAGGAGTATGGTAAGTGTGTGCACTGGGCACACCATGTCTTAGACACACTATACGTGCAGAAGTGTGGGTGAGATAAAGTACTTAGAGGGCTGTGGACTGAGAGTATGGCTGATGTTAGGTATGAACGAGCTCTGCTATAGGCAGTCCATGGAGTACATGTAAGTGTTTTAGTCGTGTTTTTGAACCACTCTATGTGCCACATGAATCATCTGCCCTTACTCAGGATGGCAGCAGCTAGAAACGCTAGGAGGGTGTTTTTAAAAGTGATTTCTCAATAAAATAAAGCATAGAGACATGGATGGATGGGTGAGTATGCTCTGAATATTAGAAATTAATTAACCGCTTGCCAACCAGCTGCCATCATTATACTACGGCAGGTCAGCACGATCCCATGAACCGTCGTAGCTATACATCGGTCCCTTTAAGAGTGACAGCAGGGGGGCCGATGCTCGTGACCGGCGGTCGCGATGACCACTGGCCATGAGCGATCACGTGCACGAGAGGCAGAACAGGGACGTGTGTGTGTAAACACACACATCCCAGTTCTGTGAGGAGAGAGAGATCGTGAGTTACTACGAGCTGGGTACCACGATCTCTCATCTCCTATAGTCAGTCCCATCCCCCACAGTTAGAACACACACCTAGGGAACAAAGTTAATCCCTTGATCGTCCCCTAGTGTTAACTCCCTTCCCTGTCAGTGACATTTATACAGTAATCAGTGCATTTTATTACAGCAAAAAAAGTACAAAATATTGTGTTTTTTTTTAAATTGTCGCTCTTTTTTTGTTTATAGCGCAAAAAATAAAAACCACAGAGATTATCAAATACCACCAAAAGAAAGCTCTATTTGTGGGAAAAAAGTACGTCAATTTTGTTTGGGTACAGCGTTGCACGACGGCGCAATTGTCAGTTACAGTTTAAATATAATATAAATTAGGTTCCCTTTAATCACACATGATGCAGGTTTTAGGAAGGCATGTAAAGGGTATAAAAAAAACTGCAAAAAATTTTTTTTAAAAATGTAAAAAGCAAATTTAATGTTATGCCAGTTTCTTGTCACATGACCTGAGGCCATATCCACACCTGAGTGTTTTGAAGCTCAAAGGTCCAAAATGTTCAACATCCAAAATCCTATGGTTACCTCCCAACATTTTGAGATGGGAATGAGGGACACCTACTAGCAAACGTATGTAGGCATAAGACACACACCCTGCCACGCCCCCTTAAAGGAGAATTAACCAAAAAAAAAGGTTAATTAAATCCACAAGGGATTTTTTATACCATTATTATTCATTTATATTGGCTTTTAAAATTTACAAATGCAGCAATTTAGAATTTGGATGAAAGGTTTAGCACTGTGAAACACTTTTTGAAAGATAAAAAGTGAATTTTATATACAGCTATATAGATCAGACCGAAATGAGGGACAAATGAGGAGGAAAGAGGGACAGAGGGACATTGCTGCAAATCAGGGACAGTCCCTCGAAATCAGGGACAGTTGGGAGCTATGCATTCACACCCGAGTGTAGTGTAGTTTGAAACTTGGAGCTAAAAAAAGCTACAAGCTCTGCTTGTTCTCACCCCCCCCCCCACTGCCACATTTGACACCTTTGGGGGGGGGCAGATACCTGTCAAAACCAGGTACCCACTCCCACTTCCAAGTAAGATCGCCGCCCGGCGATCTACAAAATTTCCGCCCCCCCACCCACTTCTGGGAGGCACACAGGTCCAAGAAGACAGCGGGACCATTCAGAAAGCGTAGCGTGACTCGAGCATGCGCAGTAGGAAACAGGCTGTGAAGGCTTCACTTCCTGTTTCCTTTAGTGAAGATGCTGGCGCCTGCACCCAAAGCCAATTAACTAGGGGTGCTAACATTGCTGGACTCCTGGACAGGTAAGTGTCATTATATTAAAAAAAAAATTTACAGGCTGGAAATCTATTTTAAGCGAAAAAGAAACAACCAAAAAAACTTGTGAAAATGCACCTATTGGCCTTTTTCTCCCCTAGTAATTAGCCACTAACTATCCAGAAATGGTGTACCATGGGTCCACCCTGCCTGTCACATGAGAAATGAGTGGCTAGAGTATAGCGCACTAAGTGCTGAGTACACCTGTGGTATATCAAGCAAAAAGGGTTCTTTTTATTAGCAGTGCATCCAGTTAAGGTGGATCTAGCACCAGATATAGTGGGTGGGATTTAATAAAATTGGCAAATTGAACTCTGATAATACCCCACCCCCCAGCCCCCACTGTACTTACCTCCGTGGGTGATGTGTTGTCAGTGCTATACCAGCTGGTGTAGTGTTCCGGGGATTTGAAATTCCCACTCTTCTCCCCCTTCATTCTGTAGGGCTTCTGGGATGGATCAGAGCGATTCTGATTGGTCAAATTGGTCACATGTTGGCGCTGATCATTCAGAATTGCTCTGATCTGTCCCAGAAGCCCTACAGAAAGAAGGGGAAGAATAGCTAGGATTTTAAATCCCTGAACCGCTACATCAGCTGTGTGGGCACTGACAGGTCAGCACCCACAGAGGTAAGTACAGTGGGACCGGGAGGGGAGTGGAGGGTATCAGTTCACCTTTTTATTTTTTCTGGAAGGGTGAAATAACCCTTTAAGTTCATCTTTGCTAAGTAATGTAAGAGCCAGATGTGTTGTGCTGTACAACACATAGACAAGAAACATACCATTCTGCGGTGGCTCGCGCTTAAAAAAATATGGCATGCAGTACATTTCATGGTGGTGTGGTGCAATTAAATCCACCACATCGCATGCGTTGCAGCCATAGGAACTGAATGAAATGTCACTTTTTCACACTTCAATAACGTTCTAACAAAAAAAAAGGTAAGAACACATTAGCATCTCTGTCTTCACATCACACATCAATCAGTGCACTCTGCCAGTGTGAACAAGCCCTTATACTTACAAGCATTTACTACCTCTTAGGCCCCTTTCACACTGTTGGACCGTTCAGATCCGCCTGTTCATTTTGACGGCGGACCTGAACAGGCGCTCCATGCTAGTCTATGGAGCGACGACCCGGTCTGATCTGCTAAAATCAGACGGATGCCCCTACGTTCACATCCGTCCCTGGCAGATCGGATCGGGTGAGATCTGATAAAAACGGACATGCTGTCCGTTTTCATCCGATCTCTCCATAGGAAGCAACGGCGCTCGACAGGCCCCTCCCCGCTCAGTGAGCAGAGAGGGACCTGTCATCTGCTGGCCCAGTGGAGATCAACGGAGAGATCTCGCACTGAGCTGGCAGACAGAGGCGGACTCCGAGGCAGCGGATCCGACCCGTGAGAATGATGCCTTCATCTGCTTTCCTCTGCAGAAGGACAGAGCCATATTTGTTCAGGCATCATCCATTGTCAGCATCTTCTTCCTGGACTGAGATGCCAGCTCAGAGATGACAGGATCATGTAAATGATCAAGCTATAGGCCAATAGCCTTACTGAATGCAGACACCAAATTATATGCAAAGGTATGAAACTAGGCTGAAGGAGTGGATGACCGACCTGGTCCATCCGGACCAGGTCGGATTCATACCAGGAAGAGAAGGGAGGGACAACAGTGTGAGAACATTGCTCCTCCTCCAGGCTATTAAAATGAGTGGGTCCCCAGGTCTATTCCTGTCGATAGACGCCAAAAAAGCATTCGACAGGGTAGACTGGGGACTCATGATAAAAACGTTGGAAGTCATGGGCTTAGGCCCAAGAATGATCCAATGGATTGAAGTACTGTACAAACACCCCTCTGCCTTGGTAAAGGTTAATGGCGCCCAGTCACCCTTTTGGAATGAAAAATAGTACCAGGCAGGGGTGTCCGTTGTCACCACTCCTGTTTGTGTTGACTCTGGAACCCCTGCTGGCCTCAATCCAAAATAACCCAGATATAAATGGGATTAAGATAGGGGAGGAAGAGCACAAACTGGCAGCATATGCTGATGACGTGTTGTTCTATATATCTAACCCAAGGATTACGATTCCAAACTTGCTAAGGATATTGAAACAGTACGGAGAAATCTCAAATCTCAAAATAAACATTGGTAAATGTGAAATTCTAAATATAAATATAAGCAGACAGGAAGAAGCAAATCTGAAAAAGAATTCAATTTCCCTCGGAGAAGGGATATAAAGTATTTAGGAATTCATTTAACTCCTTAAGGAAACTATACCTAATAAATTATATCCCTTTGTTAGATGAAATCAAGAAAGAAATAAAAACTATTTCCACATGACCTCTTTCCTGGATAGGGCGTATTAATATGATCAAGATGGTGGTTCCGAAAATTTTATATAAGTCTCAAATGCTGCCTCTAACACTCTCACAAACATATTTTAAAACTGTAAGAAACTGAAAATAGCATTTGCGATACTCGGAAGGGGGAAAAAACAAGGGAGTCTAGCAGCGCCAGACCTCAAAAAGTACTATATTGCAGTGGCACTTGCACGGGTGGTGGAATGGGCAAAAGAGGCAATTGAAAAGAGGTGGGTACATTTAGAAAATGCAATGAGTAGCACAAAACTAAGGTGTATAATATGGAATCCCCCACAGTATAGGGTTTTGGGAGTAAACACGCACGAAATGACACGTAACACACTAAAAATATGGGACACGATCCATGTACAAAACAAATGGGTATATAATTCACCTTTGATTTTTTTAAAGGAAAATTAGTATTTTGCACCAGGGAAAAGGTTGGTGGGGGGGGGGGACTGGATAAAAAAAAGAAAATGCACAGTTGAAAGATATAAAGAAGGGTAAAATCAGCACTTATCAAGATTTAAAACTTGACACGGATTTAATGATGATAGAGGAAAGGCAGTACCTCCAACTGAGGCATTTCGTGGAGAAACTACCCCACCCAATATGATATGGGGAAGATTACAGGCCACAGGAGCGGCTATGTATGAGAGAAAAATCAAAGAATAATATTGCCTGTATATACAAAATATTATCAGCCAGAGACAATCTGGAGGTTCTGCCATACATCGAAAACTGGGAAAAAAAATTGGGGTCACGATGTAATAAAGACACTATCCTATCGATAAGATTATGAAACTAACACATAGTTCCGCGATAGATATAAGGATGGTTGAGATGAACTATAAGTGCCTAGCAAGGTGGTACGCGACACCAGATAACACAAGTAAATTCCAACTGCAGAATTCCTCAGAGTGTTGGAGAGGGTGTAAGGCAACAGGAACAATGGCCCACTTATGGTGGGATTGTCCCACTATCAAAAAAATATTGGAAGGAGGTTTTACAACTTTTAAAGGAAATTACTAATAAAGAAATACTGGAAGACCCTTGGATATGCTTGTTCCATGGAGTAGATAGCCCTGTTAAACAATGTAAAGCATCTGTAATTCCCGTTCTGTTAAATGTAGCGAAAAGCCTGATACCAAAAAAATGGCAGGAAGTTGACAGCCCCAAAATTCGGGATTGGATTTACGGTATATAGGAAATTTACTATCTGGAGAGTTTAGATGACAGGGGGGATGAAGACGAAGAAGGGGCAGATCGAAAAGATAAATGGGAAAGTTGGAAAGGGTTTAAAAATATGTGGAAATATGTTGAGGTAGTAAGTCAATAAACAGAAGGGGGTTACGTCTGAAAAAGATGATAATGCCAGGTAAAACAATAATCTTTGGAGTTTGATGCAGGACGCGAGTGGGGTGGGGGGGGATAAGGATAATGTTAAGTATATTTAAAGAAGTAAGTAAACTGTTGAATGCTCTTTTTTTCTTGTATCATGATATTTCTATAAAATAAAAGAAAGAATAAAAAAAAAAAAGAAAAAAGATTGATCGCACACTTGAATCCAAAAGATGCAGTAGAAATTTCTTTATTGTCATGAGCCACACAAAATTGCAATGATGATCAACTGACGCGTTTCACACGAAAAGAACCGTGCTTGTTTACAACAATTGAAATGCTCACAATACAAGCTATTTAAAGGCGTATATCAAATCAAATACCACATAATACAACACAAAACACCTGTAGTTAAAGAGCAATCAACACAAAGTTTTACCAATATAAAAACATTTCTTAAATGCTAAAACATCTGATCATAAAAATGGTCAAAACAAAAATAGATAATGTAAACATGTAAGCAAGAAATGTTTTAAAACAAAAATCGAAAAAATGAGCGAAAAAACATGTGTATATTAACCACTAATTTTCATGTGTATGCGCATCCTTTCCATCATGTATATGGTTTAGTATCTCATTATTTCCTCTTATCCTTGAACAGTTTTTAAGAAGTCTTTAATAATAAGCATTAAAGGGGTTGTAAAGATTTGCATTTTTTCACCTTAATGCATCGTATGCATTAAGGTGAAAAAACATCCGACAATACCGGCCCCCCCAGCCCCCCCAGCCCCCCCGTTTTACTTACCTGAGACCGTTAACCTGCTGCGCTTGCCCCCGATGTCCTCTTCGCCGCTCAGCCTGGCCGTTGATTGGCTAGAGTGGATGGATTGAAAGCAGCGCAAGCCATTGGCTCTCGCTGCTGTCAATCACATCCAATGATGTGGCGCGCTGGGGGGCGGGGCTGAGTAATACACTGAGCCGCTATAGCCACCGGCTGTATCGCGGGAGCACGCTCGCAAGAAATAACCACCATGCAAGAGAGCTTGCATGAAGGTGGTTAGTTCTTGCAGGGAGGAGCTGAGACAGCCGCCGAGGGACCCCAGAAGACCAGGTTCGGGGCTGCACAGTGGAGGTAAGTATAACATCTTTGTTCTTTATTTATTTTTTTTAAATTGCCTTTACAACCCCTTTAAATCACACAATTAGACTTAATCTGTTACACAGTGATATATGTGATTTATATTGGTATATACACGTTTTTTCGCTCATTTTCTCTTTTTTTAAATAAATTTCTTGCTTACATGTTTACATTATCTATTTTTGTTTTGACCATTTTTATGATCAGATGTTTTAGCATTTAAAGCGGAGTTCCGGCGAAATTTTTTTTTTTTTTTTCTCACATCCTAGCTTTATTGCTAATGAAATTCAATCCTCCGTTTGTGGCCGTTTCCTTCATGAATGTGGGCATGTGAAGCCCAAGCAAGATCGCCTCCTGGAATAGATTTTGAGAGGTGCATGCTGGGTAACCAGCATGCACCTCTCGATCTTGCGCATGCGCGATTCAACGGCGGCCGCAGCGCCGATTGTTTCTAACATTGTCATAACAATGGGCGGCGACGGAGGAAGGTCCCGCCCCGTTGTTATGACAACTTAGAAAAGATGGCGCTGTGATCCGCCTTAAATCGTGTTATTTCCTGACAGGAAATGACGCAATTTAAGGAGGATCACAGCACCATCTTTATTCCGAGTGTTGTTTTTGAGCACAGTACTGCCCACAGACTCATCATTTCCCAGGAACATAGGCGAGGGAGGAAGTCACGAGGAGCTCCACGGACCAGGAAGTGCCAGATTACCCGCCTTTCTGGTAAGTATAGAAAAAATTTCCTCCAAATGTTTTTTTTCTAGGTTAAAAGGAGTATTTTAATGCAAAAAATTTTTTTAGGATGGAACTCCGCTTTAAGAAATTTTTTTATGTCGGTGAAGTTTTGTGTTGATTGCTCTTTAACTACAGGTGTTTTGTGTTAGGTGTTTGATTTGATATACGCCTTTAAATAGCTTGTATTGTGAGCATTTCAATTGTTGTGAACAAGCACGGTTCATTTGGTGTGAAACGCGTCAACTGATCATCATTGCAATTTTGTCTGGCTCATGACAATAAAGAAATTTCTACAGCATCTCTTGGATTCAAGTGTGCGATCAATCTTTTCTTCTTGATATTGCCTACGGTGATGAGCCGGGATTAGCACCTTGGATCGGGTGTGCCCATTTTTTGCCTGAAGCGGTCCTGCTGCTGCAAAGTTATATTGTTGGAATCTGATCACTGGGAGAGAAGAGACTGAGGAAATGCTAACTTCTGTCTGCAGCAGACTGATTATATCTACTTAAATGGTCCAGTTTTTTTATATATGTTTCTGTATGTGTAACAAGGCCCACTTTGGGTCAGTTCTGGACAATTGTGACAGATTTTCTAATCATCCAAGTATAATTCTATCAGAGCCACCAAATAGCATAATATATTACATTCAGTATGGCAAATCAACCATAATTCAGCCTTGGAAAAGGGTCTTTGGTGTTTTTCTAGTGATCACTTTCAGTAAATTGGACCCCCTGTTATATTGGCACAAACATGGTATCCTTCAATTATGCACTCTCCATACTCTCCATTTCCCTCAGTAACGTTTATACTGAAATGACGGATGACTATAATTGCTCTGATAATGCTCACACATGATCAGATGCACTAAGCTAGCAGCTGATTCAACCTCCTCATCATTTGTTAGTGTGCAATAAAAAAATGTCATTTTCCGTGTTATGCAGATGTGACCTTTGAAAAACACGACATTAACGCGCACTCCTCGCCCATTAGAGAGCAGTGCCTAAGGAGAGATCATTAATATTGTTTTACAGAATGTTGCGTCAGTACTTGTATTAAAGTAGACGATTGGAAAACCACCAACATATAACAAAATTTATTAGTAAACTGATCTGTCTATGGAACATAGTTTTATGACTTTGTTGTCCAATAGAAGTAATTTAAAGCTGTACTAAACCCGAAACCAAAAATGTTATATATTGCAGCTTAAAGGTTCTTTCACATGGGCTTGTCTGTGTACGGGCTCCGCTTTGATCAGCAGGGATCGATCCGCCGATCCACGCTGAGCAGGCGGATGACAGGTTTGTCTCCGCTCACTGTGCAGAGATGGACCTGTCAGAGCCCCGCTGTCCTCTATGGAGATTGGATGAAAACGGACCACCTGTCCATTTTCATACAATCCTATCTGATTCTCCAGATGGATGGAAAATAAGGTTTCCATCCGTCTGGATTTCACGGATCGGATAGCGGTGAGTACCGGTGAAAAAACTGACAGGCGGATCTGATCGGAAAGCCTGTGCGCAAGGAGACTAACTATGCTTAAAAATGGTGGCTGCATTAGTTTTCTTTCTTAGAGCTAGTTTACACTTGCTTCAAAACAAGGCTTCAGACAGGCTTTGTCAAAGCTCTCTGAATGCCAGTCAAAGCCCCTGTCACTATATAAAATGGTTAGCTTACAGTTCTGTTTACACCTTGCTTTTGCTTGGTGCTTCGATGAGGCTTCAGTGGGGCTTTGGTGGGGCTTTGATGAGGCTTTGGTGGGGCTTCGGTGGGGCTTCAGTGGGGCTTTGATGAGGCTTTGATGAGACTTTGATGAGGCTTTGGTGGGGCTTTGGTGGGGCTTCGGTGGGGCTTCAGTGGGGTTTCAAGCCAGCTTTGCCATAGACTTCTATGGAGGCTTTGAAGACGCTTTGAAGCACCACTAAAGCGACATGGGGTATAATTTTTGAAGCGAAGCCAAAGCAAAGCAAAAGCAAGGTGTAAACAGGACTGTAAGCTAACCATTTTATTTTGTGACAGGGGCTTTGACTGGGGTTCAGAGAGCTTTAACAAAGCCTGTCTGAAGCCTTGTTTTGAAACAAGTGTAAACTAGCCGTTCATGTGTGTTGAAGCCGAAGCAAGTGTAAATGAGCCCTAAATAAAATGGATAGCTTACAGTCCTATTTACATCTTGCTTTTGCTTTTGTGCTTTGATGGGGCTTTGGTGGGTCTTTGGTGGGGCTTTGATGAGGCTTCGGTGGGGCTTCAGTGGGGCTTCAAGCGAGCCTTGCCATAGACTTCTATGGAGGCCTTCAAGACGCTTTGAAGCACCACTAAAGCTACATGGGGTATAATTTTTTAAGCAAAGCCGAAGCAAAGCAAAAGCAGGGTGTAAACAGGACTGCAAGCTAACCATTTTATTTAGTGACAGCGTTCAGAGAGCTTTAACAAAGCCTGTCCGAACCTTGTTTTGAAGCAAGTGTAAACTAGCCGTTAATGTGTGTTGAAGCCGAAGCAAGTGTAAATGAGCCTTTAGGTTTTTCCCCTCTGCTTTCACCTGGCGATCCTGTCAGTAACACACCTCCTGTATTAGTGTGCCCCCACTCTGGATGAAGGAGCAACAGAGATACTTTTGGGCAGAAGAATTGATAAAGTGATATTAAAGTCTTGTTTGTTTTGTCTTTTTTGTTTTTTTGGATGGCCCCAGAGAAGCTTGCTTTGGGGGAACCCAAGCAGGCATGCCCCCGGAGCCGTGGCTCTGTGTGTCCATTCACACAGAGAGCCATGGCTGGGCCCCACCCCCTCTGTCTCCTGATTGGCTCACTGGCTGTGATTGACAGCAATGGGAGCCAATGGTTCCTGCTGCTGCCAAAAGCCAATCAGGAGTGCGAGTCCCTGGAGAGCCAAGGCTCTCGTGAACATCTATAGATCCTGAGGGGGCTCAGGTAAGTATTGGGGGGGGGGGGGCTGGGAGGGCTGCATGAAGGTAAAAAACCTTGTGCCTTTACAGAACCTTTAATCTTGGGGGAGGGGGTGTTAGATGCACAAGCAGATTTAGATACACTAAACAAATGGAAGCCAAATTCCAACTAATGATTTTTAAGCAGTTCCAGCATTCTTTTTGGGATAAAGGTTTTGCATGAATAAATTAAGCTAATCATTGCTGAGTACCCCTTTCAGTGGTAAATTGTTTGTCTCAACCCCCTAACTGCTGCATTTGCAGGATAGCTTGTTCTGTTGAAAAACAACACACTCACTAACCAGATCACCAGGTACAAATAAAAGAAAGCCTAAAAAAAGAAAACAAATGCAGCCATCACATCTAGAAATTGTTAAGCTGTAATATAATAAATGTTTCCTGTTGGGTTTACTACCACTTTAACTACTTCAGCTCAAGAAGATTTACCCCCCCCCCCTTTCATGACCAGGCCAGGTCATGTGACGCTGTACCCAAATAAAATTTGTGTCCTTTTTTCACACAAATAGAGCTTTTTTTTGGTGGTATTTGATCACCTCTGCGGTTTTATTTTTTTTGCGCTATAAACAAAAAAGACTGACAATTTTGAAAAAAAAAAATAACAATATTTTTTACTTTCTGCTATTAAAAATATCCAATAAAAGAATGTAAAAAATCGAATTTCTTCAACAATCTAGGTCAATATATATTCTTCTACATAATTTTGGTAAAATTTTGGTTAAAAAAAATCCCAATAAGAGTATATTGTTTGGTTTACACAAAAGTTATAGCGTCTACAAACTAAGGGATATTTTTATTTATTTATTGCTAGTAATGGTGACGACCAGCAACTTATAGCAGGACTGTGAAATCGGACACCTAACTGACACTTTTGACACTTTTTGGGGGTCAGTGACACCAATATAGTGATCAGTGCTAAAAAATATGCACTGTCATTGTACTAATGACACTGGCTGGGAAGGGGCTACCGTCAGGGGTGATCAAAGGGTTAACTAGTGTGCCTAGGTTGTGCTTACTCACTGTGTGGGAGGTGCTTTGACTAAGGGAAGGCAAAGATCTGTGTTCCTGCTTTACAGAAACACAGAATCAACGTGTTCCCTTCTGACAGAAGGACAATCTGCCTGTGTCCTGTGTAACTGACAGGTGCCAGCGGACATCAAGTCCACAGTACCCACCTCTGGGCTCCCGCTGGGTGTGATCACAGCGGGAGCAGGTCGCTGGCGGTGTACACACACACCCCAGACCCAGAAGTATCAGATCATGTACTAGGTATGTGATAACTGCTCAGGTGAGACTCCCCGCCGCAGTATATGTACTGTGGGCAGTCGTGAACCAGTTAAAGAATAACTGTAGTTTTTAAGCGCTTTAGCTCTAGGGGACAGCAAGAGACTTTGCAAAAACATTTGCTTTTGCCTTTTATTTCTCTGCGTCTCATATTCTGTCATTACAGGCCATGACCATTATCTTTGTTTACATCTATTCAGTCTGTGGTCTGTACGGTAGTGCCGGTTCACACAGGGGCGACTTGTCAGGCGACCTAGTCGCCTGACAAGTCGCCTGCCGTTCTGTACAATGGAACCGTTCTAATAGGAGCGACGCAAGTCGCTCCGACTTAGAAAAAGGTTCCTGTACTTCTTTTGGGGCGACTTGAGACGACTTGCATAGACTTCTATACAGAAGTCGTTTTGCAAGTCGCCGTGGATGTCGTGTGCAGGTTGCCTCGGTGAGGCGACCTGCAAGTCGTGCCTCCCCTGTGTGAACCGAGCCTACAGTGTACAGAAAAATACTTCTAAAGAAAAGGCTTAAAAACATAAAGAACACCAAGAACATGTACACGTTTGATTTACTGCCAGAATCCATAAATAATGTCTGTGCTGCACTCAAAAGATTACAAAGTGCAGGATGCTGTTCATAGATGCACCTTATGGCAAACTGGGCCTCAGCCACCTTGCACCTGAAGTTGCATTTAAAGTATAAATAAAGCCAAAACTTTTTTTTTTAGTTTTGAATAGAGTGGGGAGGAATTACAACCCGGTTTTTATTGCTGTCTGTGCCCCATTAGGGAGATTTACCATCTATATTTGTTCTGTTTACTGCTATTGCCAAGAGTGAAACTGAATGAAAATGTCAATTTTGGAGTTGTCACCAAAACAGAGGGTAAATCTTTGTAATGCCCCGTACACACGAGCATAAATTCCGCCAGCAAAAGTCCGATGAGAGCTTTTGGTCGGAAATTGCGACCGTGTGTATGCTCCATTGGACTTTTGCTGGCGGAATTCCAGCCAGCAAAAGATTGAGGGAATGTTCTCTATTTTCTGGTTGGGAAAAAGTTCCGATCGGAAATTCCGATCGTCTGTACCAATTCCGACGCGCAAAATTCCTACGCATGCTCGGAAACAATTCGACGCATGCTCGGAAGCATTGAACTTCATTTTCTTGGCTCGTCGTAGTGTTGTACGTCACCGCGTTCTTGGCGGTCAAAAGTTCAGAGAACTTTTGTGTGACCGTGTGTATGCAAGCCAAGCTTGAGCGGAATTCCATTGGAAAAAAACATCCAAGATTTTTCCGACGGAAATTCCGCTCGTGTGTACGCGGCATTACAGTGACAAAGACAGCAAAAGAAACCTGACAGGTGTTCTAATCCCTCTCCAATCTATCCAAAACAGAAAAAAAAGGTTTTGTCTTTAGTTATACTTTGCTGACCACGCTATACCTGGATACAGCGCGGCTTCCTAGTTCCAGGACGCCGTCCAGGATGGCGTCCCGTGATCGCGCCAACCGCACGCCCGCTCTAGAGGACACTACTGATCACAGATTGAGGTAAAGAGCAAGTCAGTGGCTCTTTAACACGTGATCAGCTGTTTTCAATCACAGCTGATCACTGATGTAAACAGAAGTCAGTTATCTGCACTTCTTTCCTCATGCTGACAGCATGAGGAGAGGAGAAGAGAGCCAATAACCAGCTTGTGTAAAAGGGACATGTACACTGATAATCAGGGCAGTGTCCTGAATATCAGTGCTATTCCAACAGTCCCCACCAGTGCTGCCAATCAGTGCCCACCAGTGCTGCACTTCAGTGCCCATCAGTGCTGCCAATCAGTGCTCATCAGCTCCTCCTCATCAGTGTCACCTATGAGTTCTGCCTACCAATGCCCATCAGTGCCCCCTATCAGTGCCTATCAGTGTAGCCTCATCAGTGCCCACCAGTGCCGTCTCATTAGTGCCCATCAGTGCAGACTATCAGTGCCCATCAATGCCCATCATTGCTGCCTCATCAGTGCCCATCAGTGCAGCCTCATCAGCGCACATCAGTGAATTAGAAAAATGACCTGTTTACAAAATTTTATAACAAACTATGAAAACGTCTTTTTTTTTAAAAATGTTCAGGCTTTATTCGTTTATTTAGCAAAAAATAAAAAACCCAGTAGTGATTAAATACCACCAAAAGAACGCTCTATTTGTATGAAAAAATGATAAAAATGTTGTTTGGGTACAGTGTTGCATGACCGAGCAATTGTCATTGAAAGTGCTCCAGCGCTGAAAGCTGAAAATTGGCCTGGGCAGGAAGAGGGGGGGGGGTGAAGTGTCCAGTAGGCAAATGGTTAATGGCGTGTACATATGAATTGCCTCTGACTACAATGTACTGTTTGATATTTTTTGTCTATGTTTATTAATTTTTTGGTTTCTCTAAAACTCCAGAAGCATGTGCTTTAAATGACCAGATTGTCTAGATTTTGTTAGGCCTGTGTCCATTTACATCAGCCATTACTAAATGGAGGACTTTGACCAGACCCAGTCTTCCAGGCAGCCAGCCAGCACAGGTTCCCACTTCCTCTATGGTCACTACTTGCCACCACTGATGCTCTACCAGCTAATGATATCACATGCGTGTCCCATCTCCAGATGTGCAGCCTGCTTCACCTCCCGTCCTCTGCCTGCCTAGTATTGAAAGGTGATGGGGACACCTGACATAAGTGGACACTATGATGGGGACACCTGACATAAGTGGACACTATGATGGGGACACACGGACATAAGGGGGCACTGTGATGGGGGAGCCTGTCATAAGGGGGCACTGTGATGGAGACACCTGATGTATGAGGGCACTTGGATGGGGATACCTAATGTATGGGGCACTGTGAGGGGGATACCTAATGTATGGGGCACTGTGAGGGGGATACCTAATGTATGGGGAACTGTGAGGGGGATACCTGATGTAAGGGGGCACTGTGATGGGGGATACCTGACTAAAGGGGCACTGTGATAGGGACACTTGACATAAGGGGGCACGGTGATGGGGATACATGACATAAGGGGGCACTGTGATTGAGACACCTGATATATGAGGTCATTGGGATGGGGACACCTGATGTATGGGGGCACTGTGATGGGGACACCTGACATAAAAGAGCACTGTGATGGGGACACCTGATGAATGAGGGCACTGGGATAGGGACACCTGATGTATGGGGGAACTGTGATGGGGACACGTGATGTATGAGGGCACTGGAATAGGAACACCTGATGAATGAGAGCACTGGGTTGGGACACCTATTGTATGGGGGCACTAGAATAGGAAAATCTATTGTATAAAGGGCACTTTGATAGGGACATGTGACGTATGAGGGCACTGGGATAGGGGCACGTGATGTATGAGGGCACTGGGATAGGAACACCTGTTGAATGAGAGCACTGGGATGGGACACCTGATGTATGGTGGCACTGGAATAGGAACACCTATTGTATAAAGGGCACTGGGATAGGGACACGTGATGTATGAGGGCACTGGAATAGGGACATGTGATGTATGAGGGCACTGGGATAGGAACACCTGATGAATGAGGGCACTGGGATGAAGACACCTATTGTATGAAGGGCACTGGGATGAGGACACCTATTGTATAAAGGGCACTGGTATGAGGACATCTGATGTATGGGGCATTGGCATAGGAACACCTATTGTATAAAGGGCACTGGGATAGGGACACGTGATGTATAAGGGCACTGGGATAGGGGCCCATGATGTATGAGGGCACTGGGATAGGAACACCTGATGAATGAGGGCACTGGGATGAGGACACCTATTGTATAAAGGGCACTGGGATGAGGACACCTATTGTATAAATGGCACTGGGATAGGGACACCTGATGTATGACGGCACTGGGATGGGGATACACTTTTTTTTTATAGATATACAATGACTACATATATCTTGTCATAATACAAACATGAGATTCGCACATGCTGTAAGAGAATTTTGATGACCTGACCTCCTTGAATTAGAATTCAATACCTCTGATTTACATCAACCCTTTCGTCTTCTTCAACCATAACTTTAACCTGGTTATCAGCTATGTATATAATTGGTGGTGAATCAGTGACCCCTTACAAGGATAGAAATACACCTACCTTTACTCCACCACCATTCATCATTAGACTTTGTATTCTTGGTTTTGACCTGCACATGTACTGTACAATAAAGTACTACAGATGTTCTTCTTATTGTAACAACTTTATTTTTTGTATTACATACCGATGATACCATTGTTTATTGCTTTTGAACTCTTGCATTGTGAACACTCAGATATTAAACTATCATACTCTGCCAAAATTTGCATTGTATGTAAAGAATTTTAAAAGAAATTAAAAAAAAACCCATATAAATCACACAACCTAAGATCACACCCAGATGGGGTCAGACGGCCTGCCTGTTCTCTCAAGCCATATGTGGATAAAGTGGGGTCAGTTTGGCAATGATGTAACTTCCCTGAAGTCAAATGTACTTCAGATTGTATTAAAATGTTAACAGTGAGATTTATGATGCGGCCTCCAAACGTGATTTTAATAGGACACATTTTTTCTATAAAAACCGTAATGTTATCTGTAAAAACAAATTATGTTCTGTTTGCTGTTTTACGTATAAATGGAATTAATATTTGTTTCTTTGTTATGCTCGTGTTGCCTGCAGCTGTAAAAGTAAATGGATTTAGCAGTTTAGTAGTTTTACATATAGTAATAAATCCCCTTCTAAGCACTTTTATACTCTTACAATGCACCAGACCCAATTATTTAGAGAGTGTTGACAATATTTCAACAATCATGAGTTTTAAGGCAATTAAAATATTTGTCTGACGCAGGGACAGTGTTTGTGTTCTTTGGATAGATGTGCATCAAGCCGGAGCTAAACAAGATCACTGAATGGTTCGGTGCTTTGTATTTTTAATGTTATCTTTGTTTCATAGAACTGCAGTTGAAAATGTGCTTTGCAGCATAACATGTATATGGACGGTGCAAAAGAAGAAAGATGATAACAGGAAAATCGAAAAGGAGGTCAGTGACTCTGAAAGTGCTGAGCCATTGGAACAGCATTGCTGCTATACAGGTAGCATTTTCAGAAGAAGTCGGCAATGGCAGCCAATGCCATTGCCTTTGGTTTTCCTTTAACCACTTCACTACCACAGTACATTTATAGATGGCAAGTGGTGTCTTGTTATCTCCCTGACATTGGGAAAAACACAGTTGTTGCGTCTGTTAATAACTGTCAACAGAGCCATCATTAGACAGCTTGGGTCATAGACACAGTGTACCGAGCCAATCCGAGCGACTCTGTACCCTGTGATTGCTTGAATAATCAAGCACAGTGATCCCATATTTAAACATTTTACTCTTTACATTGTTGATCTCTTCCCCTTACAATGAACCACCATACATATATTTCCCAGCCTGTACCTCTGTGGGGACTTGTATGTAGTGCTACCCCTGTAAAGGCCGTTGGTAATAGCTGGTTCTTATCAAATAGTACATAGGCTGCCCACCACTGCAAGCACCAGTCCACTTACACTGGCTCCAACAACATGGTCTAAGGGATGTCTTTTTACGATTTATTGCATAAAGACATTTTAACAGAAGAGAGGTTAGGGCATGGGATACTCCAAAATGACTAGTACATAGTAATTAGAGGACAATCTTCTCCTTAAGTAAACGTGAATGTTGAACAGTCTAAATCAGGGTTTCTCAACCTGGGTTCCTCTAGAGGTTGTTAGGAGTTGCTTGAGCAATGAGTAATTTCTGACTCTCAGATAAGTTCCCACTGACACTAATTACTTTTTTAGCTATCTGTAAGGGAGTGATTCATCCTAATGACCACAAGTGTAAGGAACAATCTTCCCACTGACAACCACACTAATGCATCATGTGTTTTAGATATAGTCATATTTAGCAGGAGTTCCCTGAGGCCAGAAAGTTATTTCAGCGGTTCCTGTGTGTTGAAAGGGTTGAGAAAGGTTGGTTTAAACCCTCCACAGCTGAAGACCATGAGGTAACTTTTTGAATAGGCTAAGATCTCACAGCTGAAGACCATGAGGCAAGTTTTGTTGGCATCTAAGCCCCTCAGGCTCTTGAACCCTCCTGGGGAGAAGGAACCCAGCTCTCCAGTGCCTCATGCCGCGTACACACGAGCGGACTTTATGGCAGACTTTGCCCGGCGGACTGGATTTCGTCAGACAATTCGATCGTGTGTGGGCTCCAGCGGACTTTGTTTTCTCAAAAGTTGGACGGATTTAGATTTGAAACATGTTTTAAATCAATCATTGAAATCCAGTCCGATCGAAAAGTCCGCTCGTCTGTATGCTAGTTCGACGGACAAAAAGCCACGCTAGGGCAGCTATTGGCTACTGGCTATGAACTTCCTTGTTTTAGTCCGGTTGTACGTCATCACGTATGAATTCGACGGACTTTGGTGGATTGTGTGTAGGCAAGTCCTCTCCAAGGATTGTCTCAAGCCTAATAAATACTCAGGCTGGTTATTTGAATCTCCCACCCTAAGCTTTGGAAACTTCTGATTGAAGAAGGAGCCAAAGTGTAAATTTACCTAGCATCCTAAGCAAGGAGGGTGCTACAAGTTTATCAGCCCCTCCACCTCCTCCCTCTCTGTTTAAAATCTATACATTCATTTATCTAGTGCACCATTACCACCAATCTTGATGTTTTTCCATTTCAATACCAGCATGTTTCTTAAGCCGTGTACACACGATCGGAATTTCCAACGGGAATTGTGTGATGACAGGCTGTTGGTGGAAAATCGGACCGTTTGTACGCTCCATCGGACAATTGTTGTCAGATTTTCCGCGGACAAATGTTAGATGGCAGGCTTTAAAATTTTCCGCGGACAAATGTCTGTTGCTGAATTTTTTGAGCGTGTGTACACAAGTCCGTCGGACAAAACTCCAAAGTACAAACACGCATGCTCGGAAACAAGGACGAGCCAGAAGAGGTCGGTCTTGTAAACTAGCGTTCGTAATGGAGAATTGAAATTCGTGATGCGGCAAATTATGAAATCTTGAAATTCAGCACACATTCTCTTCTTCTTTAATGGGATAATTATGAAGCTGCTTTGCTGGTGATACTGATGCCTTAAAAGGCTTTTATTTTCTAGTGATATCAAGAATAATATTACTATGCTTGTTATTTTTTTTTTTTTTTGTTGCCACAATACCATTATCCTGTAGTTTTTAAGATCAAAGCTACAACTATGTTGGTGTTCCTTGTAAATTTTACATTGATCTTTTTTTAAATGTAACTGCCTACTCCCAAACTGTCACTTGAAGTAAAACACATAGCCAAGTATTATTCTACACAATTTTTTTTATTGTGCATTAAAAAAAAATAGACATGCTATCTGCCAATAGAAATTAACCGAAAAGTGCATTCTATGCATCCAAAAATATAGAAAATATACCAAATCAAATCATTATTCAACCAAAAAATAAAATAAAAGCCTCATGCTTATGTCCTGCTTCTTAATATAGGGCTCAACAATGCCAAGAGTTGGTGAAAGCAGGGGTTCGTCATCCGGAGATAATTCCGAAAATCATCCGGATTATTCTCCTGGATCTCCCGCAGCAAAAGCATATGACATAATTGGTCACGATTAATAAAACAACCAATTTTTGGTTCAAGAAATCCTCCTCCTCTTGTTCCTGGACTGGACTTGGGTCAAAGAAATAACTCCAAGGCCAATAATAAATAACACATTATCTCCTCCGATTCCGCAACATGTCTAGTTGACGAACGGCTATTCAGAAACGAACTGAAAAGCACGAAATGAAAAGCATGAAATGAAAAGCGCGAACTGAAAAGCGCTAAATGAAAAGTGCGAATCAACACTCACCAAACTTCTAACACAAAATTAGCAGAAGGAGCCCAAAGGGTGGCACTAAAGAGCTGAAAAACCACGTAGCACGTCACTATGTTCATGTTTGTTGGCCAACAATTCCTTGCCGTTTGTATGCAAGACAAAATCCAGGCACACGCCTTCGGACAAAAGTCAGAGGTTTTGTCTGCGGAAAATCTGATCATGTGTACAAGGCTTTAGTTTCCAAACAATTGTAGAAAAAATATAGATCACCTTGGGGTGACTATGTTCTAAATAGGGGTCATTTTTGTTTTTGTGTCCTGTCATTTATACTCAATATGTTTTATAATAGAAAGTAAACAGCTGTGTGAAGTTGGCACCCCATGTTTGTAAAACCTGAATAAAAATATACCATTCGTTTGTGCCGCGTTTGTGCTGATTTGTGCCGCAAAAATGAGCGTTTGTGCCGGTTCGGTTTCTGAGATATTAAACATTCAATTTAATGCAAGCCCCGCCCACTTTGCACCCCATGTCTTTGAATTTTAAAAACAAACGCGCCATTCGTTTGTGCCACGTTTGTGCTGGTTTGTGCCGCAAAAATAAACGTTTGTGCCGCTTTGGTTGCGGAGATATTGTGCGTTATAGTTGCTGTAACCCCGCCCATTTTGCACCCCATGTTCCTGAATTTTAAAAACAAACGTGCCATTCGTTTGTGCCGCGTTTGTGCTGGTTTGTGCCGCAAAAATAAACGTTTGTGCCGCTTTGATTGCGGAGATATTGTGCGTTATAGTTGCTGTAACCCCGCCCATTTTGCACCCCATGTTCCTGAATTTTAAAAACAAACGTGCCATTCATTTGTGCCGCGTTTGTGCTGGTTTGTGCCGCAAAAATAAACGTTTGTGCCGCTTTGGTTACGGAGATATTGTGCGTTATAGTTGCTGTAACCCCGCCCATTTTGCACCCCATGTTCCTGAATTTAAAAAAAAAACGCGCCATTCGTTTGTGCCGCGTTTGTGCTGGTTTGTGCCACAAAAATAAACGTTTGTGCCGCTTTGGTTGTGGAGATATTGTGCGTTATAGTTGCTGTAACCCCGCCCATTTTGCACCCCATGTTCCTGAATTTTAAAAACAAACGCGCCATTCATTTGTGCCGCTTTTGTGCTGGTTTGTGCCGCAAAAATAAACGTTTGTGCCGCTTTGGTTGCGGAGATATTGTGCGTTATAGTTGCTGTAACCCCGCCCATTTTGCACCCCATGTTCCTGAATTTTAAAAACAAACACGCCATTCGTTTGTGCTGCGTTTGTGCTGGTTTGTGCCGCAAAAATAAATGTTTGTGCCTCTTTGGTTGCGGAGATATTGTGCGTTATAGTTGCTGTAATCCCGCCCACATTGCACCCCATGTTCCTGAATTTTAAAAACAAACGCGCCATTCGTTTGTGCCGCGTTTGTGCTGGTTTGTGCCGCAAAAATAAACATTTGTGCCGCTTTGGTTGCGGAGATATTGTGCGTTATAGTTGCTGTAACCCCGCCCATTTTGCACCCCATGTTCCTGAATTTTAAAAACAAACACGCCATTCGTTTGTGCTGCGTTTGTGCTGGTTTGTGCCGCAAAAATAAATGTTTGTGCCTCTTTGGTTGCGGAGATATTGTGCGTTATAGTTGCTGTAATCCCGCCCACATTGCACCCCATGTTCCTGAATTTTAAAAACAAACGCGCCATTCGTTTGTGCCGCGTTTGTGCTGGTTTGTGCCGCAAAAATAAACGTTTGTGCCGCTTTGATTGCGGAGATATTGTGCGTTATAGTTGCTGTAACCCCGCCCATTTTGCACCCCATGTTCCTGAATTTTAAAAACAAATGCGCCATTCGTTTGTGCCGCGTTTGTGCTGGTTTGTGCCGCAAAAATAAATGTTTGTGCCTCTTTGGTTGCGGAGATATTGTGCGTTATAGTTGCTGTAATCCCGCCCACATTGCACCCCATGTTCCTGAATTTTAAAAACAAACGCGCCATTCGTTTGTGCCGCGTTTGTGCTGGTTTGTGCCGCAAAAATAAACGTTTGTGCCGCTTTGATTGCGGAGATATTGTGCGTTATAGTTGCTGTAACCCCGCCCATTTTGCACCCCATGTTCCTGAATTTTAAAAACAAATGCGCCATTCGTTTGTGCCGCGTTTGTGCTGGTTTGTGCCGCAAAAATAAATGTTTGTGCCTCTTTGGTTGCGGAGATATTGTGCGTTATAGTTGCTGTAATCCCGCCCACATTGCACCCCATGTTCCTGAATTTTAAAAACAAACGCGCCATTCGTTTGTGCCGCGTTTGTGCTGGTTTGTGCCGCAAAAATAAACGTTTGTGCCGCTTTGGTTGCGGAGATATTGTGCGTTATAGTTGCTGTAACCCCGCCCATTTTGCACCCCATGTTCCTGAATTTTAAAAACAAACACGCCATTCGTTTGTGCTGCGTTTGTGCTGGTTTGTGCCGCAAAAATAAATGTTTGTGCCTCTTTGGTTGCGGAGATATTGTGTGTTATAGTTGCTGTAATCCCGCCCACATTGCACCCCATGTTCCTGAATTTTAAAAACAAACGCGCCATTCGTTTGTGCCGCGCTTGTGCTGGTTTGTGCCGCAAAAATAAACGTTTGTGCCGCTTTGATTGCGGAGATATTGTGCGTTATAGTTGCTGTAACCCCGCCCATTTTGCACCCCATGTTCCTGAATTTTAAAAACAAATGCGCCATTCGTTTGTGCCGCGTTTGTGCTGGTTTGTGCCGCAAAAATAAATGTTTGTGCCTCTTTGGTTGCGGAGATATTGTGCGTTATAGTTGCTGTAATCCCGCCCACATTGCACCCCATGTTCCTGAATTTTAAAAACAAACGCGCCATTCGTTTGTGCCGCGTTTGTGCTGGTTTGTGCCGCAAAAATAAACGTTTGTGCCGCTTTGGTTGCGGAGATATTGTGCGTTATAGTTGCTGTAACCCCGCCCATTTTGCACCCCATGTTCCTGAATTTTAAAAACAAACGCGCCATTCGTTTGTGCCGCGTTTGTGCTGGTTTGTGCCGCAAAAATAAACGTTTGTGCCGCTTTGATTGCGGAGATATTGTGCGTTATAGTTGCTGTAACCCCGCCCATTTTGCACCCCATGTTCCTGAATTTTAAAAACAAATGCGCCATTCGTTTGTGCCGCGTTTGTGCTGGTTTGTGCCGCAAAAATAAATGTTTGTGCCACTTTGGTTGCGGAGATATAGTGCGTTATAGTTGCTACAACCCCGCCCACATTGCACCCCATGTTCCTGAATTTTAAAAACAAACGCACCATTTGTTTGTGCCGGGTTTGTGCTGGTTTGTGCCGCAAAAATAAACGTTTGTGCCGCTTTGGTTGCGGAGATATTGTGCGTTATAGTTGCTGCAACCCCACCCACTTTGCACCCCATGTCCCTGAATTTTAAAAACAAACGTGCCATTCGTTTGTGCCGCGTTTGTGCTGGTTTGTGCCGCAAAAATAAACGTTTGTGCCGCTTTGGTTGCGAAGATATAGTGCGTTATAGTTGCTGCAACCCCGCCCACATTGCACCCTATCTTCCTGAATTTTAAAAACAAACGCGCCATTTGTTTGTGCCGCGTTTGTGCTGGTTTGTGCCGCAAAAATAAACGTTTGTGCCGCTTTGGTTGCGGAGATATTGTGCGTTATATGTTGTCAAACCACATTGACTTTACACCTTGTTATTAAAGCTTACATACAGAACCTAAACTCAGCTTGGGTTTCCTTAATGTAAAGCTCCTCCCACTGTACTGGCACTGCACTTCATATTGTACCCTGAAAAAGGCACCTCTGCCGGGTTAGCCCCTCATATCAAAATTTTAGAAAAAATCTTATGCAGTTTGTTAGATCTTTGTTAGATCAGGTTAGATCAACCGTTGTTTGCATTAGATCTCACACAGAAGAAGCGATATTAACAGTTATTTGCTGGGGGGGCTAACCCGTCATCAGCCCCCCTTATCAAAAAATTGACCAAACAGTTAGCTATTTTGGAAGCAATTTGTTAGATCCGGTATGATCAAGTGTTTTTAACGTTAGATCTCACATAATTAGAGACTTATTAAGTGATTAATGTGGGGGGGCTGGCCCTCCCTTATCAAATTTTCGCCCCAAAAATCATTCAAGCTAATAGATATTGGTTAGATCCGGTAAGATCAAGTGGTTTTAACGTTAGATCTCACATCATTTCAGAGATATTCCACATCAAAATAGAGATATTAGGTGGTACATATGGACGGGCTGGCCCCCCCTTATATTCAGCGCAATGAAAATCACACCCAACTTTTGCTGCGGCACAAAAACTTTTCCTCAGCTGCAGGGGCCCAACTTATGATCCTGCACACAAGCCCTCTGCTTTCAGAAAATGCCCCTGACCTGAGCTCATCATTGCACATCCATTCCAGATGCTCGTATGTGACATCACATACATCCCATACATCACATACATCCCACACATCCCATACATCACATACAAGCACGTGGTCTGGATGTGAGCGGTGGATCAGCTGGATGAGTGTGCCAGGACAAGTAGATGTGTCTCATCTCTGCTTCCTTTTACCACTCTGCATATCACACATATCATAGATGAGAAGAGGGTACAGTGGTGGGAAAAATGAGCAGGAGGGGTTTAGATGTGGGACAGAAGAACAGGAGGGTACAGCCGTGGGGCAAATGTGCAGGGGGGTTCAGTTTTGGTGCAGATGAGAAGGAGGTTCAGTGGTGGGACAGAAAAGCAGGTTGGGTAGAACAGTGGGGCAAATGTGAAAGGAGGTGTATTGGTGGGACAGATGAGCAGGAGGTTACAGTGGTGGGGCAGGAGAACAGGGGGAACATAGGTGGGGCAGAAGAGCAGGGGGTACAGAGGTGAAACAGATGTGCAGGAGGTACATTAGTAAGGCAGATGAAAAAGCGGGTTACAGTGGTAGGGCAGATGAGAAGGTGATTCAGTAGTAGACAGAAGAACATGGGAATATGGCGGTGGAGCAAATGTGCAGAGAGGTACAGTGGTGGGGCAGATGAGAAAAATGGTACATTGATGGGGTAGATGAGCAGAGGGGTTACAGTGGTGGGGCAGAAGAGCAAGGGGGTACAGTGGTGGTGCAGATGTGCAGAAGGTGCAGTGGTGGGAGGGATGCGAAGGGGGTTCAGCAGTGGGACAGAAAAGCAGGGGGGTACAGTGATGAGGCAGATGAGCGGGGGAGGGGTTTAGTGTTGGGCCAGATGACAAGGGGGTTACAGTGGTGGGAAAATGAGCAGGAGGGGTTCAGTGTTGGGGCAGATGAGAAGGGGGTTTAGCGGTGGGACAGAAGAGCAGGGGGGTACAGCGGTGGGGCAGATGTGAAAGGAGGTGCATTGGTGGACAGATGAGCAGGGGGTTACAGTGGTTGGGCAGAAGAGCAGGGAGAACAGAGGTGAGACAGATGTGCAGGAGGTACAGTGATGGGGCAGAAGAGAAAGGGGGTTACAGTGGTGGGGCAGATGAGAAAGGGGGTTACAGAGGTGGGGCAGATGAGAAAGGGGGTTACAGAGGTGGGGCAGATGAGAAAGGGGGTTACAGAGGTGGGGCAGATGAGAAAGGGGGTTACAGTGGTGGGGCAGATGAGAAAGGGGGTTACAGAGGTGGGGCAGATGAGAAAGGGGGTACATTAGTGGTACAGATGAGCAGGGGGTTACAGCGGTGGGGCAGAAGAGCAGGGGGAACAGAGGTGAGACAGATGTGCAGGAGGTACAGTGATGGGGCAGAAGAGAAAGGGGGTTACAGAGGTGGGGCAGATGAGAAAGGGGGTTACAGAGGTGAGGCAGATGAGAAAGGGGGTTACAGTGGTGGGGCAGATGAGAAAGAGGGTTACAGAGGTGGGGCAGATGAGAAAGGGGGTTACAGTGGTGGGGCAGATGAGAAAGGGGGTTACAGAGGTGGGGAAGATGAGCAGGGGGAACAGAGGTGGGACAGATGTGCGGGAGGTACAGTGGTGGGGCAGATGAGAAAGGGGTTTACAGTGGTGGGGCAGATGAGAAAGGGGGTTAGAGAGGTGGGACAGATGAGAAAGGGGGTTACAGTGGTGGGGCAGATGAGCAGATAAGTTCAGTGTTAGGACAGATGAGAAGATGGTTCAGCAGTGAGACAGAAGAGCATGGGGGTACGGTGGTGGGGCAGATGTGCAGGGGGTTACAGTGGTGGGGCAGATGTGCAGGGGGGTACAGTGGTGGGGCAGATTTTCAGGTGATACAGTGATCTGAGGTGTGAAGGTGTATGAATTGGGGTTGATCTGAGGCGTGAGAGTGCAGGATGTTAATTTCTCACTGCTAAAGTAGTTTACAGCATTTACTTTATAAAAAATCCTTTTCGTGATTGAGATTGTGAAGTTGACTTTTTTTGTTATAAAATCGGTACGCTCAATTTCTTTGAAAACATTTTTCGGCACACTGCTCAAAAGGCTGCTTACCTCCTGGCCTATCAGTTTTTATTAAAGATGGAAAATGGGCTGTGGAGCAAGACCCGCTGTCGCCCAAAACTATTTTCTCATTTTCAATAATCAAAGAAGGTAAGGAAAAAAGGATGGAAAAGGTAAAAGGATAGAAGGGGGGGGGAGGTAAGGCTGGGGGGGGGGTGAAATGGCGTTGGTTCAGGATAACTATGATGAATGGGCTCCGGAACTTTTCTGTGACATTAAGTCCCAAGAAGGGCAGTACCCTCTGCGGAGACGACAATCTGGTTCCATAGTCCCCAAGTGTTAGAGTATTTTTCCTGTTGGTGTTGTGCAGTGAGTACTCGATCTACCATCTCATTTGGAATGGAGTTTTTATAGAGTTTGGCTCAGATGGAGGAGACATGTAGCAGGAAAAAGCTGGATCACCAGGAACCTTGTATTCCGTAAATTTTTGCGTGGTTTATCTGTCTCCCAGAAGTGGATCAATTTAGGGCACGACCAAAATATGTGAAGTCGTGTTCCTCCATCCCCCTGGCATCTCCAACATTGGTCAGTAGTTGCAGGGTGAGGTACCACCTTGTTAACAGTTTATAGTTGGTCTCTTTAATTTTTGTACAAACCGATGATTTCAACGAAAATCTGAGGACATGTTGTATCTGAGCAGATGTTAATGTACGCCCCAGCTTACTTTCCCATTTGTTCAAGAACGGTAAGTGTGGTTGTTCAGCCGGACAGTTCAAGAGGGCGTATGTTTTGGATAGAGCCTGTGGAAGGGAACCCTCTTTGGAACAGTATGCTTCAAAGGACGTCAGGGGACGATTAAATCCCTGTGAATTAGGCAAAGTATTGAGAAAGTGTTGTAATTGTAGCGCTGTCCACAAGGAAAGTTTGAAGGGCTCATTAGCACTACTGTGGAAGGCCATTGGCCGCCCGTTAGGAAGTGGGATGCCTGGACCCTACCTGTTTGGCTTAGGGTCCGAAACATTTGCGGTTCCAGACCAGGGAGGAACCACGGTTTTTCTATGATAGGGAGCAATGGGGAATCAGGGAAGAAAGCCGGTTCTGTGTGCTGACCTGGGAGCATATGCGGAGTGTCGTACCCAATATGGGGTGTAACTTCAGCACAGGTGGTAGTTGGTCATAGCACCACAGAGCCCCTGGCAGCAGAATGTCAGTCTGGGCCTGTTCCAGTTGTGCCCACAATTTAGAGCAGCGATGCCAAAATTTATTAATTTTAAGCTACTGCCACGGGGGCCTAACTTCTCATATAAAATAACGAACTGTTATGTATTTATCATAGATTAAATAAAACATCTCACTGATCAAACTGCAACAAGCTTTTATCCCTACTTACATTGCGATTATTACTGATTTCTGCCATGTGCATGCTAGGTTTAATGCAATAATAACTTCATCTAACAATTAACTACTAACTTGGATGTTGTTATTGGCAAAGAATATGAAATCTCTGAAATGATGTGAGATCTTACGTTAAAACCTCTTGATCTTACCGGATCTAACGAATATCTATTAGCCCGAATGATTTTTGGCCCGAAAATTTGATAAGGGGGGGCCAGCCCCCCTCATTAATCACTTAATAAGTCTCTAATAATGTGAGATCTAACGTTAAAAACACTTGATCATACCGGATCTAACAAATTGCTTCCAAAATAGCTAACTGTTTGGTCAATTTTTTGATAAAGGGGGGCTGATGACGGGTTAGCCCCCCCAGCAAATAACTGTTAATATCGCTTCTTCTGTGTGAGATCTAACGCAGACAACGGTTGATCTAACCTGATCTAACAAAGATCTAACAAACTGCATAAGATTTTTTCAAAAATTTTGATATGAGGGGCTAACCCGGCAGAGGTGCCTTTTTCAGGGTACAATATGAAGTGCAGTGCCAGTACAGTGGGAGGAGCTTTACATTAAGGAAACCCAATCTGAGTTTAGGTTCTGTATGTAAGCTTTAATAACAAGGTGTAAAGTCAATGTGGTTTGACAACATATAACGCACAATATCTCCGCAACCAAAGCTGCACAAATGTTTATTTTTGCGGCACAAACCAGCACAAACCCGGCACAAACAAATGGCGCGTTTGTTTTTAAAATTCAGGAACATGGGGTGCAATGTGGGCGGGGTTGCTGCAACTATAACGCACAATATCTCAGCAACCAAAGCGGCACAAACGTTTATTTTTGCGGCACAAACCAGCACAAACGTGGCACAAACGAATGGCGCGTTTGTTTTTAAAATTCAGGAACATGGGGTGCAAAATGGGTGGAGTTAAAGCAACTATAACGCACAATATCTCTGCAACCAAAGCGGCACAAACGTTTATTTTTGCGGCACAAACCAGCACAAACGCGGCACAAACGAATGGCACGTTTGTTTTTAAAATTCAAGAACATGGGGTGCAAAATGGGCGGGGTTACAGCAACTATAACGCACAATATCTCCGCAACCAAAGCGGAACAAACATTTATTTTTGCGGCACAAACCAGCACAAACACAGCACAAACAAATGGCGCGTTTGTTTTTAAAATTCAGGAACATGGGGTGCAAAATGGGCGGGGTTACAGCAACTATAACGCACAATATCTCCGCAACCAAAGCGGCACAAACGTTTATTTTTGCGGCACAAACCAGCACAAACGCGGCACAAATGAATGGCACGTTTGTTTTTAAAATTCAGAAACATGGGGTGCAAAATGGGCGGGGTTACAGCAACTATAACGCACAATATCTCCGCAACCAAAGCGGCACAAACGTTTATTTTTGCGGCACAAACCAGCACAAACGCGGCACAAACGAATGGTGCATTTGTTTTTAAAATTCAGGAACATGGGGTGCAAAATGGGCGGAGTTAAAGCAACTATAACGCACAATATCTCCGCAACCAAAGTGGCACAAACGTTTATTTTTGCGGCACAAACCAGCACAAACGCGGCACAAACGAATGGCGCGTTTGTTTTTAAAATTCAGGAACATGGGGTGCAAAATGGGCGGGGTTACAGCAACTATAACGCACAATATCTCCGCAACCAAAGCGGCACAAACGTTTATTTTTGCGGCACAAACCAGCACAAACGCGGCACAAATGAATGGCATGTTTGTTTTTAAAATTCAGAAACATGGGGTGCAAAATGGGCGGGGTTACAGCAACTATAACGCACAATATCTCCGCAACCAAAGCGGCACAAACGTTTATTTTTGCGGCACAAACCAGCACAAACGCGGCACAAACGAATGGCACGTTTGTTTTTAAAATTCAAGAACATGGGGTGCAAAATGGGCGGGGTTACAGCAACTATAACGCACAATATCTCCGCAACCAAAGCGGAACAAACATTTATTTTTGCGGCACAAACCAGCACAAACACAGCACAAACAAATGGCGCGTTTGTTTTTAAAATTCAGGAACATGGGGTGCAAAATGGGCGGGGTTACAGCAACTATAACGCACAATATCTCCGCAACCAAAGCGGCACAAACGTTTATTTTTGCGGCACAAACCAGCACAAACGCGGCACAAATGAATGGCACGTTTGTTTTTAAAATTCAGAAACATGGGGTGCAAAATGGGCGGGGTTACAGCAACTATAACGCACAATATCTCCGCAACCAAAGCGGCACAAACGTTTATTTTTGCGGCACAAACCAGCACAAACGCGGCACAAACAAATGGCACGTTTGTTTTTAAAATTCAGGAACATGGGGTGCAAAATGGGCGGGGTTACAGCAACTATAACGCACAATATCTCCGCAACCAAAGCGGCACAAACGTTTATTTTTGCGGCACAAACCAGCACAAACGTGGCACAAACGAATGGCGCGTTTGTTTTTAAAATTCAGGGACATGGGGTGCAAAGTGGGCGGGGCTTGCATTAAATTGAATGTTTAATATCTCAGAAACCGAACCGGCACAAACGCTCATTTTTGCGGCACAAATCAGCACAAACGCGGCACAAACGAATGGTATATTTTTATTCACGTTTTACAAACATGGGGTGCCAACTTCACACAGCTAAGTAAACTGTGGTTATAAATACAACCAAAAAAGTTCTATTTGTCTAAAAAAAAAAATCGAAATAAAATAAATCTAGCTACAGTGTTGCAATACCAAGTAATTGTCAGTCAAACTATCACATCACTAAAAATATATTGATAGCCTGGTAATAAAGGGGTAGTAATGAAGGCTGGCACTCAAGTATTAAATATGAACCTGAATTCAAAAAGTGAAGATTTGCTATATTATAGGGCACATCTAGAAATGTTGTGCTTAAGCATTAACATGGAAAATGTTCTTTTTGCGTTGAATTCCTACTGAAAAAAAGATGTATATATGCCTTATGAGATCACCTCAGGCACTGCAGCCTTTAGCTGCTGGGATTTAACCGCTGTGACAGTGTATTCTTCAGTGTGCACGTGCGTGCCAAAGCGCGCTCCAATGTGCACGCCAAGGCGCTTGCCAATGCGCACACGTGTGCGCCAAAGCACACGCACTACGTGAGAGACTCCAGGTGCATGTTGCAGCAAGCAGTAGCAAAGTCAATAAAACAAGCCAGGGGTCATACACAGTGCAGCGGATCAGAGCGGAGTAACAGGAACAAGTCAAGGGTCAAGCCGGGGTCAATGCAGATCAGATAGGTCAAGACAAGCCGGGTCGTTAGCAGGTAATCCAAGGCAATAGGAACAGGAACTCAGGAATATATAAGAAGCTGAAAACCATGCAGCAGTTGGTGACTGCTGCAACATGCACCTGGAGTCTCTCACGTAGTGCGTGTGCTTTGGCGCACACGTGTGCGCATTGGCAAGCGCCTTGGCGTGCACATTGGAGCACGCTTTGGCACGCACGTGCACACTGAAGAATACACTGTCCTGACAGCTCCCGCCCCCGGGCGCGTGCGCATGCGCATTAGCGCTGGAGAATTTGTGTTCATTGATACAAGATTCTGCTGCCCATAGATGTCAGTTCTCCTGCGGGTTAGTCCCTGACACTATGTATGAACGCCGATCTTTCTCTCCTCCTAGACAGTCCCATCCCCTCTGCAGTTAGAACACAGTGAGGGAACACAGTTAACCCCTTGATCGCCCCCTAGTGTTAACCCCGTCCCTGCCAGTGACATTTATACAGTAATCAGTGAATTTTTATAGCACTGATTGCTGTATAATTGTCAATGGTCCCAAAAATGTGTCAAAAGTGTCTGATATGTCCGTCAAAATATTGCAGTCCCGATAAAAATCGCAGATCGCCACCATTACTAAAAAAAAATGATAATAATAAAAATGCCATAAACCTATCCCCTATTTTGTAGACACTATGGGGGTCATTTACTATAGCGCTATGGCGCTAATTCGCGCAAATTGCCGCGAATTAGCGCTAATTCGCTGCAATTTAGCGCGAATTAAACGGTATTCACTATAGCGCTGGTGAGAAAATACTCCCAAAATCGAATTTACTATAGCTCCCTGAAACTAAATAGAGCCCAAACCCTTACTCTGCTAAAACCTAGAGAATTGCACATGGAAATAATGTTTAGAGCATGATATAATTGCCTAAATGGTACTGAAATATGCGGTATATTATTTAAAGATTATCTGCTTTTAAACTGTGTGAAAAAGTGATTTCTACACTGAAATATCTTTAAAAGTCTGAAAAGTGAAAAATTCCCCGTTTTGGACAACTAGGTGCCAACACAACTGAGCATGCTCAGACCTGAAAATAACTCTCATTTTAACTCGTGTTTTTTTTACCCGGAGGTATAGTAAATACCAAAATGAGAGCTAATTAGAGAACATTTTTTGGGAGTTAAAATCTGCTCTAATTTAGTCCAAATGAAGTTTCAGTCATTGATTCTAATGGAACAATTCTAACTTTCACAAAAAAAACCTTTTAATGTTGAGATGAAATGTATCTTTCTGTGAAATAAATTTTCCTTTGCAACATTGTTGCTTCTACTTAAAATATTTTGATTCTAAGAATGCTACAATGTGGAATGTTTTGATGTTTTGGTAAAATATATTTTTCTCTGTCACTTTCACTTGTTATTCTTCAGCTCACAACAATCTTTACCCCAAACTCACACATGTGTCTTTACAATCCACAAACAATACCATTGCTGATGAAAATTTAAAATGAATCACAATTTTTTGTGCTTTGTATTATTTCCAAATATTCATAATTTGAGCCCAAAAAATGTGATATGTGTACCAACATCAGAAATCAAAATGTAATTCCCAAAAATTTGAGGGTAATATTCTACTCTCACCCACAAAAAAACACCAAATATCACAGAATAAATCAAGAAGAATAACTCTTGAGTAATGTAATTCCATCACCTGTATGTCCATAGAAATGCAGTATTAATGTGTTTTTATGTGTATTTATGTGTAGTTATGTGTAGGAGGCTCTCACACGTGGCAGCTCTGTGGCTTAGAGGTTAGAACTTCTGCTTAGTATCTCTGAGGGTCTGGGTTCAAATCCTCAACCATGGTCCTATAATTATGTCTAAATGTAGTAGTCATGTGTAGGAAGGTTCCACCACCATTGTAAGACTTTTCCAGATACACTATATAGCCAAAAGTATTGGGACGCCTGCCTTTACACACACATGAACTTTAATGGCAGCCCAGTCTTAGTCCGTAGGGTTAAAATTTGATTTGGCCCACCCTTTGCAGCTAGAACAGCTTCTGGGAAGGCTGTCCACAAGGTTTAGTCTGCCTATGGGAATGTTTGATCATTCTTCCAGAAGTGCATTTGTGAGGCCAGGCACTGATGTTGGATGAGAAGGCCTGGCTTGCAGTCTCTACTCTAATTCAGCCAACGGGTGTTCTATCGGGTTGAGGCCAGGACTCTGTGCAGGCCAGTCAAGTTTCTCCACCCCAAACTTGCTCATCCATGTCTTTATGGACCTTTCTTTGTGTACTGGTGTGCAGTCATGTTGGAACAGGAAGGGGCTTTCCCCAAACTGTCTCCACAAAGTTGGGAGCATGAAATTGTCCAAAATGTCTTGGTATGCTGACACCTTAAGAGTTCCCTTCTCTGAAACTAAGAGGCCAAGCCCAACCCCTGAAAAACAACCCCGCACCATAATCCCCCTCCACCAAATCATTTGGACCAGTGCACAAAGCAAGGTCCATAAAGACATGGATGAGTGATTTTGGGGTGGAGGAACTTGACTGGCCTGCACAGAGTCCTGACCTCAACACAACAGAACACCTTGGGGATAAATTAGAGAGGAGACTGTAGGTCAGGCCTTCTCGTCCAACATCAGTGCCTGACCTCACAAATGCACTTGGAAGAATGGTCAAACATTCCCATAGACACACTCCTAAACCTTGTGGACAAGAAGAGTTGAAGCTGTTATAGCTGCAAAGGGTGGGCCAAATGAGTTTTGAACCCAATACTAATACTGGGATGCCATTACAGTTCATGTGTGTTTAAAGGCAGGCATCCCAATACTTAGGCCAATATACTGTATATTGCTTGTGACACTGAGCATGGCTATGGACTTAGGGCTGGTTCACACCACAGAGATGCAGAAAACATGTGTGGGGGTGGCTAAGTGGGTAGCAGTTCTGTCTAGCAGCACCTGGGATGTTGGTTCAATTCCCCAACATGCTAATACTTGTGTTGAAGTTTATATGTTCTCCCTTTGTGGGTTTCTCACCACAATCTAAAGACATGCTGGCATCTTGTTTGTCTCCTGTCAAAATAGGTTCTAATGTAAGAAAATTAATTTTGGACTTTATATTGGAAGCTCATTGCAGCCAGGGACTGATGTTAATGTTTATTAGCACTAATCATTCCCAGGGACTTGGACATTTCAAATTTTAGGGTTTACACTGCACAGGTACATATGCTTAGAAAACTGTTGCTTTGTTTATGTGTGTGCAAATGGACTTTGATCTTTGTCCTGTAGTTGGAGATTTGATGCACATAGCCAAGGGCTAACACAGATGCAAATCCTATTATGTGTTCCTGCTCATCAGGTGCAATCACTTTAGACATACATGAAGAAACAGATTGAAAGATACTGGTGGGCGTGTACTTCTATTGGGTGTGTCAGTGTGCTAACAATACAACCTCTCTTATATAAAGGCCTGCAGTAGGGGGATTCGTTTGGCCTGAGAAGGTCAGGTTTTTTGTTGTGAGGGAGAAGGAATGATATTGGGAGATTTGATGAAATTCTTGTGCACTTTTTCAATCAAAAGTGGGTTTATGTGGCCATGCTGTCAATGTTGTGTGTGTATTGTTCCTGTCTGACCATGCAAACATCGTTTGGAAGCATCTGCTGACCTACTATTTTTGATCTCGTTTAATCGTGTACACTGAAATGCAGCTTCCAGCAGAACATGGTCACCAATGTATGTGTGGATTGTGGGCTGGTGGTGGGTGTTTTGAATAAGTCTTGCAATATTATGTTGGAATGCTTTGTAAGAATGACTGTTAAGTATGTTTCTATAATCTTGCAGATAACAATGATGTGTTGCCCGTTATACACTGAAATTAAAGCTGTGTCCACTCTAAGGTTTTGTCTAATTTTAGATTGTAAGCTCCTATGAGCAGGGCCCTTAAAATTCCGTTGCTAAATGTAGTACCATATATCTTGTCCAAATTTTTTTGGAGCTAGTAAATGTAAATTTATTTATTTTTTCTGCTGGTAAAATAAAAGTACATTAAGCTTTTGTTGTGGTGTGTGTGTGTGTGTGTGTGTGTGTGTGTGTGTGTGTGTGTGTGTGTGTGTGTGTGTGTGTGTGTGTGTGGTTTTTTTTTTTTTTTTTTTTCCTTCTACTTTTCTTTCTTTAGTTTTTGTGGGTGGTGGTTTTGGGAAAGTGCAATATCTTTTATATTGTATTTCAATATGTATTTGTGCACCAAAAAACTAATCTCTTTGCCCTGGTTCACATGCTACATTGAAATTGCGCTACTTCACTTGAAGTAGCACGATTTCAAAGTAGCAAGGTCAGCGTGATTTCAGGTGGCTTCATACACAAATGTTTATTGAAGTCGCACCTGAAATCGGCAAAAGTAGTGCAGGAACTACTTTAGCAAATTGATGCAGTGCCACAAAAAAAATGTTGCATCAATTGGAACAATGCCATTGCCAATAGTCATGCGATTTGATCTCTCAAATTGCATGACCAATCGCTTCAATGTAAACCTAGGCTTCTGGACAACTGCAAGTTATATATAAAGATTCCACCTTTATCATTAACAGCTGTGGAGAATTGCAGGTAATGAATTCAGCTGGTGGATAGGCAGTGTTTGAATTTGTCAGCTCTGGTTCACATTGGTGTGATTTGACATGTCAAATCTGTGGCAATTGCACTGTTCTAATTGGTGCGATTTGTATTGATATTGGTGCAGAAACCTGCACTGATGTCTCTGATGTTGCCCCCACAGTCGGGACTGGCATGCAGGAATGAAATTGTGGGAGTTCAGCAGAACGTTTTCCTCCCTCTGTCAGTGTGAACCAGGGCTCAAACTGGGCCTTTTGCCTTTGTAATTCACCTGCTGCTAACCCAGGGACACCATTTCTTAGCAAACTCCCTTAAGTTTACCTGCAAATATATGTAGAAATACAGATTTGCATATCTGAAAATAAAAAATACTAATCATGGTTGAGATCAAATATTCGCAGCTGCAATCAAAAGTGTGGTTTCACCTTCTGACCTGGAAATTATTCATTGTATGCACCTGGAAGTTCCTGCGCTGGTCAGGATCTCCATCTAGGTGGACATGGCGAGGTCTCTTTTAGCAGAGAGGAGGTGCTGCTCATTGGCCGGGTAAGTGTAGGATATGTACTTGTACTTAATCAATGCGGGGTGGATGTCATAGTTAGATTTGGTGTGGGTGGGGTTCATTGATTTGTTTGGCATCACCACACATTTGCTTCCGTCCCATGTGCACACATCACTTCCTGCATTTGTTCTGCTGATGTAAATCAGTAAGGACTATGCAAGTATAAATGAGAGCTCCTTTTATTAAAATATATATGACTTGTTTCACAGCTGGGCGAATTTTCCAGCAAATTTGGACCTTTGAGTTGCATGACAAGTTGTACCCCATGATTCTCAATGACAACCATTCATATCTGTGCTACTTTAAGTCGCACCAACTTCAAAGTAGTCCCTGTACTACTTTGGTGTGACTTGAGGTATATCGGGTACAATATTACACAGGCATTCCCAGAAGTTGGGGTCAAGTTGCAGCGGCAAAGTGGCAGCAAAATAGTGTGACTTTCAGGTCGCAGCAGTGTGAATGAGATTCAAGGATAACATCTTTGGATTTGGCCCTATTGTCACTTGTGCATCCTGAAGGTGTAGCAAATTCGTCCCTGCACTACCTTGGTTTGACTTTGATGCAATTTGAGGTCCATACACCACAAGATTACACAGACATTGCTTCAAGTCATGACAAAGCTGTGCAATTTTAAGGTCGCACAAGTGCAAATGGGGCCTTATTCAAAGGTGTTATCAATTAATCGCATTAGGTTACTTTCACACTTGGGTGACTTTTCATGGAGCTTTGGACCTCAGAGTCACATGAAAAGTTGTCCCCCTTGATTTCCATGCATATTTATTAGAGCTGCACGATTAATCGTCATCGTGATTTTTTTCCCCCTTTACGATCTTGAAAAAAGAGTTTCACGATTCTTGCTATGCAAAGAACTCTCTCTGCTCTTCTGAAGCCACAGCCGAAAAACCAGGAAGTCTGCCAAGAATTAGAACATTCTTTATCAGTGAACTTAACTAGAAACCTTGTAACAATTTGTCAATTAAATAGAATTCTGTGTAAGGCTGGGTTCACACTGCTGCGGTGCGGGAACGCAGCGAATTTACTGCGGGTTCCCGCATCGCACCAGCTCGCACGGCAGTTCACACTGCCATATGCGAACTGCTGGGGAGTGTCATACAATGTTAATGACACCCCCAGTTCAGCCCGCATATCGCAATGCGAACTGACAATTCGGACATTTTCGGATCGCATAGGTGTGAACACCCATGCGATCCGATTTTGGTCCGAACAAAAAAAAGGGTCCTGTGCGAGTTTGGACCGAATGCGGTGCGATATCAGCCATACTATCTGTATGGCTGATATCGCACAGCACAGACATCGCATGTGATGTGAACAGCAGTGCGCTGCGAATCACATGCGATGTCTGCCACCGCAGCAGTGTGAACCCAGCCTAAGTGAGGAAAGTTTAACTACTTAAACACTAAACATTTTTCTGACATTTGTTGGTTTCAGGTTAAAATCATTTTTTTTGCTAGAAAATTACTTAAAACCCCCCAACATTATATATATTTTTTTAGTAGAGACCCTAGAGAATAAAATGGTGGTTGTTACAATATTTTATGTCACACTGTATTTGTGCCTTTCAAATGCAATTTTTTTTTGGAAAAAAGTACTTTAATGAATAAAAAAAAAAAAAAAAGAAACGTTAGCCCAATTTTTTGTGGGATAATGTGAAAGATTTTACGTCGCGAGAATCGTGATCTTTTTATTCTAAGCAAAAAAATTGTGATTCTCATTTTGGCCAGAACCGTGCAGCTCTAATATCTATGCAACTTCACCCATGTTCACATAGGTCTGAATTGACATGTCAAATTGTAGGCCAAATCGGTGCCTATTGATGGCAATGGAACTGTCCGAATTGGTGCGACACCACAACGATTCCCAAAAGTAGTTCCTGCACTACTTTGGGCGACTTCAGGGGGCGATTTCTTACCTCCCAACTTTTTGAGATGGGTATAAGGGACACCTATTGGCAAAAGTAGGTAGGCATAGGACACCTTCTTAAAGGAGAACAGTTGGGACCTATGTGATTTCACTAGACATCTGTGCAGGAAAGTGCACTGATGTCTCTGAAATCGCTGACAAAGTCGGGCTGAGTCACACTCGTGCGACTTTGGATATCAGAGTCGTATGACAAGTCATACCCCATGATTTTTAATGTGTACCATTCATATCTGTGCAACTTCAAGTAACACTGACTTCAACGTAGTCCCTGTACTACTTTGGTCTGACTTTGATGCGAGTTGAGGTCCATAGACCTCAAGTTTACACAGGCATTCCCTGGAATTGCGGCAAAATTGCTGATGCAAAATCATGGGAAAGTTGCGTGTCTTTCCCTGTGACTCCTGTGTCCATAGACCTCAAGATTACATAGGCATTGCTTAAAGTCGCATTAAAATCTCGCAACTTTCAGGTCGCACAAGTGTGAAAGGTGCCTAAGTCACTGTGCTGAGTACTATTTTATACCTAGAATATAAAGTAGTCCCACCATCAAACACTAGTAAACATATGTTCTCAATATAATTGTGCTCAAATGGCTGAAAATCACACAGATGGTATCACCTACTGAAAGCTTGCATTGTACTCAGCAGCATATGCTGAAAAGAGGCAAATGCCTATTAGCCAATGCCACATCGGCACGAGCATGGTTGTTACTATAATATTAATGTCTGAAATGCAAAACATTATTGTATTGAATCAAACATTAGTAAATGTATTTTCTCTGTAGTTAAGTGCTCAGCTCTGTAGCATAGCGGTATACCCTGCTGCCCCCAAAAGTTCAAGCCATGAATTCAAATCCCACTGACAGCATCACCTCCCAGAAGTGTGCATTGTACTCAGAAGCATAATTAGGCAAAGCACATCAGCTTGCTTTATTCCATATTTTCACTCTTCAAATGCATGCATATTATTCAATAATATGGTATGGAATTCCAAAATTCAAGGAAAAAAATGTCGTAGGGTCCCCCCAGTACATACCAGGCCCTTCGGTATGGACTTTAAGGGGAACCCCACACCAAAATGTAAAATAAATTTGATGTGGGGCCCCCAAAATCCATACCAGACCCTTACCTGAGCATGAAGCCTGGAGGTCAGGATAGGGGGGGACGAGTGAGCACCCTCCCCTTCTGAACCTTATCAGGCCACATGCCCCAAAGCACCTTTTCCCCATGTTGATGGGGACAAGGGCCTCTTCCCGACAACACTGGTCGGTGGTTGTCGGTCTGCAGGCAGGGGGTTTATCAGAATCTGGAAGCCCCCTTTAACAAGGGGGCTCCCAGATCCTGCCCCCTATGTGAATAGGTATGGGGTACATTTTACCCCTACCCATTCACCAAAAAAAGCAGTGAAATGTAAAAAAATTAATAGCCGGTTTTTGACAAGTCCTTTATTGTAGAATAGCTCCGAGCTGTCTTCTTCCCTGAGCCATCTTCTCCAGACACTGTCTCTCCCTCCTCCATCTTCTCCCCGAGCTGTATTCTCCCAGAGCCATCTCTCCTGTCGCCGCCATCTGCTGTGTTCTTCCGCACCGCTGGTTACCCGCTAATAAAAAAAAGCTGCTCTTCTTCCATGGTGGTCTTCCTCGGCTGTGTTGTCACCCGCTGTGTAGTGTCTCTTACATAGCCATGGAGCGGACTCTCCGGGTGACATTATCGGATGGCCACAGAAGACCGCCACAAGAAGAGCGGCTTTTTTTTTATTAGTGGGTAACCGGCTGCGCTGAAGAACACATCAGCGGGAGAAGATGGTGGCAGCAGGAGAGACAGCTCGGGGAGAAGAAACATCAAACACTAGTGAATGTATTTTCTATGTATTTTCTATGTATTTTCTATGTATAACTGTGCTACACCCAATAGGCTAGCGGTCAGCACTTCTACCTTGAAGAACTCATGGGTTCAAAATAGGCGAATGCCAATTAGCCAATGCACTTTAAATCTGGCTGATTCTATTATATTAACTCTTCAAATGCATGCAATGATATGTAAGTATTCAATACTATTATGGTGTGAAATTCCAAACACCACACTAACTATTGGGCAGATTACATTTTTTTGTTTGTTCATTTTAATTCGCTTGTGCACTGAAAAAATAAACACAGCTGGGGGATGGTAGGTTGGCTGGTATTTGAACTTGTACCATGAGTGCTGTGGAGACATCTGAGCAGACTACTAAGCCATTGTGCTAAGTATGAGACCTGCGTAATAGTGTAGTATGATTAAAGAATGAATATAAATAATTACCGCTTTATAGTCACCTAAATTAAAAAATAAAAAACAACATACAACAAATAGATAACCTAAATGTTTAATACATGTAACTTTACAGAATAGCAGACATTACTATGTAATAATCATTCATAACTGCATTAGTTAGCAAAAGAAGGAAAAAACTAGGAATACTAATTGCAACATACATCAATAGATGCACACGAGGTAGAGCACATCTCACATAAAAATGTTTCTTTCACATATATGGATCATGATTACAGTGCAGTACTATATAACAACTTGGTAGGAATTGGCATTTGCATATACGCGGAAGCGCTAATTAGTGCCAGCTTAGAATTTACTAACATGTGTTTCTCACTAATAGCGCTAGTTTTTCATTCGCACATTCGCCTGTTGAAATTTTATTTGGCTAAAATGGTCGCTGGTTCGTATTCCCAACCACACCACAAGACTACCTGCCTGGAGTTTGCATGTTCTCCCTGTGCCTGCGTGGGTTTCCTCCGGGTACTCCAGTTTCCTTCCACACTCCAAAGACATGCTGGTAGGTTAATTGGCTTCTGTCTAAATTGGCCCTAGTATATGAATGTGAGTTAGGGACCTTAGATTGTAAGCTCCTTGAGGGTAGGGGCCCATATTAGTGTATAATGTTTATGTAAAGCACTGCGTAAATTGACGGCACTATAGAAGTACCTTAAAGTGGAGTTCCACACAAAAATGGAACTTCCACTTTTCGGAACCCTCCCCCCCTCCGATGTCACATTTGGCACCTTTCAGGGGGGAGGAGTTGCAGATACCTGTCTAAGACAGGTATTTGCACCCACTTCCGGCATAGACTCCCATGGGAGTCTATGCCTCTTCCCGTCCCGACCGCGCTGTCTGCTGGGAACACACAGCTCCCAGGAGAGAGCGGCGACCACTAGGGACGCGCAGCGCGACTCGCGCATGCGCAGTAGGGAACCGGGAAGTGAAGCCGCAACGCTTCACTTCCTGATTCCCTCACCTAGGATGGTGGCGGCAGCTGTCGAGAACCGAGCGGGTTCTCGGCGTCCCCTGCCGACATCGCTGGACCCTGGGATAGGTAAGTGGCCATGTATTAAAAGTCAGCAGCTGCAGTATTTGTACCTGCTGGATTTTAATATTTTTTTTTTTGGCGGTGTGGGTGAACCCCCGCTTTAAATAAAAATAAATAAGTCTTCACTAATATTATGGTGTGAATCTCCAAAACACCATACACTAGCTAACAAGCAGTTTACATTTGATAAACTTTATTGTATGGTATATAAACCATCAAACACTAGTAAAAGTATTTTGTATATACAATTGTGCTCAGCCCAATAGGCTAGCAGTTAGCACCTCTACCTTCAAACATTCAGGTATTGAAAGACTCATGGGTTCAAATCCCACAGAAGAATCCTAAAAGATTACTATTGGTGGAGAAAAGGAGAATTACCGTTAGCCAGTTAGCCAATTAGCCAAAGCAGCATACAGTGAATGCCAAGTAGCCAATACACTTTAATGTGGTTGATATTATTGTATTAACTCTTCAAATGCTTGCAATGGTATGTAAGTATTCACTAATATTATGGTGTGAATCTCCAAACACCACACACTAGCTAACAAGCAGTTTACATTTGATAAACTTTATTGTATAGTATATAACACATCAAACACTAGTAAAAGTATTTTGTATGTATAATTGTGCTCAGCCCAATAGGCTAGCAGTTAGCACCTCTACCTTCAAACATTCAGGTATTGAAAGACTCATGGGTTAAAATCCTAAAAGATTGCATTGGTGGGAAAAGGAGAATGCCAGTTAGCCAATTAGCCAAAGCAACACAAATATACGTGTATATATATTTACTGAAAATAGGTGATTGCCAAGTAGCCAATGCAGTTTAATGTGAAAGTTTTTATTGTATTAACTCTTTAAATGCATGCAATGGTATGTAAGAATTCAATTATATTATGATGTGACATTCCAAACACCACACACTAGCTAAAGGGCAGTTTACATTTCTTTGTTTGTTTATTTTAATTCACTTGTGCACTGAAAAAATAAACACAGCTGGTGGATGGTAGGTTGGCTGTTGTTTGAACTCATACCATGAGTGGTGTGGAGATATCCAAGCAGACCACTAAGCCATTGTGCTAAGTACAAGACCTGCATAATAGTGTAGTATTATTAAAGAATGAACATAAATAATTACTGCTTTATAGTCAACTAAATTAATAAATAATAAATCAAAAACATGAAAAAAACAACATACAACAAATAGGTAACCTAAATGATTAATACATGTAACTTTACAGAATAGCAGACATTACTATGTAATAATCATTCAGAACTGCATTTCTTAGCAAAAGAAGGAAAAAAAAACTAGGAATACTAATTGCAATATAAATCAATAGATGCACGGGAACTAGAGCACATCTCTGATAAAAAATGTTTCTTTCACATACATGGATCATGGCTACAGTACAGTGCTATATAACAACTTGATAAGAATTGGCATTTGTATATACGCGGAAGCGCTAATTAGCGGCAATTTAGAATTTACAAACGTTTGTTCTCCGCTTATATCGCTGATTTTTCATGCGCAAATTCGCCGTTTTGTTTCCATTTGGCTAAAATGGGCTCTATTATTTGCCATAGTGCCCAGTACTTCCTGGAGTTATAGTAAATGACCCCCTATAACTTTTGCACAAACCAATCAATATACGCTTATAGCGTTTTTTTGTTTTTTTTTAACAAAAATATGTAGAAGAATACATATCAGCCTAAACTAAGGAAAAATTTATTTTTTATGATAAAAAATGTGGGATATTTATTATAGCAAAAAGTAAAAGTTATTGGAGGTTATTTACGAAAGCCAAATCCACTTTGCACTACAAGTGCACTGCAAGTGCACTTGAAAGTGCAGTCGCTGTAAAAGCTGTAGATCTGAAATGTGGGGAAGCTCTGCTGATTTTATCATCCAATCATGTGCAGGCTAAAATGCTGTTTTTTACTTTCCTTGCATGTCCCCCTCAGATCTACAGCAACTGCACTTCCAAGTACACTTGCAGTGCACTTGTACTGCAAAGTGGATTTGCCTTTCGTAAATAACCCCCCCTGTGGGTTATTTGGGTGATCAAATACCACCAAAAGAAAGCTCTATTTGTGGCAAAAAAAGGACGTAAATTTTGTTTGGATACAGCATCGCACGGCCGCTCAATTGTCAGTTTAAGCGACGCAGTGCCGTATCGCAAAAAATGGCCTGGTCATTGAGCAGCCAAAGTGGTTTTAAAGTATAGCTAAAAGCAAAATAGTTTTTTTGTTTTAGAGTGGAGGTGAATTAGAACACCTGTTATGTTTTTATTGCTAATGTCCCCATTAGGGAGCTTCTCCTTCCGTCCATTGAGAGAGCTGTGCTAAGGCCTTGACTTCCGCGCACATGCGCGGGAGTGGCGTCATCGCGACTCGACCATTCAAACGTCTGCAGCCTGCGAACCCGGAAGGAAGACCCAGTGAAGATGGAAGCCCTGTCAGTGTTTTCAGGTAAGTCGTTCATAATGTGCTAGTATGCGATGGTTCTGTCCAGCTCAGTAGATTGCTTTAAAAAAATCCTGGGTTCTTTCCCAAATGTACATAATATAACAGGTGTAGCAAGGCCCCAGGCCTCCTCTAGACTAATGAGAACCTTTAGAGCAGGGATATGCAATTAGTGGACCTCCAGATGTTGCAGAACTACAAGTCCCATGAGGCATAGCAAGACTCTGACAGCCACAAGCATGACACCCAGAGGCAGAGGCATAATGGGACTTGTATTTTTGCAACAGCTGGAGGTCCGCTAATTGCATATCCCTGCTTTAGAGCCAAGAACTGCTGACATCCTTCCATATAGAGTGGGTTGTGAGGCATGGCGGGTGTAATGCAAGTTAGATTCATGGGCGCCAGACACTTCTTGAATGCAAAGAAATTTTATTTCTCTTAAACAGAACTTTGCGAGAGAGGGTTAGGGCCAGGACACCCTTAGGTAGTTGCAATGTTAATTGGCAGCCCCCGAGACTTCTACAGGTAGACAGCCATGCAGGGAAAGGCATCCAGCCAGACGCCACATCTGCATGTGTAGGAATACTCAAATACTTACCGTAATTTTCCTTTCCTGACAAGCTCCATCGCAGCACAGCTTGGTATAGGCTCCGCCCCCCCATACCTCCAGGACATAACTCATATAAATTTGAGCCCACCTACAGCCTCGGCATTCTGTAACTAGTCCTACCAAGCTGGGTGGGATCTGTGCTGCCATGGAGCTCGTCAGGAAAGGAAAATTACGGTAAGTATTTCAATTCAATTTTCCGCTTTCCTGACGGCTCCATGTCATGTCAGGATGCCCCTGCCAAACTCAACTGTCATTAAGCCATGAATATGAATATTTTGGTGCCATGTAGCAACCTTGCAGATAGTTTCAGACACTCGGCCTGCTGCCACTCTCAAGATCAAAACCCTTCTAGTGAAGAGTACCGTGATTCTCCTGGCACGGCCAACCCTCTCAACTTGTAGGCCAAGGAGATGAGCTTTACCAACCTAGAGGCAATAATCTTGCTGGAAGCCGTAAAATCATTATGTGTTCCACCTGGAATGACAAACAGATGCTCCAACTTCCTGATGACAGAACCGTAAACATCGGCACAGCACGGGTGCCCGTACATAGGGGAGACTCTGCCAACACCGCTGCCCACTTCACATGGACCCAGCGGACCCCAGACAAGGCTGTTAGCCATGATAAAAGCCGCCCCGAGGACTAGCAGTGGGGCTCCCTGGATTATGGGTCATTTAGCCGAGACACCAGGGACTGCGTCCAGTCTAATCCACACATGGACGGATCATCAGGTGAAAATAAAGCCCTTTAGAACAGCCAGGTAGAGGAGCACACCTAAGTCCTGCTCATAGGAGGAAAAAAAAAGAACGCCGAGGCTGTAGGGGGGCTCAAATTTATATGAGTTAAGTCCTGGAGGCATGGGGGGGCGGAGCCTATACCCAGCTGTGCTGACATGGAGCCGTCAGGAAATGTGTTTTGGTCTGTGTCCCCATTAGAAAGATTTCCTATCACTTCCTATCTTGACAAAAAGTGAGAGGAATTCTCCCAATTATGGACACAATGGCAATAAAAAAACAGGAAGAGGCTCTAATCCTTTCTGTCTTTCTGAAATAAAATGTTTAGGTTGTTTGGCTTTAAAACTTAACTCCGAGATAAGCCAATATTGTCTAAACACAAGAGGCATGTGTATTGTCACTTGTATCTTGGTCAGGGTGGATTTGATTTAAATCACTAGTAAAAAGACTTGATTTAAATCAACTTGATTTAAATCATAATTTTTAAAGAGCAACTGTCATTTCTGTCCCGCAACGGCTCCTCCTTTCACCCGCTGTTGACTCGAGTCACTGACAGTCCCATTCACTATATTGGGACGGTTGGTGATGTGGCAGGTACAGGTCATACAGTTTGTAGTGTACATATATTTGCAAAACAATGGGATAAAGGAATATTCCTGAACTGTGTTTTATCTCATGGTTACTGTGACATTGTGTGAATGCATCAATGCAGTGCATGTTATTTCAGTTTGCAGAGCTTGGATTTATTGAATGAGTTTACAAAAAAATTTAATTATTGCAGAATATCCAGCCTCATGCTACATAACTGAGCTCCATTTCTTGCTGAATAAACTAAATTATTAATGTATCTTAAATAGAAAACTATCTTTAGATAGATTTTTATGCCAAAAGCATTTTAATAAAATAAATTTGATAAAAAAAACAAAAAAATCAATTTAACTCAAAAAAAAAAATCAGATTTAAATTAAAAAAAATCAGATTTTTTTAATTTTTTTTTTTTTTTAATCATTGATTTATATCCACCCTGATCTTGGTGTACTTTGTGTAATTCTTTCAGATCTGTGGAGTTACCCATTAGGAAATTTCACCTCTGTTCAGTAGCTTCCAGTAATAAAGACCGGTCACCGTTACGCTCTCGCCTTGTGAAGGGTAACTGGTCTTGTCTCCGCCCCCTCCTGTAGTTTTCGGTAGGTAGCCTGTAGTGGATGAAGCCAGCTGGGTCCATCCCACAGCTCTGCTCTCTGCACAGGCTATGTACAATACTGTACTGATGTCACCACTACTGTTAGGTAATATCCGGGTTTGCAGAGGAATTGTGCACATAAAGTGGATTTATATCTTTTGAGCTATATGGGGCAATATATATGGAAGGCAATATTTGGGTTTTCAATGGCATTTGGTGGACACAAAGTTTTAGGCAGGTGTGAAGTAAAAATGCTTTCAAAAATATATATTTTAACTGTTTATTTTTATCAATTTATAAAATGCAAAGTAAGCGAACAGAAGAAAACCCTATCAAACCCTTTGGTTTCAAACCAGCATCCTACATTCCAACCCTTGCACACTTTGTACACTTGTACAAAGTCAGGGATTTTGTAGGATTAAAGTCAGGTGTATGATTAATAAATTATACCAAGCAGGTGCTAATGATCATCAATTTCATATGTAGATTGAGCCCCCGTTCACATCGGAGCGATTTGACATGCAATTTGACATGTCAAATCGCATGCCAAATCACAGCCTATTGCCAGCAACAACACTGGTCCCAATGTGGAAGACAATTTCATGTCACAGGTCATATACCATGCCAAGACTGAGCACAGCAACAAGACACAAGGTAGTTATACTGGGGTTTCAAGATGTGCTGTTCAATGCTTTAGAAGAAGCACAAAAAAACGGGAAATGGTGAGGACCATAGACACAGTGGTCAGCCAAGGAAACCTAATGCAGCAGATGGAAGCCACATCGTGCTTAGTTACCTTTGACATCGAAAGATGTCCATCAGTGCCATCAGAAAAGAACTGATGAAAACCAGTGGGCCCCAGGTACACCCATCTACTGTTTGAAGAAGTCTGGCCAGAAGTGGTCTTCATGGATGAATTGCAGCCAAAAAGCCATACCTCCGACATAGAAACGAGGCTAAGTGACACAACATGAAAACATAGGAACTAGGGTGCAGAAAAAAGTCAGCAGGTGCTCTAGAGACTGTTAGTTCTTGAAGGGCTGGAGAGTGGTACCATAATGAGTGTCTGCAGAAAATACAGATATTTATACATCATACCATGCCATCAGGAAGGCGTGTGGCCTCAACTTTATTCTGCAGCAGGACAACAACCCCAAACATACAGCCAATGTCATTAAGAACTATCAGCGTAAAGAAGAACAAGGAAGTGATGGTTTCTCCCCCACAGTGCCTTGATCTCAACATCATGGACTCTGTCTGGGATTACATAAAGAGACAGAAGGATTTGAGGCAGCCTACATCCACAGAAGATATGTGGTTAGTTCTCCAAGATGCTTGGAACAACCTACCTGCCAAGTTCCTTCAAAAATTGTGTGCAAGTGTACCTGGAAGAATTGATGCTGGTTTGAAGGCAAAGGGTGGTCACACCAAATATTGCTTTGATTGGGATATCTCTGTACATTTGCTTTTCATTTTGTTAATCAATAAAAATAAACTATTAACGCTTCTTTTTCTGAAAACGTTCTTAATTTACAGCATTTTTTCACACCCGCTTAAAACTTTTTCACAGTACTGTATATGTGGCTATTGAGGAACATATTTAAAAGAGTTGTTGTGCCTGGAGTTCTGCTTTAAATGCCAGTGCCAGTGATTCATGATGTACTCTGAAAAATATAATATAGATCCTGTTTAATAGAGTATTTGTTATACAGTCCCAGGACTTTTCAGTCATTGCCTGCCTTGAACATGATGGCAATATAATGTAGAAGGCAGACTAGATCAGCTTCCTGTTCTCCATCCTATAAGCATTTCATCAAAGGGTCTCTGCTGTGAAGGGTAAAGCTATTCTACAGGCACTTAAACAAAGTCATTCGCTAAATGAGAAGGCCCAATGCCAACTAATCACTTAGGTCATAAGATTAATTGTGCACACTACCTGCCTTTTAACGATTTGTTATTTAAACAAAGGGACCATCGATACTATGGAGGAGAATGGTCCCATTGTTGGAGGTACAGCTACCTTGACATACAATGTAGCATTGTCACATTAAGAAATAACCACATTATTCCTGTAAATTCCTGGGAAAGAGAGGCTGACCTTGAGAAGACAAGCTCAGTATTGTTGATGGATGCAAGTGACATTGCTCTTAAAACAGTAATGAGTATTCCCCTCACCCTATAATCGGAGATGGATTTCTGTGGCCTCTAATGCAACTTCTAGTGGCAACAATAAAGTGAGCTTGATAAAGTGCATGGCATGATCAAACCTGTTGCTGTTACTTTGTATCTTTGGAAAATCCAATAAACAATAGATGTGTGCAACAACTGCCTGATGGATTTCTGGCAACAATACATGCGCACTATTAACAACAGACCTTTGAGATCAACATAGGCGTGCGCACAGGGTGTGCCTGGGCACCCCCTAATCACCCTGTCCAATGCAGATTTCCACTGCCGAAATGCCCCTACCCCTGTGGCAGCTGAGGCTACAGAGAAAGGGACTGGGGAATCTCTGTCCTCAGTTCCTTTCTCTGCTATTTCACCAAAGCCCCTCAATGGGGCTCCTAAGAAATAGTAAAAAAAAAAATATATGCGAATATATATATATATATATATATATATATATATATATATTGTAAAAAAAATAATTAAAAAATAATGAAATTGGAAAAAATAATAAAAACAAAAAAAAACTACTGACACCAATCTTATCCTTACTGACACCGTCTACTGCTCTACTGCACATGTGTGTTTGAGCTTTGGGGTGCACACCCTAATGCAATAGGCTGCACAACACCTATGGAGATCATACTCTACTGTACTTTTCAAGCACCTACGCTGAGTTCAAATATATGCTGTGCAGGACATTATTATCATCCGGATAAGTATCGTACTGCATTCCCATTCAAATCGCATGTGATGCGATTTGAGATATTCATTTGTATGTACCAAATCAGCACAAAAAAAGGTGCAGTACCCTTTTATTCCCGCACTGGAATTGGATCGCATGGGTGTTCACACCTATGATATCCAATTCTGTCAATCACACTGCGAATCATTTTGGGGGTTTAATTAAACAATGACACCCCCTAAGGTTCACATGGACGTCGTGTGATTTCAATATGTTGCAGGCAGCGCACAGGATTCGCTGTGTTGTCTGTACCGCATATATATAATCGAGCCTTAAGTGGTTCTTCAGTCAGCTTTGGAAAAATTAAAGGTCAGCATCTACACAAATTAGCTGCTGACTCTTATTAAACAGACACTCACCTGTCCCAGGATCCAGCGATGTCCTCACCTGGCTGGTTTCTTCACCGGACTTCGATCTCCAGTGCATATTAACTGTGGGCAGCCGGCTGTGATTGTTTGCGGTTTCATAGCCAGCTGCACACTGCGCATGCGCATGAGATTCTGTTACATGTCTCAGAAGGCTGTGAGGATAGAAGGGGGGCCAAACCGCCGCTTGGATTGCTGTGAAAGTTTGGGAGCCAGTACCTGTCGAACCAGGTACACACCCACCCCACAAAAAAATGTTATACCAAATTTGAAGGAGGTGGGGGGGGGGGAGGAGGAAGAGTGGAACTTCCCCTTTTGGGTGAAGTTCCGCTTTAAGGTGTATTCAACCCCCTAAACCAGGGGTAGGCAACCTTTTGAGCACAGTGTGCTGAAAAATGTGTTCCAAGAAATTGAGCGTGCCGATTTTATAACAAAAAAATTTCAACTTCACACTCTCAATCACGAAAGGATTTTTATAAAGTAAATGCTGTAAACTACTTTAGTAGTGAGAAACACCCTGCACTCTCACGCCTCAGATCAGCTCCAATTCCTGCAACTCCACACCTCAGATCACTGTCCCCCCTGCAAATCTGCAAATCTGTTCACCACTGTACCCCCCTGCTCATCTGTCCCCCCACTGTACTACCCTGCTCATCTGTCCCCCCACTGTACTACCCTGCACATCTGTCCCACCACTGTAATATCCTGCACATCTGTCCCACCACTGTAATATCCTGCACATCTGTCCCACCACTGTACTGTCCTGCACATCTGTCCAACCACTGTAATATCCTGCACATCTGTCCCACCACTGTAATATTCTGCACATCTGTCCCACCACTGTACTATCCTGCACATCTGTCCCACCACTGTACTATCCTGCACATCTGTCCCACCACTGTACTGTCCTGCACATCTGTCCAACCACTGTAATATCCTGCACATCTGTCCCACCACTGTAATATCCTGCACATCTGTCCCACCACTGTAATATCCTGCACATCTGTCCCACCACTGTAATATCCTGCTCATCTGTCCCCCCACTGTACTACCCTGCACATCTGTCCCACCACTGTACTATCCTGCTCATCTGTCCCCCCACTGTACTACCCTGCTCATCTGTCCCCCCACTGTACTACCCTGCTCATCTGTCCCCCCACTGTACTACCCTGCACATCTGTCCCACCACTGTAATATCCTGCACATCTGTCCCACCACTGTAATATCCTGCACATCTGTCCCACCACTGTAATATCCTGCACATCTGTCCCACCACTGTAATATCCTGCACATCTGTCCCACCACTGTACTGTCCTGCACATCTGTCCCACCACTGTAATATTCTGCACATCTGTCCCACCACTGTACTATCCTGCACATCTGTCCCACCACTGTAATATCCTGCACATCTGCCCCACCACTGTACTATCCTGCTCATCTGCCCCACCACTGTACTATCCTGCTCATCTGCCCCACCACTGTACTATCCTGCACATCTGCCCCACCACTGTACTATCCTGCACATCTGTCCCACCACTGTACTATCCTGCACATCTGTGCCACCACTGTACTATACTGCACATCTGTCCCACCACTGTACTATCCTGCACATCTGTCCCACCACTGTACTATCCTGCACATCTGTGGCACCACTGTACTATACTGCACATCTGCCCCACCACTGTACTACACTGCTCATCTGCCACACCACTGCACCCCCCTGTACATCTGTCCCACCACTGTACCACCCTGCTCGTCTGCCCCACCAATGTAACCCCCTGCACATCTGGTCCAACACTGAACCCCCCTGCTCATCTGCCTCAATACTGTACCCCCTTGCTCTTCTGTGCCACCACTGTAACCCCCCTGCTTACCTGCCCCATCAATGTACCCCCTTTTCTCATCTGCCCCACCACTGTACCTCCCCGCACATCTGCTCCACCACCGTATCTTCATGCTCTTCTGTCTCACTACTGAATAACCTTCTCATCTGTCCTAACATTGAACCCATCTGCTCATCTGCCCCATCACTATAACCCACTTTCTCATCTGCCCCACCAATGTACCTCCTGCACATCTGTCTCACCTCTGTAACCCCCTGCTTTACTGCCCCACCTCTGTTCCCCCTGCTCTACTGCCCCACCTCTGTTCCCCCTGCTCTACTGCCCCACCTCTGTTCCCCCTGCTCTACTGCCCCACCTCTGTTTCCCATGCTCTACTGCCCCACCCCTACTCCCCCTGCTCTACTGCCCCACCTTTGTAACCCTCTGCTCATCTGTCCCACCAATACATCTCCTTTCACATCTGCCCCACTGTTCTATCCCCCTGCTTTTCTGTCCCACCATGAAACCCCCCTGCTCGTCTGCCCCAACACTGAACCCCCCTGCTCTTTTGTCCCACTGCTGAACCCCCTGCTCATCTCTTCCACCACTGTACCCTCCTGCTCATCTGTCCCACCTCTGAACCCCTCCTGCTCATTTTCCTCACCGCTTTACCCTCTTCTTATCTATGATATGCGTGATATGCAGAGTGGTGAAAGAAAGCAGAGATGAGACATCTACTTGTCCTGGCATACTCATCCTGCTGATCCTCCTCTCGCATCCAGCCCATGTGCTTGTATGTGATGTATATGATGTATGTGATGTATGTGATGTATATGATGTATGAGATGTATGTGATGTATATGATGTACGTGATGTATATGATGTATGTGATATATGTGATGTATATGATGTATGTGATGTATGTGATGTATATGATGTATGAGATGTATGTGATGTATATGATGTATGAGATGTATGTGATGTATATGATGTACGTGATGTATATGATGTATGTGATATATGTGATGTCACATACAAGCATCTAGAATGGATGTGCAATGATGAGCTCAGGTCAGGGGTATTTTCTGAAAGCAGTGGGCCTGTGTGGAAGATCATAAGCTGGACCCCCCGCAATTGAGAAAAAGTGCAGCATTCCACTCCGCAGCAAAAGTTGGGTGTGATTTTCATTGCGCTGAATACTCGCCGTGGCTTAAAGGGACGCAGAGTGCAGAGGGGGTTCAGTAGTAAGTGATGCAAAGGTTCAGGAATAAGTTCAACAAAGTTCCCAGGAGCTCAACAGTAATTCCACAAACTGTCACCTGATTGTGGTTTTCTCAATCACAGTGAAATCCCTTCTTTCTGAGATTGGTAGTGGCAACCAAGAGAGTTATCTTCCTCCAGAAGGTGGGCGGGGCTAGCAGGACTGTGATTGGCTTTAGCAGTGGCCAATGACAGTCCTCCTCCTGCTGGAATCAGGGACCGCCCCCCCCTACCAGAACTGCACCCAATCTCTTCCCCATCACAAAAGCTGACAATCGCAGATACAGCAAAGTTAGAGAACCTAACAATGTTTCCCATCTTTTACAATGTGTGGGGGCACAGAACCTCCCCCTTAGTGCAGGTGCGGCATGAGGAATTCTGAAATTGGAATGCATTAGTGTCTCACTGACACTTCCCTGCGCTGCTCTGCTGATGGGGAGGGAGTCGAGTGCCGGCAAAAGAGGCTTTGTGTGCCACTTGCGGTACCAGTGCCGGGGGTTGCCTACCCCTGCCCCAAACAAAAAATGGAATATATTGCAACTTAACAGCCTTTAGAAGTGGTGGCTGCGTTTTGTTTTTTTTTTTATCTTTTTTCCTTTTATTTTTACCTGTGATCCTGTGAAAAATGAACTTTCTTTCCCTGGTCGGGTATGCTCACTCCCTCCATTTTGCCAAATTATAACAAAATAATGAAATTTCAAGGTAATAAAAAATATCTCTTTTTTCATTCCTACTGCTTTTATAAGTCAATAAATTGTGAATTATGAGATTTTTAGAAGCTTTTCAGTCTACCTGAAGTCTACCTGAAAGTTAAAAGAACATCTACAAAAATAGTCTAAGTGCCAGTTTACAACATAAACACGCTGTGCGTTCCTGTGCGACTTACATGCAATCCAGATGCAGTGCGATTTCAGCCTACTCAATTGAACAGGCTGAAATTACAACGGACAGCACCAAAAGTAGTGCATCCATTACTTTATAAAACACGCGGGAACCGTATTGCATGGTACTTCTGTACCATTCAATCTGGTGCAGGCAAACGCATTGTGTTTGCGACCTGCGCTTGGGGTGTCATTGAGTTAACATTGACCCCCGCTGCAGATTGCAGTGCGTTTGAACACAGTGTGGGAAATGTACACAGAATACGGGTTTCCCGCACCATGTTCTGGTGTGAACTGGCTCTTAGATGAGAAAAGTATTTGGCCTTATGTACACAGGGCGTCTGAAAAAGCCCCTCTGTAGGCTGGAACTGCTGATAGATAATTACAGCAAAAAAAACCATGCCTAAATGCCACGTATTGCACATGAGTTTAAGTGCATAAAGCATACATTGCATTCTATTGGCCAAAATATTAATATATTCTGCCCATTGAAATGCATTTATGTGCATTTAGGCATGTTTGCGCATTTTTTCTGCTTAAAAGCTCCTTTCATTGGACCATTGGTGGGTTTATTTTTTTCTGCCTGTAAATGCTGCTCTTCTAATACGCCTGTAAATGCTTATGTATGCATGTACACATAGGATTACATAGATGTGCTCTTTCAAGCTGGGAAAAAAAAACGCAGAATGGCTGTATAAGCTGCGTTTTAAGCTCTGTGCGCATGAGCCCTTTGTCTGTAAACGTACTGTAACCTGATATTCAATGGTTAAGTATCATTTTAATCTTTGGTCAAGGTTCGTATAAATAACTTTGCTCCCGCGAGATTTTCTTTATGAGCCCTACCTGGCTACACCCTAGACTTTCTATTAAAGTGAAAAAAGTCTGCGGTGTGTACTGAAGGTAGTACTGTGCAGAATATTTAAATGGGCCAAGAAAAAGGCTGCATAGTGAAGATATCACAGGAGCTGGGTTACAGGTTAGTATAAAATATAACTAAACAGCTAGAAGAGGGGTGGGGAGCGGTAAAAGATCTGCACACTTATGTGTTCAGTTTACAGTATATAGAAGCAATACATTCCACAGAGTTTATAAAGTAGATGGAGCCATTCACAATATTCTCTGCTACCGGAGAAGTTTATATTCTAAAGTCCCTACCACAGACACACTGCTTTTACTTATATCCCTGCTACCGTGAGTTCTACTTTATGAGCCCTACCTGGCTGCACCTTGCAGCAAATTTCCATACGGCACAAGGAAATTGGTATAAATGGAAGCCATTTAACCCTTTTGCTGTCAGAGTTGATTTGCATTTTCTGCACACATGTTTACAAAAGAATTTTAGGTCTGAAGTTTGCATAAAACCCCAGGCTTTGTATATGTTCTGAAAGCAGAGGCCCTGGAGAATAAATTAATGGTATTTCCAATTTTTTTTCAAATTCTTTATTTAAGATTCAAAAGGAATCCAAGACTATATATCAAATCAGAACATTAGAAAAGTAGTCTAGTTAAATAAGTGCATCAAGTATACAGGGGTAGTTCCAATTTTGGATATCACATAGAAGACCTATGAAAAGAAAACGAATGCAGCCACCACATCTTATGCCCTGTACACACAATAGGATTTTCCAATGGAAAATGTGTGATAGAACCTTGTTGTCGGAAATTCCAACCGTGTGTGGGCTCCATCACACATTTTCCATAGGAATTTCCGACACACAAAGTTTGAGAGCTTGCTATAAAATTTTGCGACAACAAAATCCGTTGTCGGAAATTCCAATCGTGTGTACACAAATCCGACGCACAAAGTGCCACGCATGCTCAGAATAAATTAAGAGACGAAAGCTATTGGCTACTGCCCCGTTTATAGTCATGACGTACATGTTTTTTGTCACCGCGTTCAGAACAATCGGATTTTCCGACAACTTTATGTGACCAAAGACAAGTTTGAGCCAACATCCGTCGGAAAAAATCCATGGATTTTGTTGTCGGAATGTCCGATCAATGTCCGACCGTGTGTACAGGGCATAAAGAACTGGTAAGCTGCAATATAATAAATGTTAGCTTTTGGGTTTAATACTGATTTAAAGCCTATTAACATATGTTGGTGGATATACTTTCACTATATACATTACAAAGCTATCTATAGGTGCTTCATCCTGTAATTAATTTTATTGCTGTCCGTTGGCATGATAACTATGAAAATATGACATAGCTCAAGAATATGTCTTTTTAATCATTAAAGTCCAACTCTGGGCAAAAAGAAAAAACATTCCTTGCTGTGGGTCTGTACCCACACTGCAGGAGTGGGCAGGAGTGACACAGGAGTGCTATAAGATGTGTTCAAATCAAATTGTGCTGAAAAGATGAGGAGCATATAAAACAATCTAGCACCCATATTGTATGTCTGTATAGGTCGGACGCGTTCCTGTGGATGATTTCCACTTCATCAGGGGCGGATGCGTTAGTGGTCTACATAAACTATGTATAGGACTGTGTATGAGACATGAGAGACGGAGGCTGCTTGAAATGTCCATCCCGGACGTTACTTTATTCCACTCGGTCATGGGTTCTCTCCTCGTTTTTTTATATTTTCAATAAACGCATTTTTGCAGACTCACTGACGTATAGAATCCATTCACTTTTTAGAAACTTGGAGCCTATATCCACCACCTTCTGGATATTTCCTTGGGGTTCTTATGTGTGCTCCCGGTGATCTTGCGGACCTCCTACCTCAGCTCCCGGGATGGACATCTCAAGCAGCCTCTGCCTCTCATGTCCCATACACAGTTTATATGTGTGAGTACTCCTAGGCATAGTTTACTCACTATACCATGCCTATTATTCCCCTTTAAGGGTTTTTATATACAAAAAATAGGGGGCCACATCCATAGATTATATTGACATATATGTTTGCTTTTGTAAAACACTAACGCATCCGCCCCTGATGAAGTGGAATTCATCCACAGAAACGCGTCGGACCTATACAGACATGCAATATGGGTGCTAGATTGTTTTATATGCTCCTCATCTTTTCAGGATAATTTGATTTTAACACATCTTATAGCACTCCTGTGTCATGGAGGATGGTCTCTTATATCTACTATGCAATATGCCATGCTATTATTCGTATTTATTATGATTTGTAACATGTTACTGTTACGGTTTTCCATTTTATGTTTGTACTTACCTGACCACGTCATGTCGTGCATGGTTTATGTGAATTAATACAAACGTTTTCAATAATGTTTTTATTGCTAGTTATGCCCCACATAAGTCATTCAAAGTCCCAACCTCTACGGAAATAGGAATGGAGGCGTATTTTATAAGTCTCATTTAAAGTCCCCCTCTCTTTAGCAGTTTATATTTACTAAAATAATTGCATTTCCAAGTCCTGTGTACTGTGGGAGACCATATATAGGGAATGCAGGCTCCTGGATTTAGTAACACTTTAAAGCAAAGTTCCACCCAAAAATGGAACTTCCGCTGTCCGGATTCCTCCCCCCTTCCAGTGTCACATTTGGCACCTTTCAGGGGGGAGCAGTTACCTGTCTAATACAGGCATTTGCTCCCACTTCCAGCGAAAGATCGTTGCAGTATCTGCGGCGATCTAAGCCATGTCCGGCCCCTCCTTCATCCCTGGAGACACACAGGTCCCAGAAGATAGCAGGGATCACTCAGAACGTGCAGCGCGACTCACGCATGCGCAGTAGGGAACCAGGCCGTGAAGCCGCAAGGCTTCACTTGTAAACAACAAATATTCTGCGCAGATAGACTAAACTTTTAAAAAAAACAACAAAGAAATGCTAGCTAACACTCAAGGCAATCCAGAACGCCTCGACAGATAATATACAGAATATAGTGCAACGCAATAAAATTTAAATTAATTCGTAGTCCATAAAATCATCCAGTGATCGTAAAAAGTCCTGTATATGAACAAACACAGAGAGCCTCCTAAGGTGCAATAATGGACAAGACAGTAAAGCGGTGATTGCAGCCGTTCCACCACAGATACTCCAGCCTCTCACCTCACAGACTCGACCTGTAACAGGTCACACAGTTTTTGACCCACACCTGGGGTACCGATCACATACATTCAGCCGATGGTCTCCCCACACATAGGAACAAAAAGAAGGGGACAATCTAGCGCTTTCCGTTTTGAAAATGTATTGCATGATACAAACAAGAGGAAAACTACTTACAAATATAGCACTCTAGCCGAGTGCAAGCAAACGAGCGTGTTAGAAAATAATGCCAACCAGGAAGATGGCCACAGGTGACGTCAGATGTGACTCCTCCCCCCCGTACGCGTTACGTCCGTGGGTGGGACTTCTTCAGTGTGGGGTCGAAAGCACGTCAACGGCCCGCTTGTATTTATACTGCCATGGAAACCATCTATCAACAAAACGAACTACCGGACAGAAAATGTCTTGCCAGTATTCTTGCACAAGGGGAGCCGATTGTTGAAGGATGAGACCAAAATCAGTAAATTAAATAAAGAAACCTATGTCACGCATAAAAATGTAAAAAATACACAAGGGTAACATTAACCTTATTGTCAAATGATAAAAAAGAGGACATTCAAGCTTCAAAATTTAAAGGCAAATACACCCTTATTAAAAAAGCCTTATTAAAAAAGCACTCTACTGATATCAAACATATGGAAAAAAATATTAAATTAAGAATAAAGATGTATTTTAAGGTTTTATTCTTATACCGTATGTGATTGGTACCCCAGGTGTGGGTCAAAAGCTGTGTGACCAGGTCGAGTCTGTGAGGTGAGAGGCTGGAGTATCTGTGGTGGAAGGGCTGCAATCACTGCTTTACTGTCTTGTCCATTATTGCACCTTAGGAGGCTCTCTCTATTTGTTCATATACAGGACTTTTTACCATCACTGGATGATTTTATGGACTACTAATTAATTTTAATTTTATTGCGCTGCACTATATTCTGTATATTCACTTCCTTATTCTCTTACTAGCAATGCTGGCGCCTCCACCCAGAGCCGAGGGACGAGTCGGTTTGGGGGGAGGACATCGCGGGCGCCCTGGGCAGGTAAGTGTCCTTATTTTAAAAGTCAGCAGCTACAGAATTTGCTGTAGCTGCTGACTTTTAATTTTTTTTTTTTTTATAGGCGGAACTCCGCTTTAAGTTCAAATGGTATACCCTTGTTTATATGTCAATAAAAGTTTTTGGTAACAGAAAATATGGCATAGGAAGTGGGTAAAATATTAAATTCATGCCAAGAATGACATTTCCATTAACCATACAAGAGTGATTTAAAATGAGTTGCTTTTATGTAAACCTAATCATCCGATGTGCTATGCTCAACCACAGTGCCAGCATGTGCAGTATTCACTATCATGTGATGCAGTCATACACTGCAATGAAATGTATCACAAGCATCCCGAGAACAAAGGGGATTATTTGTCCCTGATTTCTTACGGCCGATGTTTCCTGATAACCTGCTCTTCAAGAAAATACTTTTCACACAATTCAGTCTGGAGTGTTGTGTGATGAGATTTATTTCACATGATGCCTTCTACAGTGTATGATCATTTAATTCACCCAAAGCAACCAAACAGAAGTCCGTTTCTTGTCCTTGATGAGATCAGAAAGCTGAATGGTTGCTCCCATTCTCACCAACAATGCCAAGCTGTGCCAGGACATGATCAGAGCAGGAAGTGATCGAAAAATGTCCCCAATCGGGAGGTAGCTAGCAATAAAAATCAGAAAGAGGATATAACCCTTCCACGCTATTTCCAAAAGTACAAAAAAGTTATGCTTGGGGTCGGTCTTTAAAAAAGGACTCCAAAGAATGGTTCCTGCAATAGAAGGCTGTAAATACCCACCTCTCCAAGGGGCATGTCCTGGAAAGGTGGTTGGCTTTGTGCTCCGCTTTGTGCAGTGGTTCCTCCCGCAGACTTCCACATCACTACCGGACACAGTAGTAATGTAGGGAGTAACCATTGACGGCAGTGGTAAACCTGGCATCCAACACAACCATCAGTTCTGTCAGATGTGAAGACTGCGCGGTGCCGTATTTTTGTAAACCCTCGTGTTTTTTCACCTTAAGACCCCTTTCACACTGCCAGCGTTTTTCAGGCGCTACAGCGTTAAAAATAGCGCCTGTATAGCACCTGAGAAAAGCGGCTCCATTTACTCCAGTGTAAAAGCCTGAGGGCTTTCACACTGGAGCGGTGCGCTGGCAGGGCGTCACAAAAAGTCCTGCCAGCAGCTTCTTTGGAGCGGTAAACTCACCGCTCCTCCACCGCTGCTGCCCATTGAACTCAATGGGGCAGCGCTGCTATACCGCCGGCAAAATGCCGCTCCGGTGGCGTTTTGTGGGCGGATTTAACCCCTTTTTGGCTGCTAGCGGGGGCATAGCACCACTAAAGCGACTAATAATAGCGCCGCTTTACCGCCGACACCTGGGGCGTCTCAGTGTGAAAGCCGTCTTATGCATCCTATGCATTAAGGTGAAAAAACACCTGGCAGTGACCAGTGAGCCCCCCCCTCTTTTACTTACCTGGGCCCTGGGATTTCCAACGGCGAGGACGCACTGTCCCTCTGTCCGGGGTACTCGGCACTTGATTGGATAGATTGATAGCAGCGCAGCCATTGGCTCCCGCTGCTGTCAATCAAATCCAATGACGTGGGCGCCGGGGGTGGGGCCAAGTCATACATTCAGCGGCTATGGACGAAAAATGCTGGACTCGGGAGTGCGCCTGCAAGGTAACCCCTCTCCTGGAGAGTGCTTCTCCTAGGGGGTTATCTGATGTGGGGGGGAGCCACAAGAGCCGCCGAGGGACCCCAGAAGTCGGGGATCGGGGCCACTCTGTGCAAAACGAAGTGCACAGTGGAGGTAAGTATGACATGTTTGTTATTTCTAAAAAAAAAAATATTTGAAGCTTTACAATCACTTGAAGTTGGGACTCAAAAAGGTAATTATGCACAGTCTTTTATTGAAGAGACCAAAATTTGAAGTGTTTTTGGGAAGATTCAGAGGAAATTTAGAGGAAGTGCAAAGTATTTTGAAACATTTGTTAGATATGCATGTAAAAGGGATCAGTTTGATGGTAATAGTCCCAGCAATGTGTTTTAAATCAGAACAATGCACACATTCTAAAACGTGATGTGTCATGCAGTCCCCCAACATCAAAAAGACTGCCCTCTTTTATATCACAACACCACCCCCCAGCAGGGTTGCCACTTCATCCCTTTAATAAAACTGAACACATAATAATTACACAGGTTCTGTGGCTGATTAAGGTGGTAATTAAATTCGCCTGGTGCCTTATCTGCATTAAATTAGCCTCAGACCTGTGTAATTCATATGTGTTCGGGTTTAAAGGGATGAGGTGACAACCCTACTCCCCAGTTTGTTAAGCCTCGCACACACGATCGGATTTTCCGATGGGAAATGTGTGATGACAGGCTGTTGTCAGAAAATCCGGCCGTGTGTACGCTCCATCGGAGAATTGTTGTTGGATTTTCCGTGGACAAATGTTGGATAGCAGGTTTTCAAATTTTCCGCGAACAAATGTCTGTTGTTGGATTTTCCGAGCGTGTGTACACAAGTCCGTCGGACAAAAGTCCAAAGTACAAACACGCATGCTCGGAAGCAAAGACGAGCCAGAAGCGGTCGGTCTTGTAAACTAGCGTTCATAATGGAGAATTAACATTCGTGACGCGGAAAATTATGAAATCTGGAAATGCAGCGCACAATTCTCTTCTTCTTTAATGGGATAATAATGAAGCTGCTTTGCTGGTGATACTGATGGAGTTATTGCAAACAAATTTTCAAAGGTTTTTTTTTTCTAGTGATATCAAGAATAATATTATTATGCTTTTTTTTTTTCATTTGGTGCAAGTTACCACAACACCATTATCCTGTAGTTTTTAAGATGAAAGATACAACTATGTTGGTGTCCCTTGTCAATTTTACATTGTATTTTTTTAAATGTAACTGCCTACTCCCAAGCTGTCATTTGAAGTAAAACACATAGCCAAGTATTATTCTACACAATTGTTTTATTGTGCATTAAAAAAAGAAAACAAATAAAAATAGACATGCTATCTGCCAATAGAACTTAACCAAAAAGTGCATTCTATGCATCCAAAAATATAGAAAATATACCAAATCAAATCATTATTATTCATCCAAAAAAATAATGACAAAGCAATAACTCCAAGGCCAATAAGAAATAACACGTTATCTCCTCTGATTCCGCAACATGTCTGGTTGACGAACGGCCGTTCAGAAACGAACTGAAAAGCACAAAATGACTAACGCGAACTGAAAAGCGCTAAATGAAAAGCGCAAAAAGAAAAGCGCAAATCAACACTCACCAAACTTCTTTAGCAGAAAGAAATTAGCAGAAGGAGCCCAAAGGGTGGCGCTAAAGAGCTGAAAAACCACGTAGTACGTCACTACGTTCGTATTTGTTGGCCAACAATTGTGTGCCGCGTGTATGTTTGGGCCAATGCTCTTCCGACAAAATTTCACAGTTTTGTTGACAAACAATCCAATCGTGTGTACGAGGCTTTAGAGGATACAAGCAAATGTGACAGAGAGCAATCCTGGCATTCCAGGAATGTAGCTGTTTTTTGAAACCATTAAATTGATGGGTTTAGTTCCACGTTATGATTTACTGCTGTTCAGGGGCTCTGGGCTTCACTTTAAAGCGGAACTAAACCCAACAATTTGACAGTTTCAAAAAACAGTTACATTTAAGGCATGCCTGAAATGCTAACTGTCACATTTCTTGTGCTCTCAACCAAGTTGTCAAACCATTCAATGGCTGGTGTCATAACTGATCACATGTGCAGCATCATGGCAGGTGGAGATCAGACAGAAACTAAGATGGCAACTTCCCTGGCTGTAAAAGTTAGGAGGGCTTAGTTCTTAGGCTTTAATCTTTTATACTCCTTGAAGCTTTGTATAGTTATGTACATGGGTTCAGGATAATTTGCTGGCCCATGTGTGGATGGAGAAATCTACCCTGCCAGGCCAGCTATTGTAGTCTGACAACTGGCACCCACGGTTTTCAGAATACCCAAACAGTTACTGCATCTGATTGGAGATAGTTACTGTTCTGCTAACAGTTTTCCATTCGGCTCCTTAGATTTTTCAGAGTTTGTTAAGCCAGGTGTTGTCAACAGAGCCACCTAGAGCATCATGAATAAGGCCCCTTTCACACTGGGGCGGTTTGCAGGCGTTATTGCGCTAAAAATACCGCCTGCAAACCGCCCCTAAACAGCCTCCGCTGTTTGTTCAGTGTGAAAGCCTGAGGGCTTTCACACTGAAGCGGTGCGCTGGCAGGACGGTAAAAAAAGTCCTGCGAGCCGCATCTTTGGAGCGGTGAAGGAGCGGTGTATTCACCGCTCCTAAACCGCTCCTGCCCATTGAAATCAATGGGCGCTGTACGAGCGGTTTTAACCCTTTTTTGTCCGCCAGCGGGGGTTAAAACCGCACCGCTAGCGGCCGAATACAGCCGCAAAAATGACGGTAAAACAGCGCTAAAAATAGCGCTGTTTTACCATCGACGCCTCCACCGCCCCAGTGTGAAAGGGGCCAAAATTAAAGCTGTGTATGACAGGTTTGAATCCCAACTCCAGCCAAATAAAAAATTACCTGCAAGAGTTAATTTCTTATTTATGTCTAGGAGAACAATAAAAGTAGATATACTTACCTGATCCTCCACACCTCCTCACAGCTAGACCTGCCCCTGCAGTTTCTGCACCTTACAGGTCTGGGGTCCTGATGCCCTAACCCTGCTTTGGATGTGAGGATGCTGAGGGACAGTCCATCGCTGGAGCGCGGGGGAGTGCCATCTGCTGGGAATGGAGGATCAGGTAAGTAATACTGTTTCTCTTCTTCCCTAGACAAAACAAGTTAATAACCCTTGCAGTGCACAACCCCTCTGCATGGGATATTTTTTTTTTTATATACCCAGCGTTGAGCTTTAACCACTTGCCAACCGTCTAATGCCGATATATGTGATCAAAGTGGCACGTTCCCACAAAACGGATACGTCTTCGCTTTTAAGAGCCGCCAGAGGCACAGTGCGCCTGCAGCATGACCCGGGGACCCGATGCGCGCGCCTGGTGGGCACGAGCTAGAACACACAAATCCCTGTTCTGTCAGGGGAGACATTGTTTGTTCCTAGTAAGTAGGAACAACGATATGTCTCCTCCCCCAGTCAGTCCTATCCCCATACAGTTAGAAACACTAAATAGTGAACACATTTAACCCCTCGATCACCCCCTAGTGTTAACCCCTTCCCTGCCAGTGACATTTACACAGTAATCAGTGCATTTTTATAGCTCTGATCGCTGTATAATTGTCAATGGTCCCAAAAATGTGTCAAAAGTGTCTGATATGTCCGTCAAAATATTGCAGTCCCGATAAAAATCGCAGATCGCCACCATTACTAAAAAAAATAATAATAATAAAAATGCCATAAACCTATCCCCTATTTTGTAGACGCTATAACTTTTGCACAAACCAATCAATATACGCTTATAGCGATTTTTTTTTTTTTTTTTTTAACAAAAATATGTAGAAGAATACACATCGGCCTAAACTAAGGAAAAATTGTCAATGGTCTCAAAAATGTGTCCGATCTGTCTGCCGCAGTACCACTAAAAATCGCAGATCACCGCTATTACTAGTAAAAAAAAAAAAAATAATAATAAAAATGCCATAAAAATGGCATAAATCTTTCCCATAGTTTGTAGACGCTATAACTTATGCGCAAACCAATCAATATACACTTATTGCAATTTTTTTTTTTTCCCAAACATATGTAGAAGAATATATATCGGCCTAAACTGATGAAGAAATTTGTTTTTTAGAAACATTTTTGGGGATATTTATTATAGCAAAAAGTAAAACATATTGTTTTTTTTTTTTCAAAATTGTCGCTCTTTTTTTGTTTATTGCGCAAAAAATAAAAAACCGCAGAGGTGATCATATACCACCAAACAAAATCTATTTGTGGGAAAAAAAGGACGTCAATTTTGTTTGGGTACCATGTCGCGCGACCGCGCATTTGTCAGTTAAAATGACGCAGGGCATTTCTTGTGAAAAAAAAAAAGTGACACAGGGCCGTATCACAAAAAATGGCCTGGTCATTAAGCAGCCAAATCTTCCGGTCTGTAAGCAATTAAACTTGCCATACCCCAGTAGAATTTTTTTCAAAATTTTATGTTTTCAGAATGTTTTTTCTGTTCACCTCCACCATCACAGGAGTGAACTCTCAAGCTCTGGGCTCAGAGCTAATGAGTATAGACAGGTGCAGTCTACCTTCTCCACTGCAGGTGGCGCTCATTCACAGTGGCCTTGCAGCTGGAGAAGAAGTTAGGAGGAACATAGTTCCTCTATTGTTTCCTGGGTAACAGGGGAAACTATCCAGTTGGATGCTGCTGCCACATGTGACTCTGGCAGCCATTTTGCTTCAGGCAGAGCCTATTTAAGGCCCTGGCTCACTTATGCGAGTGAGTAAAATACGGAAAGGTACCCTGTCTGTCGGGGACAGTACTAGTGGTAAGAAAAGGTTCTGGACCAAGAGGGAAAGCATAGGGCTCGCAACTTCTCTAGACATCTTCCTGGTTGGGCACCAGACAGCCAGGCTGCATTCTGCTCTCTTAACAGACGCTGTCAGTCCAGCTGAAACCTTCTCACTTCAAATTGTTGGAAACCCTAAGTGTACCCGCTTGGACAGCCTTCCCACTGGGTTTGTTGTGACTGTGGCTGCATTACTTCAATACATGTTTTTCAGTGCACCTGTGTCATTGTGAATCATTGCTGCCGCACCTACAAGAAGAGAGAAAGAGCATGTGAGGGGGTTTGAATAAGAGAAAGATCTCACTCCTCTGATGGTGGAGGTGAGCAGTAATGACTAGGCCTCTCTTAGCAACGATCTAACAACTTTCTGGACATATTGAAATCGGACTTCAGGAGGTACATAAATAACCTACACCTATAGTAAGGACATTATTCAATTTTAGTCAGAGCTGCACAGTTTTTTTTTATTTAATATGCAGACACCCCTTTCCTGCAAAGAAATTTTTTTGGTAAAGGTGAACTAACCCTTAAATCGAAAAATAATGTTCTGGGGAAAAGTGCCCTTAACAGAGAGGGATTCCTTACGGAGCCAAGGATATACTACAGTGGAACTGTGGATTACAAGCATAATCTGTTCCAGGAGAATGCTTGTAATCTAAAGCACTCGCATATCAAAACGAGTTTCCCCATAGACGTCAATGGAAACAAAGATAATTCGTTCCACACTGACTTCTATTGCATGCAGTACCGCATGTGGCCAGAGGTGGGGGGCGCCAGAGAGACTCGGAAATACTCGGACACCGCTCGGATGCACTTGGAAACCCTCTGAAAGGCTCGGAAACACTCGGGAACTGAGTATTTCCGAGTGGTTCTGAGTATTTCTGAACGGCTTCCAGTGTCACCGGCGCCCCCGCTCCTCTGGCCAAATGCGGTACTGCACAAAGGCTTGAATCCTGCTCGTTTTGTGAGACAACACTTGCAAACTGAGTCAGGATTTAAATAAAAAATAGCTTGTATTGCAAAACACTCGTTAACCGCGTTACTCGCAATCCAAGGTTCCACTGTATAGTCTTGAGGGGGAGGGTGATACTGCAGTGAATTTAGAGAAATGGTGGAGCTTGTACCATTTAACACAATGACCAGAATTTTTGTAGAATCCATAAAATAAGGATGCTGGCTCCCACAGGGTTTTTTTTTTTTTTTTAAAGAAAAGCCATAATAACAAGATCAATAATGAAACTACTGCAACGCCCTCCTAGTGTAGAGCAGACTGCTAAGTCAATTTAGTTTGGCTCCCTTGTAATCAGTGGAGCAGGGATTGATTATTTAGGGCTGCTCAGTGTTTCACAGGCTGCTGCTCTTTTACTTTCCCCTCTGTTACTTAAATTCATAGTGGGAAGAGGGGCAGGGCATGCACCCTGAATATTTATGAAACTCTAGCCAATCCATGGGGAGGTGTGCCCAGTAGGTGGCTGGAGATCCCATAAATGTTCTGAGGCCAGTGTTCCTGGTTCTAGCCCTGCAGGAGGAGACCCCTGTGAGAGAGGGATCTGCCACCCCTGGTGCAGGAGCCCAGAGGAAGTCTTGAGAAAGACATTGAGGTCCCAGTTAGACTTGGCTGGGGAGCATATTCGCAAATTCGCATCTGGGGATCAACTTGGGTTTGAGAAGTTTACTGGTGAGATCCAGGTGGTGGGAAAGAGTCCAGCTGTCCTATTGTAGTATGTAGCTACATGTCCCTCACTAGGAAGAGCCTGGTGGATATTGGCAGATGGAAACCGGTGATCTTGTGGCTATGTAAGTAGATGACCCCAGGGATGAAGAATAGTGACTGTGTGTGGCTTTTATCTCTGGAAGGAGTGTAGGTCACCAACAGCATAGAGAATGTGTTTGTGCAGTAAAGTTAACAGTGGGGAGTCCTCAAGTTGCTCAGTTTTGCAGTTTATCGGGGTATCCCATGCTCCCTACCCCTATCCAAGTTTATAATTCCCAATAAAAACAGAAACCCCTAGACAGTTCTTTGGAGCCAGTGGAAGAGTGCGGACAATCTGGTGTGCTTGGATGTTAGTGCTCTAAGGGAGAAAGAGGACAGAATTCCCCAGCGGGTCTTTAGGGGGTATGCTACGCTACAAAACTTTTAGGGGAACACTCTGCATCCACCTGGCAATATGATCAGTGCTGTCATTTTTTTAATGCAAGGTAATGCTGCACCCTTATTAAATGGGCCTTTACTTTTAAGAGAAAATATCTGCTATTCACTCTTCTATTTCACATCCATGTTTGTTTTTGTCTCACGTGCCGGTTTCCAAAGCGTCCCTGGAAACTGTTTTCATCTACACGGATGCAGCAGCGGAAGCAACATTGTGCTGGGCTCACCTCTCCCATGATATCACTCTTCTCTGTATGAGCAGGGAGTGCCATTCCTGAAAGGTTCATAAAAACGCACAAAGTCTTGTGACCTCAGTGGACTTCCCCATTGCTTCCTGTGTTTAGTTAATGTATCCAGACACTACGTTACATAACAACAGAACATTATATTACAATATAACTGAAGGCAAGCCTTTTATTTTTCATAGAATAAGAGAGGGTTATAACTACTGTAAGTTTTTTCCATCTGGGTCCCGTTGGGGAGACTTCACTTCCCTTCCTGTCTCATAGCCAAAAGAAGAAGTGAGAGAATCCCTGGTTGTCACCAGAACTTGTGTCCCCATTGGGAGACTTCCCCACACCTCCCAACTTTTTGAGATGGGAATGAGGGACACCTATCAGCAAAAAGTATGCAGGCATAGGACACACCCCTTGCCACGCCCCCTTAAAGGAGAATTGTACAAAAAAACAAGATTGGTTAAACCCACAAGTGCTTTTTTTTACCACTAATATACCTTTATATTGGCTTTTGGAATTTACAAATGCCGCAATTTAGGAATCAGATGAAAGGTTTAGCGCTGGAAAACACTTTTTGATAGATAAAAAGTGCATTTTATATACATCTATAGATCAGACCAAAATGAGGGACAAATGAGGAGGAATGAGGGACAGAGGGACATTGCTCCAAATCAGGGACAGTCCCTCGAAATCAGGGACAGTTGGGAGCTATGGACTTCCCCACTACTCCTATTCTGGTGACAACCCAACATTTGGGATGGGTTTTTTTTTCACTTTTAGTGATAATGGTAAACAGGACAAATGATGAGGGTGAATCTTCCTAACAGGGATGCAGACAGCAATAAAAATCTGACAGGGGTTGTAATCCCTTTCCACTCTAAAACTGAAAAAAGATTTTCCTTTAGTTATACTATAACATTTGATTTATACATTTTCATACAATCTGTTATGCTATTCTGCAACAGTTTAGCATGTTACCTTGGAGTTAGAAATCATACACGAGCACAACAGAGCAATTTTATTGGTTGCCATTGCAGTCTTCTCCTGAAAATGCAGCTATTTCCCTGGCTGTCAAGCAAATTCAGTGGCTTCAGTAAGAGCTTCTTCAAACCTGCATTGATCAATGCTGTTCAATGGGCCTAGTGTGCACAAGCTGAAAATTCTGGGTCGTACACTTCAAACAGGTTTTGACCTGTGTGCTTGTTCCCAGTCTGTAATGCAGCAAGTATTGGTAAAGCCAGGCAACCCATATTTTCAGGGGCTCAGGAAGACAGCTTCCATATTTCTCTTAGTAAAGGTGTCCTTTAAAGTGGTTCTAAAGCCTTAAGGTCTTCCACCTTAATGCATTCTGTGTCCTTCCAGCCCCCCCCCCCCTTTTCTTTATTACCTAAACCCAAACCAGCGACGTGCACTGTCTCCCTCCTCATTGGGTAGATTGATCAAATGATGTGCTGACAAAGCCGGGGGCGGGGCTGAGCTGCCCACTCTGTGTCAATAGACGCAGACTGGGTGGCTCGGGAGCGAGCATGCACAGGTGCCCCCATGGAAAGCAGCTTTTCATGGGGGCACTGGGCAGGGGGGAGGAGCCTGGAGCACCGGCGGGGGACCTCAGAAGAAGAGGATTGGGGCTGCTCTGTGCAAAACCATTGCACAGAGCAGGTAAGTATAGTATGTTTTGTTATTTTAATTATTTAATGAATGACATGGCCATTTTTTCAATATGGCACTGCGTCGTTTAACTGACAATTTCACGGTCGTGTGACGTTGTACCCAAACAAAAATGTCTGTCCTTTTTCCCCACAAATAGAGCTTTCTTTTGGTTGTATTTGATCACCTCTGCGGTTTTTATTTTTTGCGCTATAAACAAAATGAGGCCGACAATTTTGAAAAAAACACAATATTTTGTACTTTTTGCTATAATAAATATCCAAAAAAATAAAAAAATGTCTTCATCAGTTTAGGCCGATATATATTCTTCTACATATTTTTGGTAAAAAAATTGCACTAAGAGTATATTGATTGGTTTGCACAAAAGTTATAGCGTCTACAAAATAGGGGATAGATTTCTGGCATTATTATTATTATTATTATTATTTTTTTTTACTAGTAATGACGGCGATCTGCAATTTTTATCAGGACTGTGACATTGCGGCGGACAGATCGGACACTTTTGACACTTTTGGGACCATTCACATTTATACAGAGCGTGTCACTGGCAGGGAAGGGGTTAACACTAGGGGGCGATCAAGGGGTTAACTGTGTTCCCTAGGTGTGTTCTAACTGTGGGGGGGATGGGACTGACTAGGGGAGGAGACCGATCAGTGTTCCTATATACTAAGAACACACGATCTGTCTCTACTCCCCTGACAGGACGTTGATCTGTGCGTTTACACACACAGATCCACGTTCCTGCTCTGTCACGAGCGACCGTGAGTGCCTGGTGGACATCGCACCCACCAGGCACACGCATCGGCTCCAGGGACACGCAGTAGGCGCGCGCCTGTTAGATCATCTTAAAGGAGCGGCGTATACCTATGGCGATTTGCGCAGCCCTGCCAACCTGCCGCAGTATAACTGCGGGGCGGCTAGTTGGCTGGCAGTTGAATATACCATTGAAAATGTTTTAATTGATTTTATAAATTCCCCCCCAAAAATACCTGTTGATCCTGCCAGAAAACCTAGAAGCTTTGCGCTCTGTCTCTGCTGCACTGTTATCAGTTACATTGTTCCCAATTCATATCCTTCCAATGTTATGGAGAGGAAGAGAGAGGGAGGATTTCTGTAGTCCTAGCACACTTGTTGACATTGGGTGACAACTTGGCTTCTCCATAGTTACAATACGGTGAAGTTGTCAACCTTAAACAGGAAGTATGTTTCTGGCAGAATCACCAAGTCAAAATATGGAAAATTAAATGCAGCCACCACAACTAAGGAATGGTAACCTGCAATATATAAAAAATGTTGTTGTTGGGTTTAGATCAAATTTAACTGCAAACCAGCTTTGTCTTGCCAGCTTTTCATTTCTGTGTGACACCACTGAACAGCTTTTCATCACTTTTTGTTTTTGTGCCACCTATACAAGAAATGGGGGGTGCAGATGTCACTGGGTCAGGAAGGCGAACAAAAATCTCCCTAGTAAGGACCCAGACAGCAGTAAAAACCTGACAGAGGTTCTAAAATTTCACCGCTCTGTCCAAAATCAGCTAAAAGGCTTTGGCTGGAGTTGAGCTTTATTGTTGTTTTTATATCAATGGTAGAAAAATAAAATAAAAGCAAACAAAAAAATTAATTACATATTTATTTTAATAATTTAATGTAATTAATACTTAAAGTGTCACTAAACCCAAAAACTATCAATAAATGGTGTATTACATGCTGTTCATACTCACTCAGTCGCTATGAGATTAGTTTTCTGCATTCTGCAAAATAAAACTGGTTTATCCTACTGCTCTCTATCTCCCCCTTCTGTTCATGTCTCCAATTCAGCTAGGGATTTCCTACCTATCACATCTGAGCAGCCCATGTGACTATAGAGTCACACATGTGGGCGTATACATAGTGGTAAATGACAGCCCACCCCCTCCCTCCTCCTCCATGCCCACTAACCAGCTAAACACAATGGTGGCAGGATGTTACATGTAGATAAATGGAGGCTTCACCTCCCTTTTATTCTAAGGCACAGGCTGGAGGGGCAAGACACAGCCTGTGACTGGCAGAAATCCACCCACACCATGTTATTTCCACAAAATAAGAAAGATTTAATTTCAAATATATATTTGTATGCCAATTTAAACCAGTTTATTGATATTATTTATTTATTTTTACTCTGTATTTCAAAGGCTGTTTTTTTTTTTTTTTTTTTTTTTTTTGAGCATGTGATCAGCAGCAGAGGACCTAAAACTCCTACTGCTTATGTTTCCCTGCAGACAGGCTGGGAAAGAGCTGGGTCATGTGAGAGCTGTATATCGATTAGGAAAAAAGTACTTAGATTTTTTTTATTAAAATAGTTACAGAGCCATCATCCACATACAGAATTAGAAGGGACAATCAAAATAAAATAGTGTGTTTAGTATCACATTAAATCAAAACGATGATTAATATTTAATAAATTCATAATTTCATTAACAATTAATAAATATTTGAATAATAGATAATTTAATAAATAAATAATTGAACAATAAATAATACATTTAAACATTAAACATTTAAACTTTGTGCTAAAAATGACCCTATTCTCTTATTGTTTCTCTTTAAATGACAAATCAAAATGTTCGCCCTTTCAAATCACATTTCTATACAAGTTATTCCCTGTCGACAACTCAATTTTTGCAGACTTTTCTTGAATATTTTCCAGAAAGTCATCTCGTTCAATTTTATTTTTTTCCCCTGTTAGGAAAGGAGAAAACAAAAACTTATTACGCTGATGGATTGAAGTATATTTTTATACAAACAATGGCACTAAAAGAAGACAAATAGGACCTCAAAACACAATAACTCATTTTGTATGGATCAGGTGGTAACATAATACATTTAATGACGGTTGGGTTTGTTTACATCCTCTTAATTTTGTTACAAAATCAAAATGAATGACCTAGAACATCTTTCAGTAAGAATTTGTGCTGTTCTATTAAGCGGCCGGATCATCAAGACTTCCTAATGGTAAAATATGGCTGTTTGTTCGGCTTTTACATCAGAACTATGCAAATGTAACATTTTGTACAGAAGCCAGAGAGAGATGAAGCAAATTCACGAATAATTGGGGTTAGAGTTTAAGGGGGACTCCAGTCTTCCCTTCAGTCTTGCACAGTTGTACAGGTGCCTTTCCTGGACTGAAATTGCATACTCTGATGTTACTTCACACTGGGAGCTTCTCCTGGGAAGCTGTGCAACATGGGACTCTGGTGCAGGATCTGACATCTCTATGGATGGTACCTGGAGCCACGTGAGCAGTAGAGGCCTCTCATGTCAAGTGTAACAGGCAACCACTGCCAAGGCCTAGGAACCTGTGTGTGAAACTGGCGGGGCATATTCAGAGCTTCGGCTCGTAGCCCCTGCAGAACTGTCTTGTAGGCCCCGGTGCTAGGAAATGGCTATACAACCTGGATGCCAGGGGGGCAACAAATAATTTATATATTTTCCATCATTCTGTAAAGTCAGATCAGGCACAGTGAAATATGAAGAATCTTACTGATTGCTGCCTCAGACTGACCCACCATCACCAAACCATAACACACCCCTGTCCCTGTTTTGCTTTGTCTTTTAAGATTATTTGCAGTAAAAGCAAGGATACATAAAAAACTCTGTAGTGTATTAATGTGCAACTAAAAAACAAGAAATCCCCCTAATGGGGCTTTAATGCAGCCAATAGTATATAAAGAACAAAATACAAAAAAGGTGTTGTGATGGCTATTTTAATTTGGTTGATACAGCAAGTACTGACAACAGAGATTTGGGACATAAACTTAAATCCAAAGATAAAAAATAAGAAACAATAGCAATCACAGAGGGCAGTGTACAATAAGATTACACCACAGGCAACAGTAATACAATAGCACAAAGATGTTAGCTGTGTGAGACCTGACGCGTTTCGACCCCAATGGGTCTTCTTCAGAGGATAGATATGTATAAAAACTGTAAAAATGTAGACATGTGTCAAGCAATTTCAAGCCAAGACAAAAAAAGAAGAATATATAAACAGTTCCATATGGTGTATCTTCACCAGTCACGATGTACTCGATGGTTACAGGTGGCCATAATGTGAAGGAATATCCCTCTTAGTATATCCCCGATATCCTAGCGGGTGGGCCAGTCGCAAGGGGAGCGAGTGCCACGCACACACCTTACATGGAATCACACACTGTATAACCCCAAAGGGGTGGAGGGAGAGGAGGGGGTATACCCTGCACCTGCGATAAAATTGCAATATATATATATTTTGAGTGGCGGGTTCCAAAATAGGATTTGTACGGCAAAAGAGACAAAAAGGACAAAAGAGACATGTATCTATTGGCTATTACAGTTTTGAGGGTTCTAGCTGGATGACGGGCGTGGTGGGATGACGGAGCCATGCAAAAGGGAAGACAACGAGGATAGTAGGTGTGAGGGAAAGGAGTGGGGGAAGGAGAGTGAGGGAAAAAAAGAAGGAAAAGATAAGTGATGAGTGGGGATGGGATGGAGGGTAGGAAGGAAAGGGAAGGAGCGACGGGGAAGGTATGGTGAGGTAGGGGAAACACATATATGATGCATGGGTTGGCTCCCAAAACACGTCCGTATATAAAAAAATATCCTGTGAACACAGTGAAAGGGTGTAGAGACCAGTGAGTGTGAGAGAGGCCCATCAAGGGGCCAGAAAAAAAGTGTATTAATGTGCTTTGCTTTACTAAACAAAAATGCTTTACCTACAAACTACATACAATTTAAGGAAACAAGACATAAAAGTTTTTTATTAAAAAGTGGTTGGGAGTATATATCCCGTGGGACTTTGAATGAAAGCATGACCTGATGTGGTCATGCGTTTCCATCCCTGTACTAGTCTAAGAGACAAGACATAAAAGTATCACTAAATGTGCATACAATATACACATGCACAAGCTATCTGTCCTTTCCAGAAAATGAGCATGGACAAGGTATATGGTAGGCAGGGCTTTTTTTCTCAGAGAATAGGTGCAGGAACCCCCCCTTCTGAGTTCCCCCTTGTCTATGCACCCTACGCTTCTCTGAGCGCCGGCGCTTGGTCCCACCCCCTACCCACCTCCCAGTACTGCCCCAAGTATCATTTTGTGGTGCTAAATAATTTGTATGGAATTTGCTCTTATCGAATAACAAGAAAAGCAGTAAAATAGATCTCCTGGAGCCAGCAACAATAGATCTCCCAGGAACAATAGAACCCACCCCAGCAACAATATATCCTTAACACAATAATAGACTCTCCCCAGCAACAATGGCCCCACCCCAGCAACAATGGACCCCATCCCAGCAACAATAGGTCCCCTCAGCAACAATAGGATCCCACCGTAGCAACAATAGATCACTAACACAACAATAGACTCCCCTAGCAACAATGGACCCCACCCGAGCAACAATAGGTCCCCCCAGCAACAATAGACATCACCACAGCAACAATAGATCCCTCACACAAAAATAGACACCCCCAGCAACAATGAACCCCACCCCAGCAACAATAGACTCCCCCCCACACACACACACAGCAACAATGGACCACCCACAGCAAAATACTACCCCAGCAACAAAAGATCCACCCAGCAACATTAGACCTCCCCGCAGCAACAACAGATCTCCCAGCAGCCAGCATCAATGGACCCATCAGCATACAGCAACAATAGACCTCTCCCTCAATAGTAGATTCCTACCAGCAACATAAGACCCCCCAGCAACAATAGATCCCCCCACACAAAAACAGATCCCCACCAGTGACAATAGATCTCCCAGCAGCCAGCACCAATAGACCCTCCAGCACACCCCTTACATGCATTTAGTGCTGGAGGTGCCGGAACTGCGTTCCCCTGCCTTCCCGCTGAAAAAAAGCCCTGATGGTAGGTATACACTAAACAGTTATTTATCGTGGTTCTTCCTGGTGATGGAGTCTTCCTATTATCCAGGATCTCTCCAGATTGCTCTTTGCTTCCTGGAGGCCTGCCAAAAGCTACCGGTTCCCTTTTGTCCAGCACATGGCTGTATTCAAGTCCTTTGTTCCCTCTCCCTACTTTTTACCAACATCACGTCCTGTTCAATGAGTTCCATGAACTGAATGGGCTCATTAGCATCAATGAGTTACGTCTTCGTTTTATGCATTTTACTGAGCAACTGGACAATTTAGAGAGTATACGGCACTTGGCTCTTTCATGACAGTTTCAAAAACTGTCAGTTATTTTTCCACATAAAGGGTATCTGAGTCGGGATGCTGTGTTGCTTGTGACGCTGTGCATAATAAACTGCTGCAAACTTCCTGTGTCCTTTGACCTGCAAGCCAGAGGCTTATCCATTTGTCCACTAAAAGGGAAAAATGGGCAACGTATCTTCTTACATTTGACTATGACTAAAGTCCAGAATGGTTCTGAACAGGGAAAAATGACTCAAGGTGGAAGCCCTTGGAGGTTGTTTCTTACATAGTCCTGGGTCTACCCTTGCTATTTTTCTTACTATAGGGGGTTCAACACAACTCCCTGGAAGTGCACGGCCATGTGAGCCTTCTCACCACTATGATTTTGAAGTGGTCCTCTCTTTTGTCTTCCCATCCAGAAAATTCCACTACTCTCCAAGTTTAGTAGTCTGACTCCTTACAGGGGAATTTACTTGTCCCCCATGAAGGGGAGGCCACCTGACGTGTGTACTGTTCCAGTAAAAGGTAAAGTGCTCCAATCCTTTGCCTCTCCCATGCAATGTTCCCCCTAAAATGGCACAGGACCTGAAATATATATCATGGCCACGCTATAATGGCCACCCAGTCTTATGGGAATTCCAGTGAGCTTTTCAGTTTTTGTACATAATAGGGTTCTGTAGATTTACTAACCTTAATCAAATTTGCAGTTCTAGATTTCTGATCTCAATCTGGATGAGAGCGTCTGTGAACAGCAATTTTCAAGTCTTGCCACACATTCTCAATTGGATTTAAGTCTGGACTTTGACAGGGCCATTCTAACACATGAATATGCTTTGATCTTAAACATTCCATTGTAGCTCTGGCTGTATGTTTAGGGTTGTTGTCCTGTTGGAAGAGAAAAATGGGAGTTTTGGGACTTTAAATGAGGTCCATAGACAGCGTGGAGATGAATTGAATACAGTGTATTTATTGATCATAAATTGTATCAAACATATCTCAACAAAAACCACATAAGAGAAAAGCACATTGTAATAAATGTCATTCCAAAATTGTTTATACACACATATGTATGTGCGCATACAATAGGGCATCAAGAGTACATCAATTATGTCAACAGGACGCCACATAGTGGTCGTAACTGATAAGTAGGTACATACAATGAATGCATATAATATACACGTAAAAACAGCACTAGGCGGTGAAAATAAATAAAATTGATGACACAACATGAAACCATAATTGATTGAAGAAATATGTTCTAACTTGCTGGTGGATTGTGAGCATGTATCTGCGTGACAAAAATGCCCGACGCGTTTCGTGTAAACCACTCATCAGGGGCAAGATGCTCAACAATATCTGTAAAACGTAGTTAAAGTATCAATTAATATATGTGCTATATGCAACTGTTAATAACAGGGGGAAGTATATAGATCCCCCTGAGTACTTACATGAAGTCAGTACATGGAGATGCGGCAATGGTGGGACCGAGGCCAAGATGGTGGTCCTTACCGGGAGTTGAGGTGGGAAAGGCATGCGTTGGCGGAGCGCGTGCAAGAAAAGCCCCCGCACACACATAGATTGGGTGATTAGGTCCTGGAATAATTCATGTATGGTACTATGCCAAATTAATAGCCAGAAAGGATCTGAAAACAAAAAGCGGGGAAGTGCATGAATAAATGTGTCATGATATGCAAGAATCTAATATTGCATCAGGTTAAAGAAAAAGTGGACAGTCAATAAAAGGGAGAAAGGTGAACCATGTCCACTGGCCAAGTAGATGGTATAATAAAAGGCTATGGAGACAGTACCTAATGGATAAGGACTGAATGGATAAAAAACAAAAACAAAAAAGGAACAAGTAATGATGGAGTAAAGAAAGAGGAGGGGTAACCTGATATAGGCTTACATGTATCCCAAAGAAGTGGACGAGTGCTGTAATGAGGTCTGTCATTGTCAGTTTGAACACCCAAAATGTGTGAGCAGCGGCCATATATACATGCACCCGCCCCCACCACGCACACGCTGACACCACCAGCGTCACGCCAAGCACGGCATGTGCAGGGAGGGGCCCTGACGTGGACGGGAGAACACTGCCCAAGGGAGACGCCCACATAACCCAGCTGGCCGGTGTTCTGCCATATAGTGTCCTCGTATCAGATAGTGTCCGCCTCGTACTGCGCAGGCGCAGCGCCTGCGCAGTACGGAGGAGCAGGAGATGCCGAAAATGCCCGAAGTTGATCAGCTGACCATCAGCTGTACACGGCGCTCGGGCACTTCTTAGCGATGGCAGTGTAAGAGGGCCCCTCGCGGGCTCGCTTCGCTCGCCACGCTTCGGGCACGGCCTCACTGCGCTCGGCAAATATTTATTCTAACTCTATGTCCACTTGGATAGTAGGGAATGATCCTGGACATAGGGTAAGAATAAATGCGCAGGCGCCGTGTACAGCTGACGATCAGCTGTTGAACTTCGGAGACTTTCGGCGTCTCTTTTGTCCTCCGTACTGCGCCTGCGCAGTACAGGGAGGACACTATATGATAGGGGACTGAATTCGATAAGACACCGGCTAGTGATGGAACACCTGATGCCTGCATGTACGCGACGTCAGTGATGACGTCGCCCATGCGGCCGGAGGCGTGGCGCCGATACGCTGTGGGCACCCGCACACCACCCTAGGCATGTACGCATCCCTCCCCGCCCCGGTGAAAGGGGGGGGAGGGAGAGGGGGAAAGAGGGGGGACACGCAGAGCGCATCGCAACTCCCGGGAGGCGGACAAACAAGCCGGCCCGGGTACTCCAAAAGCCACATCTATCTAAAATGATATCTAGGTGAAATTATGTCACAGCTAGGCTGAAAAAACTCATGGACACGTGATGATTGTGTTCATTGAGTGTACAGGATCCAGGTAAGGTACACTGTTGTCCTGTTGGAAGGTAAACTTCTGCCCCAGTCTCAAGTCTTTTGCAGAATCTAAGAGTTTTTCTTCTAATGCCGCGTACACACGGTCGGACTTTCCGGCATACTTGGTCCGGCGGACCAGAGTGTGCCGGACAATCCGCCCGTGTGTGGGCGGCGGCGGACTTTTCCGGCGGACTTCTTCCCAAAAGCCCGCCGGACCTAGATTTTAAACATGTTTTAAATCTTTCCGTCGGACTCAGTTTCGGGCGGAAAGTCCGCTCGTGTGTGTGCGACCACGCCCCCTAAAACGTCACAGTCCCAGCATGCCCAAGGACTGTGACATCATATGGGGGCGGGGTCTCCGCCTATATAAGTCACAACGCAGCCCTCAGAGACCAGTCCAGCCGGAGAGAGCGTCGTGTCAACATCTGGGGGAAGAGAAGAGAAGCCAAGAAGCCAAGAAGCCCAGAAGTCCGGACCTCCGCTCGCAATAGAGCTACATGAAGAGAGCGGAGGGGCCGGCCGAAGACCTGCGACACCGGGAGAAGAGGCCGGAGAGCGGAGAAGAACCAACCGGACGCCGGGAGAAGATGAAGCGGAGGGACCCCCGAAGCCGGAGGAAGATCCCCCCCCCGGAGCTGTTTAATAAAATATTTTAAAAACCTGTGTAGTGTGTTTTATTACTTACACTTTTTTCCTAGGTAAATGGGTAGGGGTACCATGTACCCCATACTCATTTACATAGGGTGGGGGGCCGGGATCTGGGGGCCCCCTTATTAAAGGGGGCTCCCAGATTCCGATAAGCCCCCGCCCGCAGACCCCGACAACCAACGGCCAGGGTTGTCGGGAAGAGGCCCTTGTCCTCATCAACATGGGGACAAGGTGCTTGGGGGGGGGGGGGGGCGCAGGGCGCCCCCCCCCCCCCCAAGCACCCACCCCCCATGTTGAGGGCATGCGGCCTGGTACGGTTCAGGAGGGGGGGGGGGCGCTCGCTCGTCCCCACCCCCTTTCCTGACCGGCCAGGCTGCGTGCTCGGATCGGGGTCTGGTATGGATTTTAGGGGGACCCCACGCCGTTTTTTCGGCGTAGCGGGGTTCCCCTTTATAATCCATACCAGACCTAAGGGCCTGGTATGCCCCGCGACGGGGCTCGCAAGGTGTCAATCTAGCCGATAAAAGCGGCAAGATTGACATCCTTTTCTAGTCCCGTCGCACCTGAGTCACGTTCAAAATGAACGGACTTGTCCGTGTGTGGGCAAGTCCGTTCATTCTGAAAGTCCGCCGGAACTCCGGCGAAAGTCCGTCGGAAAGACGGGCGGACTTAGCCCGCCGGAAAATCCCGGCGTGTGTGGGCAAGTCCGTTCGTTTTAAAGTCCGGCGCACCTGGCGGACAAAGTCCGTCGGAAAGTGTGCCGGACCAAGTAGGATAGAAAGTCCGCTCGTGTGTACGCGGCATAAGATTGCCCTGTATTTGGCTCCATCCATCTTCCCATCAACTCTGACCAGCTTTCCTGTCCCTGCTGAAGAAAACCATCCCCACAGCATGATGCTGACACCAACATGTTTCACGGTGGGGATGGTGTGTTCAGGGTGATGTGCAGTGTTAGTATTCCACACATAGCGTTTTGCTTTTAGGCCAAAAAGTTACATTTTGGTCTCATCTGACCAGAACATCTTCTTCCACATGTTGGCTGTGTCCCCCACTTGGCTTCTCGCAAACTGCAAACCGGACTTTTTTTGGCTTTCTTTTAACAATGGCCAGATTCTCCCACCTGAGCTGTGGATCTCTGAATCTCCTCCAGAGTTACCATGGGCCTCTTGGCTGCTTCTATGATTAATGCTCTCCTTGCCCAGACTGTCAGTTTAGGTGGACGGTCATGTCTTGGTAAGTTTGCAGTTGTGCCATACTCTTTCCATTTTCGGATGATGGATTGAACAGTGCCTAGTGAGATGTTCAAAGCTTGGGATTTTTTTTTTATAACCTAACCCTGTTTTAAACTTCTCTGCAACTTTATCCCTGACCTGTCTGGTGTGTTCCTTGGACTTCATAGTGCTGTTTGTTCACTATGGTTCTCTAATAAACCTCTGAGGGCTTCACAGTACAGCTGTATTATTTCTGAGATTAAATTACACACAGGTGTACTCTATTTACTAATTAGGTGACTTCTGAAGGCAATTGGTTCCACTAGATTTTAGTTAGGGGTATCAGAGTAAAGGGGGCTGAATACAAATGCACGCCACACTTTTCAGGTATTTATTTGTAAAAAATAAATTTATTTATTATTTTCCTTCCACTTCACAATTATGTGCCACTTTGTGTTGGTCTATAACATAAAATCCCAATAAAATACATTTACATTTTTGACAAAATGTGGAAAAATTCATGGGGTATGAATACTTTTTCAAGGCACTGTAATGTAGCCTTTGTGACTGCTAATATGGAGGTATTAACATTGGTTTAAACAATGGAAATATCTTCTGTTTATTATCTTCCAGATGCTGAGTTGCAGATTCCGTCACCTGATTAGCACACTGACTTTTCACGCGACACATGGCGCACCACGGTTCCGAACAATAAAAACAGTCAACAGTCTCGTAAGTCTTGGCATTAAATGTAATTATGTAATTAAACAACAGGGAGACAGTCACAGAAATTAACAGAGTTGTTAATTGATCTACTATAAGAACATTTAATTTACACCTCAAAACACTACTTTGTGATAAAATAGCAAGGCAATACCTGGAGTTTTTAATATTCCATTGTCTGACACCGTATGAATTCAATTCCCTAAGGACACCCCCACCTTCTCCCCTACTCCAATAAAGAAATTGTTTTTTTCTTTAAAAAGGTTTTTATAGCCTAGATTCATTTTTGAAGCTGAAGTTTAGGTATGGCAATTTTTGAGTAGTTAAATTGGTCCAGCTTGGTCCAATGTAAAGTATGTAGCCACACCACTACTACAATGTTCACCGATATCTTCTGGGTCCCGTTCCATATGGCTGCCCTGCTGCTTGCTGAACACAGGAGATCACTCACTCGCCATGGGCACAATTCAGAGAACACCTTGCATTTTCTTAATTAATGTAAAGTGTTCCCTGTTTGGACAAGGTGGGGATCATGATATGAACACCCCACCTCTGCACCTCATCAAATCAGAGAACACTGCAATTTCTGAGAGAGCTCCAAGGGTAACAATGCAGGCATTGGACACCAAAGCTAGTAGAGATCACAGTAGTAGCTGGGCCTGCTAGAGTAACTTCCAACTTCCAGCTTCCAGGGGGATCCCACAGGTATGACACATACACAGTTCTATTGGTCCAAGCTGGACCATTGTAACTATGTAAAAACTGCCATACCTACACTTCAGCTTTAAGTGTTTTACTGTTGAATACATGCTACGTAATGTGTAAATAAAACAGATACAAGTTTTTATTACCTCTCATAGCGATCACACTACTTCCCCATGCCAATGTTTTCTTCTGCTTTTCTCTCCAACAAGGTGGCACCATCATATTTAAAGCAGAAACTTACACTCATCATTATCCCCTCTCCCCCAGCCTTTTATACAATCACTGTTATTTTTTGTTGGGGGAGGACTCATACCTTTTTTTGGTTATACATGCTCCCACTTCCTCAGTCTTTGCCTCGAAGAGGATGACATCTCCTCAGTCTGCCCTCCACCCACAGCTGCCTGGGATAATGTCCCAGAAGGCTACAGGACCTCCCTGTAGTCCAGTAGGGGACTGGCTGTGAGTGATCATGAAGTGACTGCCGGCTCCTGAATCCAAGATGGTGGCACAGAAGTTCAGACACTGTGAGAAGAATCTGCTGCATGGAAGACGGCGCTGGACTTCATGGGCTGGTAAGTATCTGTTTCTTAAAAGTCAGCGGTTACGGTACTTGCAGCTGCTGACTTTTTCCGTTCCCCTAGCTGGATGAAGTTCGCCTTTAAGGCATCATTTAGGGTAAACATTACTTACTGAAATGAGATGCTGGCTCAGATTTAACACAATTATGTAAACCCTGGTGCCTGTGCAGTTTTGTCCGTGTTCATAAATGTCTGACCAAATAAGCCCCCTGTTTATTGCTACAAATTTACAATGTTGCAGTCTGCTCAGGAGACTGAGGAAATGCTTCTTCCTGCCTGCAGCGGACTGATGATATCAGCTCAGCCTAGGCAAAGTCACTGGCTAGAATTCACTGTCTGTTATGTAATGATAATATGTGGCGTTTAAAAAAAATAAATAAATAAAGAAAAAATAATAATTTATATATACACTGTTTCCATATTTTGTGCCATGTAAGGCATGAGTTCAGCTTGGTTTAGATGTCTGCATGCTGCGTTCTGCAGGTAGGGCTGCCCTACCCTAATGCCCCGTACACACATCGAAAATTCAGCCAGCAAAAGACCGATGAGAGCATTTGCTCTGAAAATGTGACCGTGTGTATGCTCCATCGGACTTTTGCTGGCGGAATTCCAGCAAGCAAAAGATTGGGAGCATGTTCTCAATTTTATCAATTTTTCGGTCGAAAAAAAGTTCTGATCAGAAATTCCGATTGTCTGTACAATTCAGACATGCAAAATTCTAACGCATGCTCGGAAACAATTTGACACATGCTCGGAAGCATTGAACTTCATTTTGTCGGCTCCTCGTACTGTTGTACGTCACCGCGTTCTTGACAGTCGAAAGTTCAGCGAACTTTTGTATGACCGTGTGTATGCAAGCCAAGCTTGAGCGGAATTCCGTCGGAAAAACCATCCAAGATTTTTCCGACAGAAATTCCTCTTGTGTGTACGCGGCATAAGAAACATGGAGAAAGAAGTCCATGATCCTTTTTATAAATGACGTTTAGTGCACACAAAAACAAGCCACGGTTGTCGATGCGCGTGGCAGCGTGTTTCTCTGCGGGTTGGGAAAGCGTGTGATTTTGCTGCGTTCTCAACACGCAGAGATTTGAACTTGCCTCCAAGCAGATTTGTAAAGGTACTGCAAATGTTTGCAACATACATCTCTCCAAATTATCATCAATACAAGTAGGAGAGGAGCATTGTGACCAAAAAGTGACCTTTTGGGGGAGGCACTTTCACGCATCAGGGGTGGGGCTTAAATGTCCTATTTTATTATAGGGATTTGGGAGCTGTGTGCTTGTTCAATGTTACAGCTGTGCCGTAAGCTATTCCTTCAGTTAAGTCGGTTTTAATTATTATATAAGGCAGTCATTCATTTGATATGTCTGTTGGACGGGGTGCGTTCTGCATTTTAATGATCCATTTCAGAGCGGTATAACCTGGAGCCTCCGCTGGGGAGCCGTAGCTCCGTACCCAGCACTACAGAGGAGATGCAGTATTTCTATTAGTGATGTCCTGTCTTAAATTAATAATTAGGCCCTTAGTTGAGAAGAGGCTGTTTGTCTTATTTCTCACTGCTGTCTGCGGAAATACTCAGGGGCAGTTTTCTCAGGCAGCGCTTTCAATACTAAATGAACACTGTGACGGATGAGTTTGTAATACTCATTTAAACTCTAATTCCCCAGGCTGCCCTCCAAGAGCCTGTAACCTGGCAGAAACCCAGACCTACAGGCCTCTATTACAGGAACTGAAATCAGGAAGAAATAGTGCTGTTGCCCGTGGCAACACCTTTACATTTTCTAACCAGTTTGAATATCTGAAAAAAAGCAAAAATATTCTTTTCTGCATTTAAAATCTGAAGCATTTTGATGTATTATTAAAAAGAATGCTAGGGTTTGTGGCCACCAAATTGTGAAAATAGGGAAAGTTTTAGATCTTTCTCACCGTCTATCTACAGAAAAAATGGCAGTTGGTTTTAAAGAAGAACTAGTTATACCTGAGTTTAGGCAAAAAGAGTAAATTAAAAGTTTGGGTATAAAAAAAAACAAAAAAAACAAAAAAAACATCTATACTCATGATGCAGCATAGGTCTGATGTTGCAGATCGGCACTAAGAACTGAACGATCACATGACCACCGATCACTCAGTTCTCCATCTGCTTAGAACAGAGAGCAGTGACTCTCAGTCAACACTCTTCACTCTGCCCCAATAGCTCTCACTGGAGCGCCAGGCTGGAGAGAGGGCGGGTGCAGAAGGCTTTGACTCTCAGCCATGTGTTGAGAGCCGGAGCCACCTGTCAATAAGGCATCTGGGTGCAACCCAGATAATATGGTGGGGATCAGCTCTGTGACATCAGCGGACAGTGGGCAATAGCTCACTGTAAGCTGGGTTACAGGAGAGCAAAAGTAAATGCACTCCTGTGACCCAGAAGAGAAGTATGGCCAAAAAAGCTTTGGCCATACTTCTCTTTTAATGTTCAGTCTCAAAATATATATAAAGCAAATTATAAATGGTAAATGTAGGATAACTAATGAAAAATATATACCGGATTCTGCCTCATCAGAGCGTGAATTACTTTTGTCTGAGCCTGAGGCTACAATTGGTAATGCGTTGTAGTTGTAATGTGGTGCGGTTTACACTAATTTTTACATGTGTTCCTCCCTGTGAAAAGAGTGTTTTGGTCTGTAGTAGAGGGGAAAAGTGGATGTGGGCGAAGCAAGGAATGTTAACCACTGCCTCAGTTAGGATCTCTACTGAACATTATCAAATTCTCGTAAGTCCACAACATATTCAAAGGTGACACAAGAAGCAGCACAGTTGCCATACATTTTTATGTTGTCACTGTGTCAGCAGATATGGGCTGGTAGGATCAGGCCTAAGGGTAGGCACAAGAGGCAGCTACCTTGAGTGCTTCAACAGGAGGGTGCTCCAAAAGGCCAGGACCTGCAAGCTATGCTACTGAAGCAATCCACAGCCTATTGGGGGCAGCCTTTTTGTAATATTTGCCTTGGGTGCCTAAGGACCTTGTCTCATTACTGGGAGACTGTTTAACAATTGGCAAATTCACTTTTTTTAATTCTCCTGAATATATGCAAGAAAGCTAAAAACATTATAGTTTATGATCTGAAGATCACTAAAAAAAAACTCTACTGAGGGGCACACTGGGTGCTGGTCATTGGAGGCCATCCTCACCTCTCTGTGACTACAATGGCAGGAATGAAGAGCTTCACACCAATGTCAACACATGATTTAATAAACTTTATTCAGCCACACAATCTATGCTGCAAATCCCCTCTTGGAGACTGCCCCCACTGACGCGTTTCGCCCTTATTATTATTATTATACAGGATTTATATAGCGCAGACAGTTTACGCAGCACTTTACAACATTAGGGCAGACAGTACAAGTACAATACAATTCAATACAGGAGGAATCAGAGGGCCCTGCTCGTTAGAGCTTACAGTCTAGGAGGGAGGGTCAAGTTATACAAAAGGGTAATAGCTGTGGGGGATGAGCTAACGGTAAAAATAGTGCAGTTGTTAGATGGAGGCAGGATAGCCTTCTCTGAAGAGGAAAGTTTTCAGGTATCGCCTAAAAGTGGATAAATTTGGAGACAGTCTGACAGATTGGGGTAGGGAATTCCAGAGGATGGGCGAGGCTCCGGAGAAGTCCTGGAGGCGGATATGGAGGCCTTTTGGGCTTATGAGTAAGGGTTAAACAGAATTTGATGTATAGATTGTATGGCTTAATAAAGTTTATTGAAGCAAGTGACATCATTAGACTATACACTAGTTTATAGGTCACATTGGTAAGTCTTTTTTGAAAATGCTCAGGCAAATTATGATTGATTCTGATATAAAGTAATCCTCAATAATGTAGTATTAAGATACAGCGTGTCTTTTTAGATTCAACATTTGTAGCATCAACTGTCTAGAGTAGCTATTTAAGATTTAAGTTTGCACCACATGTAGGAGTAAAGGCAGCCATAGCAAGAAATCTTAGATATGGCTGTTACAATATATTTTACTTTTGTTGGCCATACCAACCAATACAACTCTTCCTTTTATTTCCAAACCTGCAATGGATAAAATAAAAACTTTTACATAGTTGGTGAGGCTGCAAAAAGACACCAGTCCATCCAACCTATGATGTGTGTGTTTATGTCAATAGTACATTGTATACCCCTGTATGTTGTGGTCGTTAGGGTGCCCATCTAATAGTTTATTGAACTGTCGGCACTCCCTGCTGATACCCCTGTTTGTGGAAGAGAATTCCACATCCTTAATGCTCTGACAGTATAGAGCCATCTGTAAAGTGATTGGTTTCTACAAGAGCTAAGAACCATTTCTTTGAGAATGCATACACAATGTTGGGAAGGTCTTTCTTGCAGGGACACCTTTCATTGGCTCAGAGGATGTTTTAGAATGAGGGGGTAGGAACACACATAACAGTATTTGCTTTGCCATTTACTGTACCACAGTAAACTGAATATAGATGGCAGCAAATGTTTTTCCCAGTGCCTGCCTTACATGATATCACCTAACTGGGAATGTGCTGAACTATAGTCTGGAACACATGGGATTAATGGTACCTACAGTTAGACTAGGGCCACCATGTTGCTGGTAAACGTGTTGCCAATAGAAAATAGCACATAAGGCCTGTAATTTTCCCACAAAATGTGGAAACCTTATATTTGCTATGGAAAAATATATAATACCTCTAACGGGATTTTTAAGGCAATGAATACAAAGAATATTTATAAAAATAAAATCAATTTATTTAATATTTTCAACGTTAAAAGTGTATACATTTTTTAAATTTTTCACAAATGATCATGTAGATCAGTAGACATAGAACAAAAAATAGAATAAATTCCAAAGCATGTAGTAATTCTACAAATACATTCAATACAAATGAATATAGAGAATTGCATGTGGAAAATGACTTGAGGAAGAATGTGATGTAGCACACTACCCAGTGCGGTCACCCTAGATGGCCACTCTGATGTGAGGTAGTGAAATTCCAACGCGTTTCAACATTTGAATCTTAACAGATACAAGTCTTCTTCAGGGAAAATACATCACAGTCTAAAAAATCAGAAACAATACCATTATGAACTGTACATATATATACCATATATATCCCCTGCAATGGTTATATTCTCATGTGACTTACGCTCTCCCAGGACAGCTCGGTTGGGGGGCTACATGCCCAAGGCCAGAAACATCCCACATCAGAAAAGCCTGGAATGTCCTAATACTCTACAAGGCGGCTGGATATAATAGATGATCCAAACGTTTGGCGTCCTTAGCCTCAAAGAAAAATTGATGGCTATCTGTGATGGGGCAAATAGTAAAAATGAGTGATATGTGTGGGCAAACCCCACAGCAAATCTCATATACAGAGAAGTACCCCCTTGGTCATATGTGTGGGACACCCATACCTCCCATGGAGTGGGGAGTCCCAAATATAAGGAATAGAACGCACTTACTTCTAGATAAATAGCTGGTCACCAGGTGAAGGGCCGGGGGGAAGTTTCCGTGATGCCAGAGGTTTTAAGCCTGCCCCATATGCATGGATGAATGTCCAGGGAAGAATGGCGCCATTTGCCGTCTTTGGCGTCCTATTTGTGGTGTGGGCCGGTGGATGGGCGGAGACCAGACGCCGCGCTGGCCAATGGTGCGGCTTGTGGAGGTCGCTACTGTCAGGAGCATTCTGCGTAGGGACGCCGAATGCTACCTAGGCAACCAACTCCGCTAAACGGGTCTGCGCATGCGCGACGTAACGGCGCGCCTGACGCAAGGCTGAGAGGGTCAAGGATGATGCTGTGAGCGCCAACAGCCATCTTTAAGGAGGGCTGTGCCCACACTCCAACGAAGTATCACCGCAGCTAAACGCTCGGAAATGGAGCTGCATCGAGAGTGGATGCAGCCAATCCAGTAGATCCCCTGATAGTTCCCCCAGTAGCATGTCCCCCCCTGGTCTGAAGGACCAGGGGGGGAGAGAGCCAGTGGGGGGGGGGGAAGGATAATGATAGTAAGAATATTTAAGATAATAATAATAAGGGTAATAATGAAAAATAAGTCGCTCAGAGCCTTTTGGATAAATACCACAAAAGTTCCCCCCAATTTCTTTTGGAGAGGGAAGGGAGGACTGATAACCACCGACACAGGGATTCCCGCCTGGCAAATATGCAAGGCAGGGCAAAAAGGCCCCATAGCTAACTAGAGCAGTGGGGCCCCCCTGTGTCGGGTAGGTATAGGACAACCCCGGCGTATCCGAGAGACAGGTGGTGAGTCCTAGGCCTCCGCATGACTAGCCCCCCCCCGAGGTATCGCCTATGGGGGCAATTCATCACAGGAGATAAACCAAAATTAATTACAGTGATGTTAAGCGGAAATCATGGTAGGATAATAAAGTCAAATAAACAAGCATAATAGAAATTATATAAACAATACATTAATAAGATGATTCCACTGGGTGGGGGTTGTAATGTATACAGGCCCCATCCCAGCTGTAGTAGAGTCGTCAACTTAGTGAACTACATGAAGCTGACGTTATGTAATAAATTAGAAACCCCCCAAAAGGCTAAACAATCTTCAGATAATGTCCGAATGATATCTCAGGGGTCAAAGATGTGATGAAAAGAGAGAGGGAGGGGGGGAGAGAAAATGGGGGGGTTTTGGTGTTTAGGGTCCAGGGGAAAGAGGAAACGAAGGTAAGGGGATGAATGATTTAAATTCAATATGCATGGCGTGGAAGAGAGGGCATGCCCCTAGTCAGTTTTACCTGATCTAAAGCCCTCTAGGAAGGGCCTAAAACTCTCTGTCTCGTTGAGCCCTGGGGGAGTGGTGGCCCTAAGGCGCCTGATCCAGCGCATCTCGCGCTGGAGCAGGGCCTTGTTCCAGTCACCCCCCCTGGTGGGTATATGTAATCTATCTACCACAGTGAAGTTAACCTTAGGCATCCTGTACCCATGCTGTTTTGCTACATGCCTGCCCAGTGGCAGATATAGGTTGCCAATACTCATACTATGGATATGCTTCTCAACCCTCTTGGTGAGTTCCTGTCGGGTTTTCCCCACGTAGAAGGCCCCGCACTGACATTGCATCAGATAAACGACTCCCCGCGTTCTACAGTTCGCGAAGTGTCGTAGTTGAAAATTCTCCCCATTAGGTAATGTGATCATGGTTCTCCTACCTATAACCCCACACTGAGCACATGCTCCACAGGGATAAGTGCCCCAGGTTTTGCAGGGGTCCGCTCTAGCACTTCCTTTGTACTCACTCTGGGTGAGCATATTTCCTATAGAACCTGATTTTGTATAAGTAATTTGAGGTCTAGGGGTGACCAGACCGCCTAAGATGGGATCTTCTGTAAGAATGGACCAGTGTTTGGAAATAATTTTTCTTATTTGTTGATGTTCGTTGGAAAATTTCATAATAATTCTGGTTGAATTATCTTCCTTCATCAAGTTTTTCTTTTTAAAGATCAGATTTCGTCTGTCCATGTTCTTAACACGGTTAAACGCTTTTTTGAGAGCCGTTTTGGTGTATCCTCTCTCTCTTAGTCTGGCAGTCAGTTTGTTGGATTCCTGCTGGAAGTTTTCGTATGTACTGCAATTCCTCGAGTCTAAGGAATTGACTGAACGGAATGGATCTCTTCAATGGCTCAGGGTGGAAACTATCCGCATGTAGCAGAGTGTTCCCCGCTGTCTCTTTTCTGTAAAGATTGCTATGGAGTACTCCTGTTTGGTCTTTGGAGATAGTGATATCCAGGAAGTTGACCTCCCTGGAATCATAAATCATAGTAAAGAAAAGATTGAAACAATTTGCGTTCATGAAACTCAGGCATTCCCTGAGTCTGTCTTCTGAACCGTCCCAAATGATGAAGATATCGTCTATGTACCTCTGCCACATAAGTATGTGGTCAGAGTACACAGACGATCCCTCTCCCAGCAAGAAGGTCTTCTCCCACTCCCCCAGGTACAGGTTGGCGTATGAGGGAGCACAGCATGTCCCCATAGCCACCCCCTGTACCTGGAGGTAGTGGGAGCCCTCAAATAGAAACACATTGTGTTTAAAAATAAATTCAAGCATTGTGAGTATGAAGGCATTGAACTTCCAATCAGTGGTTGTTCTTTGCCCCAACACTCGTTCAACCGCTGCTACTCCTGCATCATGTGGAATGCTATTATATAGACACTCCACATCGATAGTAACTAGGAGGGCAGAGTCGGGGATAGTCAAATTATCAATAATCTGCAGCAGGTGGATCGTGTCTTTGGTGTAGGATGGTGTCGTTTATCTGATGCAATGTCAGTGCGGGGCCTTCTACGTGGGGAAAACCCGACAGGAACTCACCAAGAGGGTTGAGAAGCATATCCATAGTTTGAGTATTGGCAACCTATATCTGCCACTGGGCAGGCATGTAGCAAAACAGCATGGGTACAGGATGCCTAAGGTTAACTTCACTGTGGTAGATAGATTACATATACCCACCAGGGGGGGTGACTGGAACAAGGCCCTGCTCCAGCGCGAGATGCGCTGGATCAGGCGCCTTAGGGCCACCACTCCCCCAGGGCTCAACGAGACAGAGAGTTTTAGGCCCTTCCTAGAGGGCTTTAGATCAGGTAAAACTGACTAGGGGCATGCCCTCTCTTCCACGCCATGCATATTGAATTTAAATCATTCATCCCCTTACCTTCGTTTCCTCTTTCCCCTGGACCCTAAACACCAAAACCCCCCCCCATTTTCTCTCCCCCCCTCCCTCTCTCTTTTCATCACATCTTTGACCCCTGAGATATCATTCGGACATTATCTGAAGATTGTTTAGCCTTTTGGGGGGTTTCTAATTTATTACATAACGTCAGCTTCATGTAGTTCACTAAGTTGACGACTCTACTACAGCTGGGTTGGGGCCTGTATACATTACAACCCCCACCCAGTGGAATCATCTTATTAATGTATTGTTTATATAATTTCTATTATGCTTGTTTATTTGACTTTATTATCCTACCATGATTTCCGCTTAACATCACTGTAATTAATTTTGGTTTATCTCCTGTGATGAATTGCCCCCATAGGCGATACCTCGGGGGGGGCTAGTCATGCGGAGGCCTAGGACTCACCACCTGTCTCTCGGATACGCCGGGGTTGTCCTATACCTACCCGACACAGGGGGGCCCCACTGCTCTAGTTAGCTATGGGGCCTTTTTGCCCTGCCTTGCATATTTGCCAGGCGGGAATCCCTGTGTCGGTGGTTATCAGTCCTCCCTTCCCTCTCCAAAAGAAATTGGGGGGAACTTTTGTGGTATTTATCCAAAAGGCTCTGAGCGACTTATTTTTCATTATTACCCTTATTATTATTATCTTAAATATTCTTACTATCATTATCCTTCCCCCCCCCCCACTGGCTCTCTCCCCCCCTGGTCCTTCAGACCATGGGGGGGACATGCTACTGGGGGAACTATCAGGGGATCTACTGGATTGGCTGCATCCACTCTCGATGCAGCTCCATTTCCGAGCGTTTAGCTGCGGTGATACTTCGTTCGAGTGTGGGCACAGCCCTCCTTAAAGATGGCTGTTGGCGCTCACAGCATCATCCTTGACCCTCTCAGCCTTGCGTCAGGCGCGCCGTTACGTCGCGCATGCGCAGACCCGTTTAGCGGAGTTGGTTGCCTAGGTAGCATTCGGCGTCCCTACGCAGAATGCTCCTGACAGTAGCGACCTCCACAAGCCGCACCATTGGCCAGCGCGGCGTCTGGTCTCCGCCCATCCACCGGCCCACATCAAATAGGACGCCAAAGACGGCAAATGGCGCCATTCTTCCCTGGACATTCATCCATGCATATGGGGCAGGCTTAAAACCTCTGGCATCACGGAAACTTCCCCCCGGCCCTTCACCTGGTGACCAGCTATTTATCTAGAAGTAAGTGCGTTCTATTCCTTATATTTGGGACTCCCCACTCCATGGGAGGTATGGGTGTCCCACACATATGACCAAGGGGGTACTTCTCTGTATATGAGATTTGCTGTTGGTTTTGCCCACACATATCACTCATTTTTACTATTTGCCCCATCACAGATAGCCATCAATTTTTCTTTGAGGCTAAGGACGCCAAACGTTTGGATCATCTATTATATCCAGCCGCCTTGTAGAGTATTAGGACATTCCAGGCTTTTCTGATGTGGGATGTTTCTGGCCTTGGGCATGTAGCCCCCCAACCGAGCTGTCCTGGGAGAGCGTAAGTCACATGAGAATATAACCATTGCAGGGGATCTATATGGTATATATATGTACAGTTCATAATGGTATTGTTTCTGATTTTTTAGACTGTGATGTATTTTCCCTGAAGAAGACTTGTATCTGTTAAGATTCAAATGTTGAAACGCGTTGGAATTTCACTACCTCACATCAGAGTGGCCATCTAGGGTGACCGCACTGGGTAGTGTGCTACATCACATTCTTCCTCAAGTCATTTTCCACATGCAATTCTCTATATTCATTTGTATTGGATGTATTTGTAGAATTACTACATGCTTTGGAATTTATTCTATTTTTTGTTCTATGTCTACTGATCTACATGATCATTTGTGAAAAATTTAAAAAATTTATACACTTTTAACGTTGAAAATATTAAATAAATTGATTTTATTTTTATAAATATTCTTTGTATTCATTGCCTTAAAAATCCCGTTAGAGGTATTATATATTTTTCCATAGATTTACATGGGATGATGGCAATGACACATCCACACCACCAAGGTCATACCTACCTTATATTTGCTTGAACTGGCCATATATGAATTGGCAAATGTGCAATTGTTTATGCATTCTCCGACATCCCTGGCTAAGCCTTCTCATCATTCTGATGATTGACCTGAATGCATTTACTATTGTTTACCCCTCACACAGGATGGCACCAGGGGTTTAACTGCAATGGAAGTCAGGGACCCAACTATGCTGTCTGGCAGGGGTGTTTGTATCACAGGACTGCCTAAACAGAATTGCTAAACTTTTGGCAGGAAAAACAGCTCACATACTTATGTAGGCACCTTGCCTTAGACCAGGGATCTCCAAACTTTTTAAACAAAGAGCCAGTTTTCTGTCCTTTAGACTTTAGGGGGGTCGGATGTTGGTGTCAGTGAGAGGAATAGTACCCCATTGTTGGTGTCAGTGGAAGGAAAAGTACTGTACCACATCATTGGTTTTATTAGGAAGAATAGTGCACCATCATTGGTGCCAGTAGGAATAGAGTCCCATTATTGGTGTCAGTAGGAAGAATATTACCAGTACCCTTATCATTGGTGTCAGTAGAAAGAATAGTACCCTCATCATTGGTATCAGTAGGAAGAATAGTGACTCATAGTTGGTGTCAGTGGGAGGAATAGGGTCTCATAACAGTGAGTGAAACAGTGCCCCAAGGGCCAGATAAAAGGCAAGCAAAGGGCTGCATTTGGCCCCTGGGCCGCAGTTTAGAGAACATTGCCTTAGACAGACCCTGTCACCGGACCGTTCATTCCAGCAACACTCTTCCCATAAGATTATACAGGGTATGTACATTCAAGGTTTTTTTTTTAGGTATGTTACTTACCTGTAGAAGCCTACCTTGCAGAAACACCAAAAAGTGAGAAGGCTTCTGCTGGGTAACGCCATCTTGGGTGTGATGTTAGCAGCCCCAGCAGATTCAGGCTCCAGTCTTACTTAAGCGATTTATAGTGCAATTTTAGGCTTCACCAGAAGCACTTCAGTGCTCAACACTGGGATTTTCATTATGTTCCGTGGTCCAGCTGAACATAGTGCCGTTTACTTGAAAAAGTACATGAGCTTCTTTTGGTGCAGAGTTGTGTATTTTGGCCCCAATAGACTTCAGGAAGTGCCTGAAAACGCATACAAAAGTCACATAATGCGAGTTTTTCACATATTTTCATGCCTAAAAACTAGCTTTCCACTGGCTAAAACATTGATCTGTCCAACCGTGGCTTAATTATCCCCCCACCACTTATAATGGACATCTCCTCCAACTTTGAGCCTTGAAGGCCAACCTAATTGAACCTTTACTTTTCTATTTATTTTTTTTTTTTTTTTCTCTTTTACTATTTTAGCAGACCTTGTGGTTCCCTACCTTCCCCTTTTCTTCCCCCCTGTAATGCCTTTATCCTCCTCGCACCGTTCCTTACCTTCCTCTGTTTCTTCTCTCTTATCACATAGCCTCTTTTTCTATTCTTTACCTGCTCTAAGCCTGCTTCTCTTCCTTTTTCATGCTGTCCGTTTTCGTCCGATCTCTCCATAGGCAGCAGCAGCTCTTGACAAGCCCCTCCCCGCTCAGTGAGCAGAGAGGGACCTGTCATCCCCTGGCTCAGCGGAGATCAACGGAGAGTTTCAATTTGTATTCAATTAGGCAGGCCCTTGCACTACATGATTTTGGTAAATCTGAAGGCAAAAATCTGCAGAAAATCTAATAGTGTGTATGGGACTTATGCCGTGTACACACGGGCGGACTTTTCGACCAAACTGGTCCAACGAACGAATCCGTCGGACGATCCGACCGTGTGTGGGCTTCATCGGACCTGCAGCTGACTTTTGCGGTCGAAAATCAGACAGACTTTAGATTTTGAACATGTTTCAAATCTTTCCGTCGGAACTCCGCCGGACCCAGTTCCTATCGAGAAATCCGCTCGTCTGTATGCTTGTCTGACGGACGAAAACCGACACTAGGGTAGCTATTGACTACTGGCTATGAACTTCCTTATTTTAGTCCAGTCGTACAACATCACGTACAAATCCGTCGGACTTTGGTGTGATCGTGTGTAGCCAAGTCCGTTTGTTCGAAAGTCCGTCAAAAGTCAGTTGAAAGTCTGTCGGAAAGACAGTCGGACCTTTGATGCCGAAAAGTCCGCTCGTGTGTACACGGCATTAGGCAGGCCATACATGGGTTGAATTTCAAAATAATTTTCTTCCGAAAATCTTATCTAAGAATTTTCGTTTGTATTTCGCACCAATAGTGGGCTGCAGCAACAGCCGATTTCCATGCGGCAATCAAATTTGAGTAATCGGACATGTTGGAAAATTTTTGAAAAACGAATGATTTTCTGATCAATGATGGGAGAATCGTGCGAGAAATGTAAATTAAAAAAGAAATGCGCATCTGCAAGAAAAGAAAATTCCCGGAAAGAAAAGAAGATTCCCAGCCATGAAAATTCTTTTCTGTAGCAACATGAGGTGAAATTGAAGGCTTGGTTGGCCGAATTTCGAAATCAATGGTGGCACCATCGGATCACAAAACACACAAATTTTCTGATTTTTAAAAGAAAACTCTTTCGAAATTCGACCGTGTATGGCCAGCCTAAGTTGGTTTTTAGTTTGCAGCTGTACCGTTCGAGGCCAAGCAGGTAGAGCTCCCTTTCCCTCCTCTTATACTGATTCAAACTGGCTCATTGGCTCTTATCATGTGACATGTTTCTATTGAGAGTTTCTTGGACTCATTGGCATGTCCTCAGTTATTTAAGAATTGATACTTTACCTTTCTTATGCCTTACGATATCATGATCGATTATTACGCACTTTCTGTTTATTCAGTCTGTCATTATAGCCCTGCAGGCACTCTGATTCACTGGAATGTAAATACAGCTGTAGCCTATGAGCTCATAATGTATACTTATGCCGGTATTTAAAAAAAAAAACCTTGGTAACAGAAAAATAATAGCTCAAGCATGAAATGCGTGCAAAACACCTGTACAAATTAAAAAAAAAAAAAAAGCCCAATTAAATGAGCACGATTGAAGAGTGAATGGGGCCTAGGAGCTACCACTCAGGTGAAACTCTGTAGCATTGCCTTTCACTCCTCCTCAACTACTACATAAAAGGTTAAGTAGAGAAGTAAAGGGATAGGCAGATGAGCTGGGCCAGCACAGACAACAATTTTGCCGTGCAAGAAGGCTGTGTTGACGAATTGCCTCCTATGAGCAAAATTGCTTCTAATGCTAGCAAGTTTATATTGCAAGTGAATGAAAAACCATTTATGGAAAGGTAAAATGCTGCAAGTAAGCATCGAAAATACTTGCTCTTTCTGCGCTTTAACCTGCAGATGGAGAAGGATTCTTCTTCAAGTGTTGGTTCACCTTTGCAGAAAAAATGAAAAAGGTGAACTAACACCATATACCCTTCCAACTCCTCTGGTCCCTGCTGTACTTACCTCCAGTGATGCTGAGCTGTCATTTTTTACACAGCCGTTCCAGAGGTCCAGGGATTTGAAATCCCCACTCTTCTTCAACTACTCAGTGTAGTGCTTCTGGGACAGACCAGAGTGATTCACTGTGCAGGCGCTGATCAATCAGAATTTCTCTGGCCTGTCCCAGAAAAGTTGCACAGAGAAGAGCTTGGACTTCGAATCCCCTGAATGCTGGACCGGCTGTGGGGGTGCTGACAGCTAAGCGTCACTGGAGGTAAGTACAGCAGGGACCAGCAGGGTAGGGTGGGTGTACAGTGTTAAATAGCCTTTGCATTTTTTCTGTAAAGGTGAACTAAAACTTTAGGCAGTAGTTTCCCTAGGTTAGTTTGTGTCTGCAATATACAGCCAGGCTGCAACTAGCCTGAGCAACTTTTTTTTTTTCTGTGTGATACAAACATTCCAAAACTGGGGTCATTTAATTGCTTCTGACAGCTACTGCTGGAGTGGCTCCAGTAGTCTGATTGAAAAGAGTTAATATCTGAGTTATGAATGTATGTTATAGGTTGGCGCAGTGGTGTGAGCTGGGTGAAAGTGATAACTATTTGGAACAAACTTCCAGAGTATACCTTCCTTCTCTGGGACCTGCCCAGAACACAACTGTGATAGAGAGGCTTGCTTTCAAACCAGTTGTTGACAAGACCTGTGCTTCTAATCACACAGGAAGGAATACCATTAAATACCCCCAAAATGCGTTGGCTATTCTTTTGATTGCCCTCCTGACTTTTCTTGGAATAAAATCATATCTGGACCTCTTAGCAGTGGTGTGGTGCTTCAATTTACATTTTTGTTACAATACACTACAAGCCAAGGAGATCCTGGAGGTCCTCTGGTGAGTAGAATTCCCCTGTCCAGAAACAAGGCCATTTACGTCAACATCAATATTTTAAGATCAAAAACTGTGAGTGAACAAGAGAAAGGCCACAAAATCTCGTCCTACCACCACTGCGCTCTGTATACTACAAACGTCCTAATGCTAGCTGCCACTTTAAAAATTAAATGATAAAATCACATCTGTTTAGAATGATGAAGAACAAATATATTGAATGGTGAAGAAAAAAGTTCAAAAAGTGCAAGTATCTTCAACCTGCAAATGCTGTTGCACCGTGTGCACCACACCTCAATCAATGCCGTGATTCCACTCCCTTGTGAATTGCAAACTCACCAGCTGATAAGGCCTCACACTCTCGTGTTTGGCCGGCAAAACACCTCAACCCACTATCATGGGGGTTATCATGCGGCCACCGATATCCACTGTTAAGGGCACCGAACACTTTTCCTTGAGAAAATGACTGTCACTCTGACTTCTGTCCTAGAACGTCTCAGAGTCAGAGTGACAGTCATTTTCTCAAGGAAAAGTGTTCGGTGCCCTTAACAGTGGATATCGGTGGCCACATGATAACCCCCATGATAGTGGGTTGAGGTGTTTTTTCTTCACCATTCAATATATTTGTTCTTCATCATTCTAAACAGATGTGGACTTATTTTTTATTGCATATTTTTTCTCACATTTTTAATTTTATATTTTTCCATCGTATATTTTGCACATGATTTGTATATTTTGTATTTTTTCTTATTTTTATGACATAATAGTCTATGTTTCTGGTATTACAATACCGTTTTTTTCACTGTTCACGGGGTGTCACTTGTAATAATTTACATGTCACTTTTGTTGAGGTAATGCTACAGTATGTTCAATACTTTTAGGTTATTTTGATCACATTAGGAATTATTATCACATTAAGCAATTGCTGTTTTTGTGTGACTACTATTATTGTTTATTGGTAATCCACTTTCAACTACTGTGATTTAGGATCTTTTCATTATATTAGAGGGGGTGTGGTCACCTACCTTAAAGTGGGGTTCCACCCAAAAAAACAAAAATACATAAAAAATCCTAAAAAACAAAAAACAAAAAAACATTTGGATATTTTTTTTTTTTAACTTACCTCTAAATGCCTGTTGCTAGGGGGTCCCTCGTAGTCTGCCCCTTCCAGTGCCTGGGCTGGTGACATCACTTCCCCCTCGACACAGGAAGGGCTCCGCTCTGCTCCCTCCCTCCTGTCAATCATCTGGGACCCATTACAGGTCCCAGGTGACTGAGAGGCCAATCACGGCGCACGGCGCCGCTCGCGCATGCGCAGTGGGTGCCAGGCTGTGAAGCCACAGCCCGGCGCCCACAGTTGCAATGCCGGCGCCGCTGAACGGAGGGGGAGACGAGCGGGGCTTCGATCCCCCGCATCACTGGACCCTGGGACAGGTAAGTGTCCAATTAAAAGTCAGCAGCTGCAGTATTTGTAGCTGCTGACTTTTAATTTTTTTTTTTTTTCATGGGCCCCCTGGGTGGAACTCCTCTTTAAGCCCCACTTTAGGGGGGTAGCGCCACTTTTCATCTTTTTTTGTTTTGACCTTAGAGATGACCCAGAGTTTAATATTTTAAGTTCGCAATACCAATAAGATAACCTGACAGGTCCCCTGCTATTGATCCACTTTCCTCAACTATCAGAGGGAGCAGACATCAGAACCTCCCTGCTGACCTGTAGATGAGATGATTATTATTATTATTATTCAGGATTTATATAGCTCCAACAGTTTACACAGCGCTTTACAATATAAAAGGGGGACAATACAGTTATACTACAATAAAATACAAGAGGATTAAGAGGGCCCTGCTCAGAAGAGCTTACAATCTAATAGGGTGGGACAGGTGGTACAAAAGGTTGTAACTGTGGGGAATGAGCTGGTGGAAGTGGTAGGAGATTAGTTGAAGACGTGATAGGCTTTCCTGAAGAGATGAGTTTTCAGGGATCGCCTGAAAATGATCCAGCAGATGCAAGAACCTGTGGTCTTAGGATCCTATTCTTCCTTGGTATCCTGTGTATATTCCTTAGGCTTTCTAGTTAGAACTCGCTGCCCTGTCTAAAGCCTAGTAAACATGGGCTGAATGCCGGGCGGCATCAGCCGATTCAATAGAAGCCGGTCCATATTCGGGCCGTGTGTATGGCAGTCGGTCCGACAAAAGGGTCATGACTGAAAAAAGTCTGCCAACTGGCTTTTTCTTGTGGGGGGCCATCTACCTGTGAGAATACAATAGCACAGTAGATGAGATCACTGTACTAACATCGGATTGTTAGTACAGCAGATCTGACCTGAGCTGTGAGGTTTTTTTCTGTTCAAACCGCTGAGTTGAACGGAAAAAAAACTAGTAGTGTGTACAAGGCTTTCAGTTCTGTACAAGTCTACAAGTTCTGTTAAGAAAAGACTGCTTGTGTAGAAGTCATGAAGACTGCTGAGCAGATGAGTTACTGTTAAGAAGTTGTCAAGTTACATTTTTGGGTATCCTGTTTTTTTTATCCTCTCTCCTTTGAGTGCTCAGAAATAAAACTACAAAACCCTACTAATATGATTGGCGCCCATCTGTTTCAACCCACTATATGCTAAGGATTGAACCTTGAGGATGAAATGTGCCTGAGAGCTTAGGAATCACACAGGAAGAAATACCAATAAATACCTCCAAAATGCATTGGCTATTCTTTTGATTGCCCTCCTGACTTTTCTTGGAATAAAGTCATATCTGGACCTCTTAGCAGTGGTGTGGTGCTTCAATTTACATTTCTATTACAATACACTACAAGCCAAGGAGATCCTGGAGGTCCTCTGGCTTGCGAATGGTGCTTGAGGGCTTGGGAAAATCAGTGTTAAGAGTCCTGGAACATTTAGCTTGTAGACCTACTAGGCCATTTGGGTAATAGCGGTACATATATGATGTGCTAATAATGGCCCTTTGCGCTACCTATTGGATCAATGTGAAAAATAAAGTGTGAAAAACATGACAATCAGTGATTGTAACCAGCTGCAAAAATCTATAGTGTTCACAACACGCATAATAGTACATAAATAAATGGATAGTAATCTCGCGCAAAGTAATAATTTCGTGCAAAGATCTTGCACAGTTCAAAGTAATGAATTGTCACATACAATAAAATATATGCAATAGTGATGCACCAAAATATGATGTCCACCTGTAGCTCAGCTTTTAACTTGAGTAGTTACACTTATTTTCCTGAACCCTCCATCCTCTTCATTCAGTCCTATGAGGAGTTCATACCAGGATTGAGTAGTACAAAGTACAAAATCTTCATAGGTCTGAATGAAGATAGCGGCCCCCATCTGCAAATTTGATGGTGAAGATAATGACAGAAGACTGGGCAGGACAGAGGAGAATGCACAGGCAAGGCAGATCTAGAACAGGTGAATATAAGACTGGCGGGTGGGGGAAGTAAGGCTTGCAAATGGAGGTTGAGGGCTTGGGAAAATCAATGTTAAGCTGGCCATACCCTGTCAGAATTTCAGCCAATTCAGAGGAATCACTCAATCAACTTTTGTCAAAAGAACCCACGCTGAAAACTGTTGGCCGAACAGTAACTTTGGTCAGTCAGCTGCAGGCATTGTTCGGTTATTCTGCAAGACCCCGCTAGTGGCTGTCCGAATACAAGAGCCTGGCAGGGGGAATCAGTGTGGATGGAAGAATTTGTTAGATTTCTTTCTTTTATTTTGCAGGCTGAATGAAAAATGTCTATTATTATTTGGCAAATTTAAAGAGGAACTAGTAAGTAGATCAGGTACTTATCAGTGCCTGGCGTCCAGTGCAGCCATTGCTTCTTAGCACTGCGGGTCCCAGACACCGCCATCTTGGTTATGGGAGCCAGCTGTGTGGCTTCCTGGGAAAGCAAACCCAACTCTCCATTGTGCATTCATGAGCTCACATGGTGCATTGTGAATGGCCCTGCAGTCTCCTGGGACGTGTGAAATGTTCCAGGAGGCTGTGGGAAGGGAAGGGGCAAGGCAAGGTACATCATCCTCTTTTAGGTGAGGATTGTGGGAGTGGGAGCAGGTACTCATACAAATCAGTATTCACCCCCCCCCCAAAAAAAAACTGTAACTCAGTAACAGGCTGGGGGAGGGAGCGAACCAGCACAACTTTTTAAATGATATTCCGCTTTAACAACACCCAAAAGTGCAGTTGCACTTTAACCTAACTTATTATGATTTATATTTTCAAACTTTTGTTCCTTTTTGTTTTCTTTTTTAGCATATATAAAGGCCAGAAACAATATAAGCCAACCGATCAGTTAGTATGTCATTTGCATTCTATTAAGTAAACATTTTTCTTCTGCAAAGCAGCTTCTACATTTTGTGTTTATTTCTGCAATTATATTTTTTAGTGGTTCCATAAAAGGTTTTTTCTAAATGAATTTCCTAAAGCTAATATTGAACAGCGGGACTCTGCTGGCCTTCCTGAAAATGTGGTTTTGATCATTAAACTTTAACTACCACTATAGTGGCCACAAACTTAATTTGAGGTTATTTGTAGAAAAACACTTTGAATTAGAAAAACGCCCAACATGAAGGCAGACTATATTAGAAAAATGAATCGTTTTGTACTTGTACAATCTTACCAGTCATTATAGAATGACTGTAATTATGATCAATAAATTATTTTGGGTGGAAATAGATTGAGGAATGACCAAGGGAAAGACTGCAGTTTTTTCAAGAGGTTAATCATCAACGCAAGAGGTAACAAAAGTCCAAAGAGCAACAAAAGGGCACTATAGCAAAAAAAAAAAAAATAGGGTTGATCAAAACAAAGTCACTAAAATCTATATAATTTGTAAAATGTTAAAGATTGATTTAATAAAACTGGAGTGTGCAAAATCTGGTGCAGCTGTGCCGGGTAACCAATCAGCTTCCAACACACAATAACACCCGGAGGCTGATTAGATTCTATGCAGAGCTGCACCAGCTTATTGATTTCACCATTTTTAGTAAATCCCCTCCATAATGTAATTTCAAAAGTAATTTTCAGACTTTTTAAATTAGTAGGTTTTTAAAAAAAAATATTGCCTGGTGATCCTGCTACGAAAGTCCTTTCTGTTATAGAGTAACCACACTCTGTCCTTGTGTCCTGCATCTTCACCCTATCACTTGTGCATTGTGATTATAGGCGGCCCTGCTAATGCTCATTATGTCGGCATGTTCTGCTGTTATCATTATCAAGAATCCCATCCTGAGCAATGACACACAGTGCAACCTGAATATCATCCAGTTAGAGTCTACTCTAGACCCACCTTAAAGCGGGGTTCCACCCAAATTTTGAACAATATCTGTATGTATTCTCTTCCTTGCCTAGATGCTGACATGCCGTTTAAAAAAATTTAAATAGCTGTAATTACCTTTTATTTTTCTATTCTTCTTTGCACTTCCTGGTTCTCCTCCCGTGGGAGTAGGCGTGTTTCTAGCCTCCCCCAGACTCCTGGGAGCTAGTCTCAGGCTTCCCAGGATGCCACTGAGCATGTGCGGGAACGAGCGATGAATGCTGGGAGCACAGCATTCACCACATCCAGGAAATAAATGCTTGTGGGCTTCAAATGCCCACAATGAAGATGGAAACCGCCTGCAGTGAATAATATAAGTTATTCTTTCTGACGAAACCTGACACAGGCGGACATATTACACACAATATGTGAGTATGTAATGCTGAGAAGAAAAGTTTGTGAATGAACTAAAAAAAAAAAAAAAACGATAGATAGGTGGACCCCCGCTTTAAAGACCAAATCTGGACAAAACAAGTACCCCCTCCCATCCCCCCTCTAGCTGATCTTTGGCATAGGAAAAAACCCCATTGTGGTTACTTACCTAAGGCTCAGGTGACATTTTCTGTTTACATCTAGTGGGGGCCTTCTTTTGGCGTCCACGTCACTTCCTGCGTGCCATAGGTACTTCTTATTGGTGGCAACAACGCTTCCAGTTCCAGGTCCCATCAGCTATAGAGGCATGGGCTTGGTGAGGGGACCAGTCCCCAAACAGATAAAGAGCGGGGAAAAGTGCAGGTCCTCAGGGCTGGAAATCAACTTTGCTAATCAATTTTGTTGACAAAGGAAATTGTGAATATGAGAGATTAGAATCTAGGATGGGTTAGGATGACACAAGTAACTCATATTCAGGCTTGATTTTTGCCCAGATTTGGGATTTAATTTGAAATTAATGGCAAGGCAATGCACTGTATATTTTTTTTTCTGCATGTTACTGTAATGCACCAATATATAATCTACAGTTGCAATAACCAGAAATACGTTTCATGATTAATTGGACAATCCTAGTGGAGAATAGAAAGCATGCTTGCAGTGGGAGTGCCTGCTTTTTAACTTGAAGTGTAGGAGGTGTAGATACTTAAAGAGGAACTTCTCTCCCCATATGTCTTTTCTTTCTATACCCTAACTACCTGTTATACAGCGTTGTCCTTGATTTATATACTCACCTGCCCAGCTAATTCAGCTGCGATCAGCTGCATTGCTGCAACATGCTGGGTTCCGCGCCATCATCTTCTCCTCTGACACCATTGGGAGCCTGTCTGTCTCTTCCAGGTTCAGGTTGATGACGCAACTCTACCCTCTAGCCACTTTGTATTTCAGCTCCTGTTGCCTATTTGGATAATTGATGGGGATATTCAATATGGCTGTGGGGGCCTGGTTAGACGAATTGTAGAGTGAAGGTCCACTTTAAATTGAATCTGACACTTTGGACATTTGGGGGAAGTGACCTGGAACTTTCCAAGACACAGACTGAACAGCCATTTCACCATACATGAACACTGTCATGTGGGGGCTCTGGAAGGTCATTAGCCCTATCTAAACTAAGACAAAGACCAACACAGAGCTTACACCAGACAATCAGCTCTGGGCTCCAGCAGGCAAACAAAACAGTAGGTTAGCATGGGGAAGGGTAAGTATCTTGAGGAGGAAGGGCTACCAAGAGAACCTGTCACTTTGTCCTGAATGGAAAAGCACTATAGAGGTAGCTAGATCAGAATCAAGAATATATGGTCTAGAAAATTCTTGTGCAGGTGAAATAACAAAAAGTAATAGACACTTCTCACAACCTACCTGTCTAATGACCACATGGACTTGTGACCAGCTCTCCGACCGGCAGCAGGGCGTCTCAACATCAAGCAGACCAGCTTTCCAACAGGGAGCATAGCATCTCAGCGTTAGGCAGACTAGCATCTTAGCCGAGTTGGGTGCGGCAGCACCCGAGAGCCGATTGAAAAATTGGCTTGGTTGCAGACTACACTGGATTCGTGGACAGGTAAGTGTCCTAATATTAAAAGCCAGCAGCTACAGTATTTGTAGTTGCTGACTTTTAAATTGTTCTGAAGGACCCTGGAGCTCCACTTTAAGTAAGAAGTGTCTGTAATAGTCATTGGGGTTGAATTGCTAAAAATGGAGAGTGCAAAATCTGGTGCAGCTATGTATGGTAGCCAATCAACTTCTAACTTCAGCTTATTCAATTAAGTTTTGACAAAAAACACCTGAACGCTGATTGGTTTCTATGTAGAGCTGCACCAGATTTTGCACCCTCCAGTTTTAGTAAATCAAACCCATTGCATACAAAATATATATTAGTCATATACAATAACTATGACTATTAAATATATAATAAGTATTTTTATTATTATCATTATTATTATCAATATTATATTATAGTATTATATTCTATAAATTATTATTTAATCTTACAGTGGATGCATTGGGGGTTATTTACTAAAGACAAATCCACTGTGCACTGCAAGAGCATTTGGAAGTTCAGTCGCTGTAGATCTGAGGGGAGGATCTGAAATTAGGGGAATCTCTGCTGATTTTATCATCCTATCATGTGCAAGCAAAAATGCATTATTTTTATTTTCCTTGCATGTCCCCTTCAGATCTACAGTGACTGCACTTGCAGTGTACTTGGAAGTGCACAATGGATTTGCCTTTAGTAAATACCCCCCATTGCCTCTCTTATGTGTTTCACATAGCACAGCCTGCTGCATTTCTAAAATAATGGAATTTACTTAAAACAAGCAGCCATGGACTAAATTTCTGAATGCAGCAAAAAATAATGGAACTAGTTCCAAAACACCTAGCATCACAAGGCTCCCAATAGTTTTTTTAAACTATTCTATATAATCATCACTTTTATGTCTGTTTTCTGCCTCATCCTGAGCAAAAAGTTTTTCTGTGATAAACCACAGTGACCTCATTCAGTAGCGTTGGTTGGTGTACACATCCCTGTCCTTGGCAAGCTAGTCAGATGTACTTGTAATGTTCAGAAAGTGGGAGGGGTTAACCCCTGACCCCGAGTGAGCAATTATAGGTCAGGAAATAAGTGTCTATCCTTGTTAGTCACACGTATGTCTGTAAGGCTTTTCTCTTTGTGTCATGGAAAATGCTGATTGTCTGACTGTGGACTTAAAATGAGCAAACGTTGTCTGGAAAAGGCTTAAACATGGACATATGACCTGATAAAACAACCTTCATGCTAAAAAATCTGCCGGCTGCTGTTTTTTTTTTTTTTTTTTAATCAAAACTTTTTTTATTGTTTGGTTGCTCTGTTAGTACATACATTGACTGTATAAAATAAGTAAAGGCAACATAAATGACAGATTATACCAGTCTGGGCGGCACAGTGGTGTAGTGGTAGCACTCTCGCCTAGCAGTAAGAAGGGTCACTGGTTCAAATCCCAACCATGACACTACCTGCCTGGAGTTTGCATGTTCTCCCTGTGCCTGCGTGGGTTTCCTCCGGGTACTCCGGTTTCCTCCCACACTCCAAAGGCATGCTGGTAGGTTAATTAGATCCTGTCTAAATTGTTCCTAGTATGTATGAATGTGAGTTAGGGACCTTAGATTTGTAAGCCCCTTGAGGGTAGGGACTGATGTGAATGTACAATGTATATGTAAAGCGCTGCGTAAATTGACGGCGCTATATAAGTACCTGAAATAAATAAAATAAATAATAAATACATAAGGAGTGCATACCTCCCAACATTTTGAGATGGGAATGAGGGACACCTACTAGCAAATGTATGTAGGCATAGGACACACCCCCGCCACACCCCCTTAAAGGAGAATTAACCTAAAAAAAAGGTTAATTAAAGAGGGAGTCCACCTAAATCCACCTAAAAAAAATATTAAAAGCCAGCAGCTACAAATACTGCAGCTGCTGACTTTTAATAAATGGCCACTTACCTGTCCCAGGGTCCAGCGATGTCGGCAGCCAACGCCGAAAACCCGCTCGACTCTCGGCAGCTGCCGCCGCCATCCTAGGTGAGGGAATCAGGAAGTGAAGCGTTGCGGCTTCACTTCCCGGTTCCCTACTGCGCATGCGTGAGTTGCGCTGCGCATCGTAACTGGTCCCCGCTATCTCCTGGGACCTGTGTGTTTCCCAGGAGACAGCGCGGAGGGAAAGGAAGAGGCACAGACTCCCGTGGGAGACTATGCCGGAAGTGGATGCAAATACCTGTCTTAGACAGGTATCTGCACCCCCCTCCCCCCTGAAAGGTGCCAAATGTGACACCGGAGGGGGAGAGGGTTCCGAAAAGCAGAAGTTCCATTTTTGTGTGGAACTCCGCTTTAAATCCACACGTGCTTTTTTTTACCACTACTATTAATTTCTTTTGGCTTTTAAAATTTACAAATGCAGAAATTTAGAAATCAGATGAAAGATTTTAGCACTGGGAAACACTTTTTGAAAGATAAAAAGTGCATTTTATATACAACTATATAGATCAGACCAAAATGAGGGACAAATGAGGGGGAAAGAGGGACATTGCTCCAAATCAGGGACAGTCCCTCGAAATCAGGGACAGTTGGGAGCTATGGGAGTGGCCGGCTGCTGTTTAATATCCTGAAGTTATACTTGTGAAAATAGGATTCACCAGGAAGTTATCGCGGTAATGAGATATGAGAGCCGACGTGTGTGGCTGGCTGTTGGGTCAGCCCCCAAAATAACATGGGAGTTGAAGGCAATGAAAGTGGCCAGTTTATGAGCTGAAACAATTATGGGACTCGTGTTTGAAAGCGTCTGAAGGAAGAACTCTCTGGGGTCTATTTATAAAGGTCAGCCAATAATTGTGTTTTGTGTCAGTGCACTTTGTCCCATTTTCCACTGAATTTAGCCCGCTTTTCCCCAGAAAACAAAAAGTTTTGCTGTTGAAGGACAGTAAAAAACAAGGCAGAAAGACCACCACAATGGACACTACTGTTGGCTTTTTACAGATCTGACACAGTTGGGTCGTTTTCAAATACTTTCCGCATGACCACTTAAGCTGGCCATATGGTTGTATATTATCTATCAAGCATTTGCACACAAATTCTCATCAGTACATTTGATGACTTAATAAATGTCATTTGAAAGTACTTGTAATGTAATTTGCTTTTAACATTCAATTTTAGAATAAATGGAATTTCACAAAGGAAAGCCACTGTTAGAAATTCTTTTGAGAAATTTTTTGTCATGCTCCTTCAAATTTTCTCATCATTGAGGTTAAATATAAACATTGATTTGACCCATTACCAATTAGAAAATCAAACAAAATTTCCTGAGATTAAGGCAGGCTGTACACGGGTCGAATTTTGAAAGAATTTTCTTTTGAAAATCAGAAAAATAGTGCATTTTGTGATCCGATGGTGCCACCATTGATTTCGAAATTCGACCAACCAAGCCTTCAATTTCATCTCATGTTGCTACAGAGAAGAATTTTCATGGCTGGGAATCTTCTTTTCTTTCCGTAAATTTTCTTTTCTTGCACATGCGCAATTCTTTTTCGATTACATTTCTCGCACGATTCTCCCATCATTGATTAGAAAATCGTTAGTTTTTCAAAAAATTTCCAACATGTCCGATTACTCAAATTCGATGGCCGCACGAAAATCGGCTGTTGCTGCAGCCCACTAATGGTGCGAAATATGAACAAAAATTCTTAGATAAGCCTTTTGAAAGTAAATTATTTCGAAATATGACCCATGTATGGCCTGCCTTAGTTTGCAAATTCTTTTAGGTTTTGGTCAAATTTACTTCCACTAAAGCCTCGTACACCCTGCCGAATATCGGTTGAAATCATTCGGCCCATGTGTACAGGTCCTAGTTTGACAGAAGCCGATCTCACAGACGGCTTCTGTTAAATGAGCTTGATGGAAAACCAGCAGGTGATTGGCACCTGATCAGCACTCTCAGCCAATGGCTGCGAGCGCTGACCGGTGTGTTCTGGCTGGGCGGCTCAGCGGGGAGATCGCTGTACTAAAATTGATTCTGTTAAAAAAAAAAAAAATTGCATCGATAGTACAGCGATCTCTTCCAGTGCATCCTCAGTTTTGTTTCATTCAGCCCAGCCTGGTAATGTGTGTACCAGGCTTTACAATTGGTTGAATGCCATTTTCTTGGGCGATTTTCAAGAGTACTGAAAAATTCTACCGCCACATGGCTAATTGCCATTTTTTCCTCACTCCTTACCCAATTGCTGCTCTTTCAACTGTTTATCATCTCCTTAAGTCCATCTTTTCACACCTTCATTTCATCTGTTCTAAACAGTTGATTTGGCCACACCTAATGTTTTTGCTATCTCTCTGATGGGTTTGTTTTGTTTTTTAAGCCTAATGATGGCTTGCTTCACTGATAGTGACAGCTCTTTGGATCTCATATTGAGAGTTGACAGCAACAGATTCCAAATGCAAATAGCACACTTGAAATGAACTCTGGATCTTTTATCTGCTCCTTGTAAATGGGATAATGAGGGAATAACACACACCTGGCCATGGAATAGCTGAGCAGCCAATTGTCCCATTACTTTTGGTCCCTTAAAAAGTGGGACAATTGGCTGTTACAAACTGTTGTAATTCCTACACCGTTCACCTGATTTGGATGTAAATACCCTCAAATTAAAGCTGGAAGTCTGCAGTTAAAGCACATCTTGTTCGTTTCATTTCAAATCCATTGTGGTGGTGTATAGAGCCAAAAAGATTAGAATTGTGTTGATGTCTCAATATTTATGGACCTGACTGTATTTTCCACTTCTACTTCACTTTTCTTTATGGCTTGTAGCCCTCGTTCACACCGGTGCAATTTGTCATGCAATTTGACAGTTCCAAATCACATGACAAGTTGCACCCCATTGCCAGCAATGGTACCGTTCAGTACAGTACAGTTACCTGCACTACTTTTTTTCGCTTCCATTGTGACTTGCATAGACTTCTGTTAAACGGAGTCGCAAGCCGCAATGAAATCAGAGGTGTGAATCGCACTGATCTGCAGCTTTGAAATCATGCTAAAGTAGCACGACTTCAAAGCCGCACTGGTCTGAACCAGGGCTTAGTCTCCCCACTGTCAGAATAAAACAGCACAGCAGGAGGATTCCCTAAAGCCGGCCATAGACGGAACAATTTTCTTTCCCCAACTATGGGTTGCAGGAAAGATCCAGCAGGCTGGTTGTACCCAAGTTGATAGATAATTCACCTTAGGTACATTCGGCATGCCCATAGATGGTTCAAATCTTGGGTGTTTCCTGCTGAACCGGCCGAGACTCGAACTATCTATTGTCGGCTTAATTCCACATTGAATATGTGGATGGGCAAATTGAGTAATTTTTTTAATTAATAATCTATGGGCTACCTCATGCCCCATCTATAACTCTGATTATTTTGCAATGAATCAGCTAAATAGGAAAACTATTGAACTGACCAACCCTTAACTATACAGTATATAACTATATATCTCTCTCTCTCTGATGTAACTTTAATAGTACTGTGCCATGACAATAATTTTGACTTTACCCTCTCTCTGTAGACATGTTCAACCCGTTTCGTAACTAATCGAAATACGCCGAAATAACGAATTTCAACTAATACGAAAGAAATTATAGCGGATATAACAAATGAATTCGACATGATTTGATAATTTGTTAAAGATCTAATGAAACAAAAGGTCAACTCAAAGTAAATTTTACAGTCCAATCAGCTGATTAATTTTGTGCTGGAGGTTGGATTACTAGCAAAGTGCATTCCTGAGAACTGAGTGAGAAGGGTGTTGTATTGTATTTGAGCAGAGGAGAAGAGATATTGTCATTGTGTGTGTGAATAGATTCAATAAACAAACGACTTTACAAACTACGAATAATTATCACGAATATATATACATCCATAAATATCGAATTTAACTAATACGAAAGAAATTAAAGCGGATATAACAAATTAATTTGACATGATTTGAGATTCAGTATAACAAATATCAACACTCTACAGAAATAACAAATTATCTGAAAACGAATTAACGTAACATAACGAATATAACAGAACGAAATTATGGATTTTACGAATGAAAACGAAATAAAACTAAACTAAATTTTCCGTTGTGCACAAGTCGTTTTATACAATTTGTTAAAGGGGTTCTAAAGGCAAAGGGTTTTTACCTTAAAGCTGCTCTTCAGTCATTTTTTCAACTTTCCATCTATTAAAGAGGAACTGCAATCTGCTCACGTAATTTGTATTAAAAACATCTTTGCCATTCTGAAGCTTCCCTCCAACCACTTTCCATATTATTTTATATATACTATGATTCTGTACTTGCCAAATATGCTGCAGAAATCTCCCTCCACTGAGTCTGGCTGCAGCCATTTTAACTGTGGGCAGCTGAATCTGCTGCCTGTTCACTTCCTGGATTTACACAGACACACAGAGGCACACCTCCAGCTCCTCAGCTCTCATTGGCCCTCTTATGGCTTATTCCCCCCTCCCTTCATGGCAAACTCTCACGAGAGTGACCAAGAGAGCTGTGCATGATGTCATAAGAATATGGCTTTTTACCAGACAAGAAACAGGAAGTGTACTGTATAAGGTATTTACTGGCAGAAAAAAATGTTTTACTATCCAGTTAAAACAACAAGGGCAGAAGATTTAATAGATGGAAAGCTGAAAAATGACTGAAGTTACGCTTGAAATCTTCTGGCCTTGTTGTTTTAACTTTGGATAGTAAAACATTTTTTTTTTTGCCAGTAAATACCTTATACAGCCCACTTCCTCTTTCTTGTCTGGTCATTAACCTTGGCCTGTTGACATAATACACAACTCTCTCTCTCACTCTTGTGAGAGTTTGCCAGTAAGGGAGGGGGGTTGAGTCATAAGAGGGCCAATGAGGGCTGCAGGGCTGCAGAGTTGGAGGTGTGCCTCTGTGTGTCTGTGTAAATCCTGGAAGTGAACAGGCAGCAGCTTCAGCATGGCCACGCACCCAATGTGTTTTTTTTCCGCCCCTCTGAGCTTAATCATAGGAATGATGATTAAGATCTGAGGGGCGGAGCAAAACCTGTTGGGGCATGGCCTGGTTGGAGTCCAGGCTGATGTTCCCACAAACTATCGATCCGTGAGATTGTTCAGATGTGCGGATACAGTACATAAAGGGGGTTTCGGAACTTCAAATGAGGTATTGTGATGGGACTCAACAAGAAAAACAAGGTAATAAGCTAGGCATGTCCAAAGTCCGGCCAGCATTCCAGTTTAATGTGGCCCCCCCTGGTAATTTGGTTATATATATATCTTTTGTGGCCCCTAGGGCCACAAAAGATATATACTATATTTATCAGCACTGCCTTGGAGGGGACGGGACAAGCGCCATCAAATTACATACAGGAGAAATCTCCTGTTTACTTGGCGGCGTCTGTAATAGGAAGTCCTGTCTCCTGGGCTGCCATTGGACTACTGTTCTGTCTATCATGGGAGGTGGGACTTTCTATTAAAGAGGCCGCCAAGTAAACAGGAGATTCTTCTGTATGTAATCTGTTGGCACTCATCCCGCCCCCCTCCCTTTCCCCACCGAGGCTGCAGATGGGCATTGATCAGGCTGCACTGATGGCAATGGTGAGGCTGTATTCATGGTAATGGTGAGGCTGCAGATGGGCACTGATTAGGCTGCATTGATGGGCACTGACCCTTATTTTGCTTCCAGTTCTTTATTTAAAATTTATTTTTTTCCCTGAAACTTCCCTCTTAAAGTGAAGGTGCGTGTTATAGGCCGATAAATACGGTATATCCAAATAACACACCCAAGCTCATCCTTAGTCCTGAGTGGCGCTCTGGGATTCGTTGGGGGCCACAATATATATATATATATATATATATATATATATATATATATATATATATATCCAAATAACACGCCCAAGCTCATCTCTTCACCACACACAACACAAAGGCAAGAGAATTCTTGTTGGGCAGTGTATTAGTGCTCGGACTAACACGCTTAGACTGAATTTTAATGGTTCAAAAAATGTCAGGCAAAATGGTCGGCCCTCACGCTTGTTCACTTCATCAAATCTGGTCCTCTTTGAAAAAAGTTTGGACGCCCCTGTAATGAGCAATGTGTTTATTGTCTAAAAGACACAACAATGACATGCAGCAGTGGATACATGGAGTATAGTAAACACATGAACAGCATATTACAAACCATCAGCATATAATTGTCAAATTGTACACAGGCAAGTTGAAAAGATATTCCTCCATAAAAGAATCCTGAGAACACAAGGAAGTGGCCTATGAGTATAAAACATATGAATCATTGTAAGGCCGACGCGTTTCATGGCAATGAAGCCACTCTTCGGGGCGAATGCGTAATAATATAAAATCTGTAGAGAGATATAAACATCACATAAAATTTCTGATCATGTGACCCACTAAGGGGAAGCAGTGACATGTTAGCAACTTACATGACAGCAGCTTGTGAAGATATCTGTACCGGAGCAAATGAGCCAGCATAATTGTCTGTAGATGTGCGGATACAGAGAGACTATCTTCCATATCTAGTGATTACAGGAGCCGGGCGAGCTGCCTCCCAGACTAGCACTCATAACGGTGGATATTGAGGACTTACACCCCTCTTGGGAGCCTGAGCCGCTCCCACATTGGGTCTTTTGGGTCACAGCCATTGGCTCCTGCTGCTGTCAGTCAAATCCTGTGAGGAGAAAGCAGGGGATGTGGCTCAGCCATGCTTTTTGTGTCTATAGATGCATACAGCCTGGTTCAGGAGCGTGTCCGCATGAGTGCCCTTTCAGTAGCCAGTTTGCTATGGGGGCACTTAGAGAAGAGGAGGATCCAAGAGTGTTAATTAAAAAAATTGAAAAGGTGAACTAATACCCTAACCCTACACCCCCTGTACTCCTCTTTATTTACATCTGTGGGTGCAGAACTGTCATTAGCAGTCCAGGGATTTGAAATTCCCACTCTTCTCCCTTTTCTTTGTGCATCACTTTAGGGATGGATCAGAGCAAATCTGAATGGTCAGCACTGGCTCAGAGCATTGCTCTGATCTTTCCTGGAAGCCCTGCAGAGAAAAAAGGAAAAGTGTGTATTTTAAATCCCCGGGCACTGACAGCTTGGCATCCATGGAGGTAGGTACAGTGGGGACCGGGGAGGTAGGTGTATGGTGTTAGTTCATTATTTCTGAAAAGGTGAACAAACCCTTAAAGGAGGCATGTCTCAAGCATCTCCTGTATGTAAGCTTGCATTCTTGAACTGCCTTGGATATATATATATATATATATATATATATATATATATATATATATATATATATATATATATATATATATGTGCCTTGTTGAACTTTGAATGAACAACAATAGATTGTTATAACTGCTGATTACTTGCTACATAAAAGAAGCATTTAAAGAAGAGGTTTGGACACCTGTTCCTTTTAAATCTCTGCCTCTTGGCTATCCCTGTCCACAAGCTATAGCGTTTAACGCACAGAACAGTCTATATAAAGCCAGGGTGAATCACCAGCATCATATGTTCATTATATGCAAACATTTTCAGATTTGGCTACAGTGTGATTTTAAATGTCCCTTGACTGGAACTTAGCATAACAAAGTATTGCCCAACAGAATATCGTCAGAATCATATTACCACCGATGGATCAAGCCTGGCCAGGGGAAACACCTGCTATTTGGATTTTCACAAGCTTTACAAACAGCGGTTAAATGACTATGGCAAATGGAAATCAGCATTCATTTCATGGCATGGTAACTGCAGGTTCGCTTACAATAGTAACAATGTGACAACTAATTGCAACATAAAAACCTGTTAGAGCGTTGTGGCTGTTTGTCGTAGCCAGCCAAACAACATAAAATCCACATTCTTTATAGTTAACAATCATTGTGGCTCTCCTGGGGTGTTTCTCTGAAACTCAAAGCTAACCCAAGAGCCGAAAAAAAAGTAACTTTAACTGAAAGTGCAAATTATAGCATTCACAAATGTGCAAAGAAAAATATAACCAAAAAAACTGCGCAGAAAGCAGAGTATCCGATATTTATATCAGTGTGACTATTCTTCTTTTAGATGCTGTTTTGGGCTAAAGGTGACCTTAATTATTCTTCTATGTAATTACTGAATAGACAGTTGGCTTTGTAGGAAAATACTGCTTATACCACCTATGTATCTTCTAGTTCTATAAATGTTCCCATATTTGCCCATGGGGTTACTAAATAAGAACTCTAGGAATAATTTCTGTAGATGCCAACTGTCCTGGATTTGCAGAAACAGGCTGACATCTAGATGCTCTGCCCCACTGATGTTGTATCTTGGGAACACATCACCCTTTGTAAGCATGCTTGGAAGCTCGAAAATGGGAATTTCAGCCATGAATGGATGGTTCCCACATAATTAGGAGAGGGACCGAATGTGGGTGTAATCTGAGCAGGACCACCTGGAAAGTGAGCATGATCTAGACAGGACCACCTAGAAAGTGTGCATGATCTGGGTAGGACCACCTGGAATGTGAGCATGATCTGGGTAGGACCACCTAGAAAGTGTTCATGATCTGGACAGGGCCACCTAGAAAGTGTGCATGATCTGGGCAGGACCACCTGGAATGTGTGCATGATCTAGACAGGACCAACTAGAAAGTATGCGTGATCTGGGTAGGACCACCTAGAATGTGGGTATGATCTGGACAGGACCACGTAGAAAGTGTGCGTGATCTGGGTGGGACCACCTGAAAATTGGGCATGATCTTGGAAGGACAACCTAGAAAGTGGGTATGATCTGGGCAGGACCACCTGGAATGAGGGTGTGATCTGGGCAGGACCACCTAGAAAGTGGGCATGATCCGGGCAGGACCACCTGGAATGTGGGCATGGTCTTGTCAGGACCACCTAGAAAGTGGGTAGGATCTTGGCAGGACCACTTAGGAAGTTGGCATAATCTGGGTGGGACTGCCCTGAAAGTGGGTGTGTAAAGTGTAGGTTGTGGCTGGAGTTGACAGTGTACTGGGTCTGGGACAAATATGTTGGCAGGTATGCATTTCACTTTTTACAACTTGCTGTGGCACAGCTTGGATAAAGTAATTACTCCATATGCAAGAACCGTATGGCTGGTGGAGACACATGGCAAACCAATGTAGTAGCATTTGCTCCATACAATGTGCAATTTTGTCTTCCAGAGGGCTAGGAATCACTTTCCTCTGCTGCTGGAAAAAAGGGTGATGGGTGCTCCCATGATCTGCTGAGGTGGAGATCTTGGCATCATCCACCCAGTTTCGCCACCTTGTCCAATCAGAGAATTATGTATTTAAATGTATTTAATTTAAAAAAAAAGACGTTCTGTGAATGTTGTGAATATTGTTTAGAAGGGAAGTTGCTCAGTATATGACCCAGGAGATTGCAGCAATCAATGTAGTAGCACCAACTACTACAGTGACTTTCAGCTTCCACAGCGATCTTTCAGGTATATGACAATGAGAGCCCATCTGGTATTTATTGACAAGAATAGAAGGTGGTTCCAGAGTAGAAGAGGGATGGGAGCATCCACTGCTGTTTTTTTCTGCAACAAAAGCAAGTTGCTATTAGCCCTCTGGAAGCCGATACTGCTTAATGTACTTAGCGAATGCTACTAAAATGGATTGTGGTGTCTCCTCAAACTTCTGAGCCATGCTGTAGATTTACCCTCACTTCATATCCTAATGACATTTTTGGGACTCATTTAGAACAAAAGTTGTTGTGTGAATAAATCAGCATTTGCAGAAAAGTGGCAAATAATACCCTTAATGTCACCATCCTAAAAAATGACTAATGCATTCCAGCTGCTCTAGCAGGTTAAATAGCAGCCCTCAGGTTTATGAAAAAATGCTTCCTTTCGGAGGCATAGCTATAGGCCGTGAGCGGTCTCTCCCTAGCTTGTCCGCAAAACTTCTAGGGTGGGCAACCCTCCCTGTCCTGCCTCCCTGTCCTGCCTCCCTGTCCTGCCTCCCTCTACTCCCTGTCCTGCCTGTCCTGCCTCCCTCTCCTCCCTGTCTTGCCTCCCTCTCCTCCCTGTTCTGCCTCCCTCTCCTGCATTCCTGTCCTGCCTCCCTCTCCTGCATTCCTCTGCTGCCTCCCTCTCCTGCATTCCTGTCCTGCCTCCCTCTCCTGCCTTCCTGTCCTGCCTCCCTCTCCTCCCTGTCCTGCTTCCCTCTCCTCCCTGTCCTGCCTCCCTGTCCTGCCTCCCTCCCTCTCCTGCCTTCCTGTCCTGCCTCCCTCTCCTGCCTTCCTCTCCTGTCTCCCTCCCTCTCCTGCCTCCCTCTCCTGCCTTCCTGTCCTGCCTCCCTCCCTCTCCTGCCTCCCTCTCCTGCCTTCCTGTCCTGCCTCCCTCTCCTGCCTTCCTGTCCTGCCTCCCTCCCTCCCTCTCCTGCCTCCCTCTCCTGCCTTCCTGTCCTGCCTCCCTCCCTCTCCTGCCTCCCTCTCCTGCCTTCCTCTCCTGCCTCCCTCTCCTGCCTTCCTGTCCTGCCTCCCTCTCCTCCCTGTCCTGCCTCCCTCTCTTTCTGTCCTGCCTCCCTGTCCTGCCTCCCTCTCCTCCCTGTCCTGCCTTCCTCTCCTCCCCGTCTTGCCTCCCTTTCCTTCCTGTCCTGCCTCCCTGTCCTGCCTCCCTCCCTCTCCTGCCTTCCTGTCCTGCCTCCCTCTCCTCCCTGTCCTGCCTCCCTCTCCTTCCTCCCTGTCCTCCCTCTCCTGCCTCCCTCTCCTCCCTGTCCTTCCCTGTCCTGCCTCCCTCTCCTCCCTGTCCTGCCTTTCTGTCCTGCCTCCCTCTCCTGCCTTCCTGTCCTCCCTCCCCTCCCTGTCCTGCCTCCCTCTCCTCCCTGTCCTTCCCTGTCCTGCCTCCCTCTCCTGCCTTCCTGTCCTGCCTCCCTCTAAAAAATGCAGAACTGGATGCAACATGTTCAAAGAAAATTCAATCCTAAGAGAAAATACCCTAAGAACATTCAATCAGATGAAATAATACCCTAAGAACATTTGACCAGAACAAAAAAAACCCCTAAGAACATTCAATCAGCTGATAAAAGACTCTAAGAACATTCAATTTCTCCCTATTTGCACAGAACCATAGCTTTACAGAAAGTGACGCGGGTTGCACATTCTGCCAGGTTGGTCATTTTGTCACAACACAGGCAGGAGGAAGCATTTCTTTAGTTTCCTCTGACCCAGTGATCAAATTGCAACATTGTAACTTTGGCTGATCTGTATCAGACTTTTGCAAACACAGCTGAGAATTGCCCAGATACCAGGATTTACATGACTGTGTCATCTCTGGTGCTGGTATCTCAGTCCAGGGAGTAGATGGTGACCCTGGATGATGCCTGAATAAAGACAGTGCTGTCCTTCTGGAGAGAAAAGCAGATGAAGGCATTGTTAGTGGGACTACTGCGATCGCCAAATACCTGCAAGTGTTACATTTATACTTTACTTGTTATTAAAAAATATTGTATATCTTAACCACTTGCAGACCACACTATAACCAAATGACGGCCATTGCGCGACTAGCCAGTCCTGGGAGGGTGTCACATGATGCCTACCCGTGATCACGGCGCACAGGTAGCGCGCTCTGTGATTTCTGTATCACTAAGACACAGCTAATCACATATCAGGGTAAAGGGCCAATCACAGCGGCCTTTTACCACATGATCAGCTGTTATCCAATCACAGCTGATCACGATGTAAACACAAGGCGGTTATCGGCATTCCTTTTCTCACGCTGACACTGAGGAGAGGAGAGCCGATAAGCGGATTGTGTAAAAGGGACATCTACACTGATAATCAGTGCACTGATTATCAGTGCAGTCCCAACAGTGCCCACCAGGGCTGCCAATCAGTGCCTTCTAATCAGTGTCACCTATCAGTGCAGCCTATCAGTGCCTATAAGTGCAGCCTCATCAGCGCACATCAGTGAAGGAGAAAAATTACCTGTTTGCAAAATTTTATAACATATGAATTTATTTTTTCAACATTTTCTGTCTTTTTTCATTTATTTAGCAAAAAATAAAAAACACAGAGGTGATTAACCACTTGCCGACCGCCGCACGCCGATGTACGTCCTAAGTTTGGCGGCGGATATCGTTGTTATGACAGCAGCTAGGTATCCCTGTTTTCGTGCGGCGGTCGGCTTTCAGATAAAAGTGGTCTCTGCGGCGGTTTCACTTTTATCGGTGGCGGGAGAGGGACCCCCCCTCCCGCCGCGATCCGGTGCCCTCCGCCGCTTACCGGAGCCGGCGGAGGCGATCGCGTCTGTCTCCTTGCTGTGCCTGGAGACGAGTGAGGCTAAGATGGCGCCCACTCGTCTCCATGACATTGTCATGGCAGTGCGGAAGCGACGTCAAAACGTCACTTCCGCCCATACGTCTTAAAGGCATATTTTTTTCAATGTCATTTTTTTAAATGACTTTTTTTTTATTGTATTTTAGTGTAAATATGAGATCTGAGGTCTTTTTGACCCCAGATCTCATATTTAAGAGGTCCTGTCATGCTTTTTTCTATTACAAGGGATGTTTACATTCCTTGTAATAGGTATAAAAGAGACACAATTTTTAAAACAATGTAAAAATAAATACAATCATGTAAAATAAACAATAAAAATTAAACATTTTTGTTTTTAAATCCCCCCCCCGTCCCGACGAGCGTGCGCGCAGAAGCAAACGCATACGTGAGTAGCTCCCGCATATGGAAACGGTGGTCAAACCACACATGTGAGGTATCGCTGCAATCGTTAGTGCGAGAGCAATAATTCTAGCCCTAGACTTCCTCTGTAACGCAAAACATGCAACCTGTAGAATTTTTTAAACATCGCCTATGGAGATTTTTGAGGGTAAAAGTTTGACACCATTCGACGAGCGGGCGCAACTTTGAATCGTGACATGTTGGGTATCAATTTACTCGGTGTAACATTATCTTTCACAATATAATAAAAAATTGGGCTAACTTTACTGCTGTCTTATTTTTTTATTCAAAAAAGTGAAAAAAAAGCATACTTGTAAGACCGCTGCGCAAATACAGTGTGAAAAAAAGTATTGCAATGACCGTCATTTTATCCTCTAGGGTGTTAGAAAAAAACGGAAAATTCCTATCATAATACTTACCGTAATTTTCCTTTCCTGATGGACTCCATGGCAGCAACGTGTGGGTTAAGTCCCGCCTCTACTACCCTATAGGACACTACTCCCCAGGGGCGGACTGACAACTCATGGGGCCCCCGGGCAATAGGGGCTCATGGGGCCCCCTTAGTCCCCACCCACCCACACACAAGCCACACCCTCACAAAGCCCCACGTATATATTGCACTGCTACATTACATGCATTGGTCACAGAATTTCTCTACTTCATGTTCAAAATAAATGTTTAAAGATTAAAGAAAAATAAACTCACTTTAACCACATACATTTACTGCAGGGCTGCGTCTCCTGTGAGCAGAATCATGTACAGGAACTTGATTCTGCACTTGCGGGTCTGCATGCTGTTTGACCTGCTGCCGCTGTGATTGGACACACCGAGAGCTAACCAGCGGGTCCGGAGGACCCCATGTCCGCCAGGCCCCGACGATCGTTTCCAACAGAGGCAGAACTGTGGTCTGCCTATGTAAACAAGTCCCCAGAGAGCCTCCCCTTACATCAGGGTCCCCAGAGAGCCTCCCCTTACATCAGGGTCCCCAGAGAGCCTCCCCTTACATCAGGGTCCCCAGAGAGCCTCCCCTTACATCAGGGTCCCCAGAGAGCCTCCCCTTATATCAGGGTCCCCAGAGAACCTCCCCTTACATCAGGGTCCCCAGAGAGCCTCCTCCTTACATCAGGGTCCCCAGAGAGCCTCCCCTTACATCAGGGTCCCCAGAGAGCCTCCTCCTTACATCAGGGTCCCCAGAGAGCCTCCTCCTTACATCAGGGTCCCCAGAGAGCCTCCTCCTTACATCAGGGTCCCCAGAGAGCCCCCTCCTTACATCAGGGTCCCCAGAGAGCCCCCTTCTTACATCAAGGTCCCCAGAGAGCCCCCTCCTTACATCAGGGTCCCCAGAGAAACCCCCCATACATCAGGGTCCCCAGAGAGCCCCCCTTACATCAAGGTCTTCAGAGAGCCCCCCCTTACATCAAGGTCTTCAGAGAGCCCCCCTTACATCAAGGTCCCCAGAGAGCCCCCCCATACATCAAGGTCTCCAGAGAGCCCCACATACATCAGGGTCCACTCCCCAGAGAGCCCCCCCATGCATCAGGGTCCCAGAGAGCCCCCCATAGATCCCCCCATAGATCTGGGTCCCCAGAGAGCCCCCAATAGATCTGGGTCCCCAGAGAGCCCCCCCCCATACATCAGGGTCCCCAGAGAGCCCCCCATACATCAGGGTCTCCAGAGAGCCCCCCCAAACATCAGGGTCCCCAGAGAGCCTCCTCCTTACATCAGGGTCCCCAGAGACCCTCCTCCTTACATCAGGGTCCCCAGAGAGCCTCCCCTTACATCAGGGTCCCCAGAGAGCCCCCTCCTTACATCAGGGTCCCCAGAGAAACCCCCCTTACATCAGGGTCCCCAGAGAGCCCCCCTTACATCAGGGTCCCCAGAGAGCCCCCCCATACATCAAGGTCCCCAGAGAGCCCCCCCATACATCAAGGTCCCCAGAGAGCCCCCCCATACATCAAGGTCCCCAGAGAGCCCCCCCATACATCAAGGTCTCCAGAGAGCCCCCCCATACATCAAGGTCTCCAGGGAGCCCCACATACATCAGGGTCAACTCCCCAGAGAGCCCCCCTATACATCAGGGTCCCAGAGAGCCCCCCATAGATCTGGGTCCCCAGAGAGCCCCCCCTTACATCAGGGTCCCCAGAGAGCCCCCCCTTACATCAGGGTCCCCAGAGAGCCCCCCCCCATACATCAGGGTCCCTAGAGAGCCCCCCATACATCAGGGTCCCCAGAGAGCCCCCCCATACATCAGGGTCCCCAGAGAGCCCCCCATACATCAGGGTCCCCAGAGAGCCCCCCCATACATCAGGGTCCCCAGAGAGCCCTCCCCATAGATCAGGGTCCCCAGAGAGCCCCCCCCATACATCAGGGTCCCCAGACTTAACCCCCCCAGAGGTTCCCCTGTACCTGGCTGTGCACCTCCAACCCAAGGGGGAGGTGGGAGGTGGCGATCGACAGTTCTATGGTGCCTGTGGATCTCACTGGGGCTTGTAGTCCTCCTTCTGATTCTGTACAGTGGATAGGGGAGGGGCCTCTGACCCGGGCAGCAGTCGGCAACAGCGTACAAGCAGAGAGTGAAACTTGTAGCTGCCCGGGTCAGAGGCCCCTCCCCTTTCCACTCTACAATCTGGAGGAGAAATACAAGTCCCCGGGAGATGCTGCGAGCACCATAGAGCTGCTGATCGCCGCCTCCCACTCCCCTCACTGCATCCCAAACTGAAAGAGGAGATGCCCGCCTCATCCCCCCGCACCCCCCCCCCCCCCCCGCGGCAGTCGGCAGAACGGCTCCACCGCAGCACGCCCAGCAGCATACCCCTAGATCCGACGAGCATGTCTCCCGGGCCCCCTACTGGCTGCGGGCCCTCGGTCGGCGTCCGATCGACCGAATGGTCAGTCCGCCCCTGCTACTCCCATAAATCTTTGCTCCCTGCCCCCGGCCGTGTTCGGTAACTAGCCTACTTCAGCCATTCGGGGAGGGAACTCCTGCTGCCATGGAGTCCATCAGGAAAGGAAAATTACGGTAAGTATTATGATAGGAATTTTCCGTTTTCCTGACAGACTCCATGGCAGCAACGTGTGGGAAATAACTCGCCATACACACCCGGGTGGGCTAAATGCTGAACAAAAGATTTATTTAACACTGTCAGCCGACAGCACTTTTAAACCAAATTTAACAGAAGATAAGGTTGCTGGCTCAACACAATAATGGGTCATGAAGGTATGAATCGAAGACCAAGAAGCTGCTCTGCAGATCACATCAGGAGCAACATGACGTGAGGCCGCCCAGGACGTCGAAAGACTTCTCGTAGAGTGAGCTGTAACCGCCTCAGGAGGAGCCAAGCCTTTCTCTCTGTAAGCCCATTGAATGGCTTGAACCACCCAAGCCGCGATGGATCTGACAGAAGCCCTAGAGCCCCTGTTTTTCCCCATGGAATAGAACAAAAAGAAATTCAGATTGACGGAAAGATGCCGTAACTTCCAGGTATTGATTGAGAGTAGCTCCTACATCGAGAGGGTGTGGATCTGGACCTCCAGTGGATTTGAAGGTAGGGAGTGTGATATCCTGGTTCTCGTGAAAGACCGAGGTAACTTTGGGATTTGTCCCAAGCATTGGTATTAGGACCACTCTGTCCGGAAAAAAGGTGATGAATGGTTCCTTGGACCCCAGGGATTGAATTTCCGAGACCCTCTTCGCCGAAGTTATAGCTATCAGGAACGAAGTCTTGAGGGTTAATTCTCTGACTGAGAGAGATCTGTTAAGTTGAGCAAAGAAATCCAGGACTAACGGAAGATCCCATTTGGGGAATCTAGGTTTCCTCTGTGGCCTAAGCCTGACTGCTCCTTTGAAAAATTGCTGGACCAGAGGGTGCTTGGCCCATGCGATTCCGGAGAAAGCTGATATTGCGGAAACCTGGACACGCAGAGAACTGACGGACAGTGAGATGTCCAGACCCGTCTGCAGAAAACTTAGAACGTCCTGAATCGCCAGATTATCACAGGAGTTGGACCTGGAAGACATATGGCTGCTAAATTTCGCCCAGATCCTCTCATACACTCGGTTAGAACTATTCCTTCTTGAACTAAGGAGAGTGGGAAATACTTCATCCGGGCAGCCTAGCGCCTCCAACCTTCCCCTTTCAAAAGCCAAGCCCTTAGGCGCAGGTGATCCGGGCAAGGGTGTAGCCTCGACCCCTGAGACAGGAGGTCTGGTCTGGATGGAAGAGGGATCGGATCTCGGACACTGAGGAGTGTTAGGAGAGGGAACCAGGGCCTGTTGGGCCAATAAGGAATTATCGCTAACACCTCTGCTGTCTCTGCCCTGAGCCTCTTCAGGAATTGGAGGATGATCGGAGTTGGCGGAAAGGCATAGGCTCTGTTGAACCACCATTTCTCCGTCAGGGCGTCCACCCCATACGCTTGAGGGTCCCTGTACCTTGAATAGTATCTTGCCATCTTTTTGTTGCAGGGGGAGGCGAACAGGTCGACTTCCGGAAGGAACCCCAACGAAAGAATCCACTTGAATACTTCTTCGTGGAGAGACCACTCGTTGTTGTCTAGGAGCCTCCGAGAAAGAAAGTCTGCCTGAACATTCTGAACCCCTGGAACATATGTCGCTGTCAGATCCTTCAGGTTTTTCTGGGCCCAGGACATAATTGGCTCTACCTCTTGTAGTAAGGAGAGACTTCGAGTCCCCCCTTGCCTTCTTATGTATGCCACTGCTGTGGTATTGTCCAGTCTGAGTAGGACCGAGGAGCCTTGAATGAGATGCCGAAACGCCAGAAGTGCTTGGAAGGCTGCTCTCAGCTCCAGGATGTTTGACACTATCCTTCTGGAGGGGAATTCCCAAGTGCCCTGAGCCACTTCCGCCAGACAGTGGGCACCCCAGCTCCTGTTGCTGGCGTCTGTTGTTATAGTCACCCAAGCAATGGGAAGGATGGAATGGCAGTTGGAGAGGTTTTCCCGTTGGAGCCACCATAGGAGAGAGTGCCTCATGGATGCAGTAATCCGAATCAGCTGGGTCTTGCTGCCCTTCCACTGGTGAAGGAAGCCCTTCTGAAAAGGCCTCATTCTCCATTGGGCCCACCTCACCATCGGAATCGCCGCCACCATAGTGCCAATGATCCTCAGGCATTGGAGAGCGTGAAGATGAGGAGTAGAAAGAGCTGGGTGGATCCTGTCTCTGAATGTCGAGATCTTCTCTTCCGGTAACGAAATGGTGCCTCTGACCGTGTCGAAGAGGGCACCCAAAAACACCAGAGACTGCGATGGGTCTAACTGGCTCTTCTCCTGGTTCAGAATCCATCCGAATTCCTGTAGTGTGGAAATCACTTGCCCTCTGTGTGCTATGAGTTGCACCCTGTCCTGTGCCAAGAGAAGCAGGTCGTCCAGGTAGTGATGTAGACGAATCCCCCTGGTTCTCAGGAGAGCTACTATTGCCAACAGCACCTTTGAGAAAACCCGAGGAGAAGTTGATAACCCGAAGGGAAGGCATGTAAATTGTAAGTGAAGGTTGCCCACGGAGAAGCGGAGAAATTGTTGAAAGTTTTCCGCGATGGGAACGTGAAAATAGGCGTCCTTGAGGTCTATGGACACCATCCAGTCCCCTGGTTGAACTGACTGTTGAATTGTGGAGAGTGTTTCCATCTTGAACCTCTCCTTTTTGATGAAGCGATTTAGATGGGTTAGGTCTATGACCGGCCTCCAGGCCCCACTCTTCTTCTGAACCAGAAAGAGGGGAGAATACATTCCCATGCCTTGCTGGCTGACTGGGACTGGGATGACAGCGCCTTGGGCCAACAAAGATTCTATGTAGGCTAAAAGTATTGTCCTTTTTTCTTCTGATGCCGGAAGAGTAGTGGGTACCCACCTGAGTCTGGGAGGGTCGGTAAAGGTCCAGGCATGACCAGAGGAGACTGTCTTGATTGTCCAGAAGTCGTGAATCGAAGCCGCCCAGACATGCCGAAAGTGGAAGAGACGGGCCCCCACACGGTCTGCCTGAGCGAGCCCACTTTCAAAAAGATTTGGAAGGTTGCCTCTCCCCTTTCGACTCACTACCTGCAGCCTTCTTAAAGGACGATTGCCTTGATTTTCAGGATCTGGAGAATTCCCGGCCTGGCTTGTAAGTACGAGCCTCTCTGGATCGATCTTGATATTGCCTCTTCGGGAAGGATCTTCTTTGGCCTTGCAGGCGCCTATCCTGAGGTAGGAACCCCGACTTCCCGCCAGTAGCCCGTGTAATGGCCTCATCCAGCTTGTTGCCAAAAAGAGAAGAGCCCCCGTAGGGAATTCGGCACCATACCTGCTTAGAGGCTGGGTCAGCCAGCCAAGGGCGGAGCCAAAGAGCCCGCTTGGCGGTGACCGACGAGAGCATTACTCGGGCCGCCAGGCGAATGATGTCAATCAAGGCCTCACCCAGAAAAGCCGATGCTAGCCTTAATTCTTGAATAGGCGAGTTCTTCGCTGTGTCATCTGAAATATTCCTTAGCGTATCTTGAACACTATCCGTCCACACCTCCATAGCTTTGGACAGGGCTGCCAGGGCTAAGGCTGGTTTGCAAGCCATGCCTGCTGTAAGGTACACTCTCCTCAAATCAGCATCAATCCGTCTGTCCAGAACGTCTTTAAAGGACACTGTGTCCTCCAAGGGGAGTGTCACGTGTTTCACCAGCCTCATCACAGCTGCGTCCACCAAAGGAGCTGATTCCAGATGCTTCACTTCTTCCTCCCTAAAGGGATAAAGCTTTGAAATTTTAGTAAGCATGGAGTTTTTCTTCTCCACCTTGCTCCATTCATCTGTGATGATCTCGCCCAACTCAGAAAAGAAAGGAAAGTTAACTCGCTCCTTCTTTAGCTGTTTAAAGAATTTTCTCTGTTTGGGAGGGACAGCCGTCGGATCCTCCCAATTTAAAGTTTCTCTAATCGCCTTGACCAAGGGAGGTAGCAGAGCGAAGTCAAAACCCACACAGGTATTATCTTCATCCGAGTCACTGTCAGAGTTGACCACTGAAGGGTGGCTAGGTACAGAGGACTCCCAGGTGTCCTGCAACTGAGTTTCCCTCACTGGGGAACCTGGTGGCTCTGCCTGAGGGGTAACAGGCCGGACTGCCTCAATACCCTTAAGTGATTCCTTCACAACCCTCTCAACTAGGGCTTTAAGTTGTTGGTCCGAATCACCTCTTTCCCTGGAAGCTTTGGCGAAGCAGGAATCGCACAGCGATTTACCGACAGGTACTTGTGATCTGCATCCCCAGCAGACACTTGATGAGTGGCTGGAGTGGGCCACTGAGGAGTGCGAGCGCTCCTCACTACGGTGTCCTGATTTTAAGGAGGAGCCGTAATGCTTAGATTTGGAAGAGGATTGCCGGTGATGCGATTTTGACGAATCACTTCCTTTGTGCGAGCTGCGACGCTGTTTTGACCTGGAAGGGCTAAAGCAAAAGACAGAGAACCACAGAAACAAAACAGAGCAGTTAGAAAGAACGATCATCTGCGGAAATACACCCCCCCCACCCGCCTAAGGACCCTCGGCAATGGGACCTGCCCTTGTACCTTGTGAGAGGAGGCTGGCCAGAGGCAGGCGGTGGAGAGCTCATGTCTTCAGAAATATCCATCTGACTGCAAAGTTAACGTAAAGCATACAAATTAACTTGGCTATGAGCCAGGGAGCGACAGCCCTCCTGTATGTAAAGCTACTTACCAGTAGCTGATTCACTGGAGCGTGGGGAAGAGCCAAAAACAGCCTGCAGGCATTCCCAGGGTCTGCAGGCTATTTTCCCAGTTTAAATAGGGCGCCCCAGTGACGTCACCGCCCGTGACGAGCGAACGCCAGTGCGCATGCGCGATTAGCGGCGATTTGCCGCTATCGCGCATGCGCGAAAACCAAGCCTCGGTTTCGTGCCGTCCGCGCATGCGCAGTACGGCCGGACACAAAGTGAAAGTAAAAACGGCGGCTGGAACGCAGGAAGAACCAGCCGCCATGCCTGCAACCACATGAACAGTAAGACGAGGGGGAAAGACACACAAGGGAGAGGAACAACAAGGAATTCCAGCAGAAACTGCTGCCATGATAGCAAGGAAACATCTCACCAATCCCACCACGATCATCAGGCCGAAGGTAAACACCGGACTTTCCAGGGGCAACAAGGGGTCACCTGCTAATAGCTGGCTATCCAACCCATGTGCGGCCTCGCCTGCCAGTGGCCAGGGAAAACGGCTTCTTCCTGCGCCTCTTCCAACGCCCCACTCCATACCCTGCTAATAGCTAGGGCTTAGCGGAGTAATGCGACTTATCCTGATCCAAGTCGCAGCTCGGCCAACCTTGATCGTGGGGATAAACATCTTCAGGTAGGAAGACCAACACTAGGTCTTGCGAGGAGGACAAAAAAAGAACACGGCCGGGAGCAGGGAGCAAAGATTTATGGGAGTAGTGTCCTATAGGGTAGTAGAGGCGGGACTTAACCCACACGTTGCTGCCATGGAGTCTGTCAGGAAAAAACAATATATAATGTTTGGGGGTTCTAAGTAATTTTCTAGCAAAGAAAACTGTTTTAAACATGTAAACACCTAAATTCCAAAACGAGGCTGGTCCTTAAGTGGTTAAATACCACCAAAAGAAAGCTCTATTTGTGTGAAAAAAAAATAACAATGTCATTTGGGTACAGTATTGCATGACTGTGCAATTGTCATTCAAAGTGTGACAGCGCTGAAAGGTGGAAGGGGGAAAAAATGCCCGGTAGGCAAGTGGTTAAATGAGATCAACTTTAACTCCAGTATAGGTTCTCTTTGACTGCTCAAATCCCAAACTTGAAACATGAAGATCAGAAGCATTATTCTTTGAAAGTAATTACCTCCTGACTCCATTACTGATAAAGAATGCCCCTTCATCATCTCCTAGACAATGTTCTAATGAAAACTGATACAGGTCACAGCAGGATACTGCCATGCCTTGAGCCTGTGACATCACTGACCCTGCCTCTGGCTACAAATCTGCATATCTACGCATTTCCGAAAAGAAAATTCAGGTGTCAGTGTTCCACATGACGCTCAGACAATTATATAAGAAAAAAACATTTGTTCTGACAAATATACTCAATGCACAGATCCTTCTTTATGAATCTGCTGAAAAATAAACTCTTGTTTTGCCCACAAGCAACCAATTAAAATCCAGCTGTTTTTTTTTTTTTTTTTTCCGGTTTATCTAAAGTTGTTACCTATAACACTGTCACAGATGAACCAGATCACCATCAGTCACTATGTACCCTGTCAGGGTGTATTCATTAATGTGAAATATATTTTTCTGCATTTCGAATGCTGTTTTATGGCAACTTAACCACTCACCGACCAGCCGCCGCAGTTTTACTGCGGCAGAATGGCATGGCCGGGGCGAAATGACGTAACCGCGGCAGAATGGCATGGCCGGGGCGAAATGACGTAACCGCGGCAGAATGGCACGGCTGGGCGAAATGCCGTTACCTTACGTCGCTTCGCCCTGTGGCCACTAGGAGCGCGCGCGCCCGCTGCTCGCCCCCGGAGCCGATGCGAGTCCCCGGCGGGCTACCGCGATTGCTCGTGACACAGCTAGAACTGGAATCTGTGTGTGTAAACACACAGATCCCGGTTCTCTGAGGGGAGAAGAGACAGATCGTCTGTTCAAACAAAGTATGAACAGCGATCTGTCATCTCCCCTAGACAGTACAATCCCCCCTTCAGTTAGAATACACACTAGGGAACACAGTTAACCCCTTGATCGGCCCCTAGTGTTAACCCCTTCGCTGCCAGTGACATTTTTACAGTAATCAGTGCATTTTTATAGCACCGATCGCTGTATAAATGCCAATGGTCCCAAAAATGTGTCGAACGTGTCCCCTGTGTCCGCCATAATGTCGAAATGAGGAAATGAGAATAAAGTGGAAATGAGGCTGGAGAGACCCTGTTATTCCCTTGTAATTACGCTCTTGTCATATTACGCTAGAGGTTACTAATGAGTAAGCCAATTGCAAATTCTATCACAACATGCACCAATGTATAATGTGATAAAATAATATGTACACCGGTTTATTACGAGCTGAGCTATGTGATTACAGTCTCAATTATCTGTATATTATTGTTGTAGTGATTGGGTCTCGCCCTTTATTGGAGTGCAATAAAAATTATATTTAAAAAAAAAAAAAACAAGTAAACAAAATATACTTTTCTATCTATTTAATAATGATGGCAGCATAAGGATTAAAAATACTTCATGTGAATTCAACGAGTTTAGTTCCACTTTAACCTTTTCCCAACTGCCCCACGCAGATATACTGTGGCAAGGCGGCCGCTCTGTGCCAGATCACGTACTAGGTATGTGGTCTGGCACTTCTGGGTCTGGGGAGTGCACACACACTGCTGGCGACCCGCTCCCGCTGTGATTGGACACAGCAGGAGCCAATCAGCGAGTCAGGTGGGCCTGATGTCCGCCGGGACCCTCCAATCGTAGAGGAGACAGGCCGAATGGGGGTCTAACTATGTAAACAAGGCAGGCCACCGTTCTGTGGCAAGGGAAGACAGTGATCTTGTGTTTCTGGTAAGCAGAAACACGGATCTCTGCCTTCCCACAGTACAACCACACCCCACACAGTTAGAAAGCACTCCTGGGGAACACAGTTAATTTCCCCTGATATTAACTCCTCCCCTGCCATTAGTACAAGGACAGTGCATATTTTTTAGCACTGATCACTGTAATAATGCCACTGGTCCCCAAAAAGTGTCAAAAGTGTCAGTTAGGTGTACGATTTGTCCGCCGCAATGTCGCAGTCCCGCTATAAGTTGCTGATCGCCGCCATTAATAGTAAAATAAAAATGAAAAATTAAATACATAAAAATATCCCATAGTTTGTAGACACTATAACTTTTGAACAAATCAATCAATATACGCTTATTGGGATTTTTTTTTTTTAACCAAAAATATGTAGCAGAATACATATTGGCCTAAATTGATGAAGACATTAGATTTTTTACAGTTTTTTTGGGGTATGTTTTATAGTAAAAAGTAAAAAATATTGTTTTTTTTTTTTTTAAAGAATTGTCAGCCTTTTTTTTTTTTTTTTTGTTTAGAGCGCAAAAATAAGGGAGAATTGTAGAAAAAATAAAAGATTGGTTCAACCTAGAAGTGCTTTATTTACCACTACTCTTCCTTTATATTGGCTCTTAGAATTTACAAATGCAGCAATTTAGAAATCAGATGAAAGGTTTAGCTCTGGAAAACACTTTTTGATAGATAAAAAGTGCATTTTATATACATCTATGTAGATCAGACTAAAATGAGGGACAAATGAGGAGGAATGAGGGACAGAGGGACATTGCTCCAAATCAGGGACAGTCCCTCCATATCAGGGACAATTGGGAGCTATGGGTATGGATAGTTCTACATAAATGCAATTGTCCAGCTTGGATTAATGTAACTATGTACAGTATATATCAGTGATGACGAACCTTGGCACCCCAGATGTTTTGGAACTACATTTCCCATGATGCTCCACTACAATGCAGAGTGCCAGAGCATCATGTGAAATGTAGTTCCAAAACATCTGGGGTGCCAAGGTTCGCCACCACTGGTATATACTCAGGGCTTTTTTTCAGCGGGAATGCGGGGGGAACACAGTTCCGGCACCTTCAGCACTGAATGTATGTAATGGCAAGGAGTGCTGGGTTGTGTTACAGTATCTATTGATGCTGGCTGCTGGTGGATCTATTGTTACTGGAGGGGATCTATTTCTGCAGAAGGGTTGATTGCTGCTGGGGAGGGCTATTGTTGCTGGTGGGGGATCTATTGTTGCTGGGGTGGGTCTTATGTTGCTGGGAGGTCAGTTGTCGCTGGGAGGGATCTACTGTTGAGGGAGGAGTCTATTATAGCTGGCTGCTAGAGGGTCTATTGTTGTTGCTGGGGGTATTTTGTTGTAGGTGGTCCATTGTTGCAGGGGGGGGGGGGAATCTATTGTTGTTGGTGGGTCTATTGTTGTTGGCTGTGGGGGGGTCTATTTTACTACTTTTCTTGTTATCAATAACAAATTCCATATGACTTACTTAGTACCACAAATACTACTTGGTTCTGTATTCTCTAAAAGGAGCAGTGCTGGAAGGTGGGTAGGGGGTGGAACCAAGGACTGGTACTCAGAGGTAGGTAGGGGCAAAGACAATGGGTAATTCCCAAAAGGGGGAGTTCCTGCACCTTTTCGCTGAGAAAAAAAGCCCTGTATATACTATACCTGTGGGGTCTCTACGGAAGCTGGAAACAACTGTAGTAGGCACCACTACTCCAGTGATCACCACTATCTGCTGGATACCGTACACAGGCGCCAGTCAAATAATGCTTTGCAGTTTCTCAATGAATGCATAGAGGAAAGGTGGAGATCGTGACATCACCACCCCACCTCTTCCGGTCAGAGAACACTTTTATTGAAAAAATGCTAAGTGTTCCCTGAATGGCAGCCATGCCGAGCGAGTGACTTCCTATGTTAGGAATGCAAGGCATTTCCTGATTGGACGAGGTGGAGAAGCGGGGTGCTTTTCTTTTCCTTAGCCCCATCTTGATCCAGCAATGTGCATGAGAGCAGCGTCTCATCGGAGTCTCTGCCTCCTCATTGGCTTAGCCTCATTGGCACCCACTACTGTCAATCACAGCCAGTGAGCCAATAAGGAGGGGGCAGGGCTGAGCCACACTCTGTGTCTGAATGGTCAGAGAGAGCAGTGGCTCGGGTGCAAGCCTGCTTGGGTGCCCCCATAGTAGGCTTCTTGCTTTGGGGCAGGAGGGAGGGGCCAGGACCACCAGTGGGGGACCTGAGAAGAGGTGGATCGTGGCTGCTCTGTGCAAAATCACTGCACACAGCAGGTAAGTATGACATGTTTATTTGAAAAAAAAAAAAAATCTGCCTTTAAAATTACTTTAAAGTAGGCCTGTTATTAAAATTCACACTTTCCAAGAATCCGAATCGAACCGCCATCTCTGTCCATATTAGTGATTCCTCACTTCCCACTAATCTTACCACAAGTAATAATAATTATTTTTTATTGTTCCTAATATTATAATTATTGCAGTTTTTATTACTTTTGTTATTATTATAACTTTGGTCCTTTCCCAATAAAACATAATTGTTTACCTAATGGTGATATCCCCAAGTTCAGCTAAAACTTTTATTTAATTTTGGGGAGCAGAGAACAGTTAGAGCCTCTGTCAGGTTTTTACTGCCATTTATGTCCATATAAACGAGAATTTACATTCATATAATACAGGTATTAATATAGTGCCGACAATGTGCACAGCGCTGTACACATATTGTACATTCACATCAGTGCATACATTCCCTTCACTCAAGGAGCTGGTTAAACAAAAAAAAAAACCTGACAGCTCTGGTCGGAGCCGCTGTACTAACCATCTGAAGTTAGTACAGCAATCTCCCCCGCTGAGCTGTTGTGTTCTGACAGGGGGTGGCACCTCGCCAGAACACTCTGATCAGCGCTCTCTGCCATTGTCTGAGAACGCTGATCGGGAGTCAGTCGGCTGCTGGTTTTCCAGCGTGTACGTCCAACAGAAGCCAGACAGACCGACATACACACGGGCCGAATGTCGGACGTTTTTTATTGAACCAGCCGATGTCTCCCGACATTCGGCCCGTGTGTACGGGGCTTTACTAGCAAACTTGCCAACAGTCCCGATTTTCATGGGACGATCACGATTTTTGGACCCTCGTCCCGATTTCAGCTTGTCCCAATTATTTTCCCAAGATTTTGTTTTTGTCCCAGGAAAATCGGGAATGTTTTGGGCTAAAAACGGCAGCGGGCTACACAAAGATGGCCGCTGCCTTTGCCAGGAGTATTATTTCCCCTTGTGTTCAGTGGAGAGGAGAGGGCAGCCAATCTGCTTCAGTGCTGCAGGGATTGGAAACCCCTCCCCTCTCCACTGAACACAGCAGGAAGAGATCAGCCACAGCCAACCCCCGTGGAGCAGCAAGTGACCGCCCCCCTTCGTATTAGTGATGGCTTAGATCCTCCTTCCAGTATGTGGGAAAGCAAAGAAAAGAAGTGAGTGAGGAAAACATGTCATGCTGATTAACCTGCCTAGATACTTGTTTTTTTTTTATTGTTAATGCCATGTAATTCCAAGGTGATTTATTAAGGGGTTACTCTGAGATGTTTGCCTGAGATAGTTATATTTATGCCCATGGCTTTATTATTTGTGCCTGCCCTGGGTCTAAACCAATTTACTGAGGAACCACAAGAGCCAGCATGCCTGGCTTGTTTTTATACTAAAATGGCATTTCAGCCAGCATAGACACCATTAGATACAGTAAGTGGTTTGTAGAACTACAAGAACCAGCATGACTTGTTTGCTATATAATGACATTGCATCACCCAGCATGGTCTAGGGTCCCTGATACAAGTGACACCAGGAGTTAAGTGGTCTCTAGAACTACAAGAGCCAGCATGCACTGGGGGACTTGGTATGATTGCAGCATTTACAGATAACTAGGCTGAGGAACTACAAGAGCCAAGATGCCTTGTTTGCTATATAATGACATTGCATCATCCAGAATCATCTGGGGCCCCTGATACTAGTAACACCAGGAGACATGTTGTCTGTAGAACTACAAGAGCCAGCATTCACCGGGGTACTTGGTAAACATTTCCACATTTACAGATATCTAGTCTATAGAACTACAAGAGCCAGCATTCACCGGGGTACTTGGTAAACATTTCCACATTTACAGATATCTAGTCTATAGAACTACAAGAGCCAGCATTTACTGGGGTACTTGGTATGATTGCAGCATTTACAGATAACAAGGCTGAAGAACTACAAGAGCCAGGATGGGTTGTTTGCTATATAAAGACATTGCACCATTCAGCATATGTGATCTGTAGAACTACAAGAGCCAGCATGCCTTGTTTGCTACATAATGGCATTGCATCATACAGCATGGTCGTACCCCACAGCATGCTGCTTCTTGTAGTTCTACAGACCACTTATCTTCTGCTGTCACTTACCAAGGACCCTAGACCACGTTGTATGATGCAATGTTTGTGTATAGCAAGCAGGGCGGGCTGGCTCTTGTAGTTCTTTAGCCAACGTAACTGTAAATGATGTAACTTGCATTAGGTACCCCAGTGATTGCTGGTTCTTCTTATTCTGTTGATTGTTTCCACCACTTCTCCCAGGTACCCCAGTGCATGCTGGCTCTTGCAGTTCTTTATCCCATATATCCTCACCCGTACCAGGGATCATAGACCATGCTGGGTAATACAATGTCATTATATAGCAAACAAGGCATGCTGGCTCTTGTAGTTCGTCACCCTAGTTTGTACCAAGTACTCCAGTGCATGCTGGATCTTGTAGTTCTACAGACCACTAATCTCCTGGTGTCACTAGTATCAGGGACCCCAGACCATGCTGAGTGATGCAATGTCATTATACAGCAAACAAGGCGTGCTGGCTCTTGTAGTTCTTCAGCCTAGTTATCTGTAAATGCTCTAATTATACCAAGTACCCTAATGCATTCTGGCTCTTGTAGTTGTATAGACTAGTTTTCTTTGGATGCTGTCTCTTATACCAAGAACCCTAGATCTGGTGCTGGTTCTTGTAGTTCTATAGACTAGATATCTGTAAATGTGGCAACGTTTACCAAGTACCCCGGTGAATGATGGCTCTTGTAGTTCTACAGACAACATGTCTCCTGGTGTTACTAGTATCAGGGACCCCAGACAATGCTGGATGATGCAATGCCATTGTGTAGCAAACAAGGCATGCTGGCTGTTGTAGTTCTACAGATCAGTCCTATGCCTACATACGTTTGCTAGTAGGTGTCCCTCATTCCCATTGCAAAATGTGGGGAGGTGTGCTATGAAGCTTAAAGAGGAACTGCAGTCTGCTCACATAATTTGTAATAAAAATATCTTTGCCATTCTGAAGCTTCCCTCCAACCACTTTGCATTTAATTTTATATATACTGTGATTCTGTACTTGCCAAATATGCTGCAAAAATCTCCCTCCGAGTCTGGCCGCAACCGTTTTCATACTTGCCAACAGTCCTGATTTTCCCGGGACAATCTAGATTTTTGGACCCTCGTGCCAATTTAAGCTTGTCCTGATTATTTTCCCGGGATTTTGCTTTTGTCCCGGGAAGATCTTCTGGACACGGCTGCTACACGTGACCTCCAGACTGGGTTTCCATCCTCCCCAGCATGTTGCTGGTGCCTTTCCATGTTCCACCAGACAGTAGTTAGTGTAGTGGGTATTGTAGTAAGTAGTGTAGTGGGTGTTGTAGTAATCGTTGTAGTGTAGTGGGTGTTGTAGTAATTAGCGTAGTGTAGTGGGTGGTGTAGTGGTAATCAGTGTAGTGTAGTGGACAGGTAGATCAGTATACTGGTCAGTATAGGAATCAGGTAGGTCAGTGTAGTGGACAGATAGGTGGGTGTAATGGTCAGTCTAGGAATCATGTAGGTCAGTGTAGAGGTCAGTATAGGAATCAGGTAGGTCAGTGTAGGAATCAGGCTGGTAAGTACTATTTTAGGAAGGGTAGGTACTCAGGGAGTGCTAAAAGTCTGTAGGTTAGGGGGCGCAAATTTCTTGCCTTGCACCAGGCGCTGACAACCCACGCTACGCCACTGCTGCTGGGGGCACCTGATGCAAGGAGGGACTCTGCTGGGGGCACCTGATGTAAGGAGGGACTCTGCTGGGGGCACCTGATGTAAGGAGGGACTCTGCTGGGGGCACCTGATGCAAGGACGGACTCTGCTGGGGGCACCTGATGCAAGGAGGGACTCTGCTGGGGGCACCTGATGTAAGGAGGGACTCTGCTGGGGGCACCTGATGCAAGGACGGACTCTGCTGGGGGCACCTGATGGCATCTGGTGGCAGGCGACGTGGCAGGTGACACGCTCAGGGGTCCCACTGATTCGGCATTATGGTGAGTTGAATTATTTAATTTTATATTACAATGTAATAATAGAAATAATGCGCTTCAATCATCCTGACATCATAACAACCATGGTGCCGGGTTGATTGAAGCGCTAACACCAGGTGTTTGGAGTATCTTTATCTGCTGATTGTTAAACTCTGGAATACACATATTTCTATTGTGGTGTAGGATCTGGGGCTGCTGTCCCTCCATCCTTCTCCCCCTCCTTTCCCCCTCCATCCTTTATTCATCTCAGACTCTAACCACACCCCCTTTGAGACATGCCCGTTTAAGCCACGCCCATTATTTTGCATAAACCACACCCATTTTTACCACATTTTTACTTCTTACCCTGTGCCACACCTACAAACGCATGCCCCACCCCCTAATTATAATGCAACTCCGCCTACAGCCAAAAAAGTGTCCCTAAATTTTTTTTTACAATGTTGGCAACTATGTACTAGGGCCAATTTGGAAAAGAGACAATTAAAGTCTAACTAAATCCAATATATTTTTTTTACCGCTTTGGATAGAAGAGAGAGGGATTAGAACCCCTGTCAGTTTTTATTGCTGTCTGTGCCCCCTTTAGGGAGATTCTGCCTCTTTATTTGCCCAATTTATTATTATCATTGAAAGTGAAAGCAAAAGAAAATCCCGAATTTTGGGTTGTCCCCAGAAAAGTAATAGAGGGGAAATCTTCCAATGGGGACACCAGTTGTGAATACTTGGGGGATCCCCAAGGAATTCCCTTAATTTGCAGGGATTTCCTCTCACTTCTAGCTATAGGACAGGAAATGAAGGGAAATCTCCACAATGGGACAAAGATGGAGAAAACAAATCTGACAGAGGATATAATCCTCCCTTAATCCAAAATGAAAAAAAAGATTTGCTTATAGTTCTACTTTAACTATTAGCATGTCTTTGGAGTGTTAGAAGAAAATTGAGAACCTGAAAGAAGCCCATACAAGTGATAACATGCAAACTCCATGCAGGTAGTTGCCCTTGTTGAGATTTGAACTAAGGACCTTGGTGTTGTAAGGCAGAAACACTAACCACTAATCTACCACACTACATCTATACTTTTCACATTGTTATTATGATATCCCTTTTTCAGTTAAGCAAAGTAAATTATAGTATTTATTAATAATACTATGTTATGTTGGTTGTTATTATTGGTATGATGTCCCTTTCTCAGTGAAGTTTAGTATATTATTAACATACTGTTGCTATTATTGTTGCCCCTTTCTTAGTATTATATTACTATTATATTATTATTGGTTTTAATATATTGGCTCTATCTCAGTAAGGCACAGTATATTAATACAATTATAATTATTATAATGTTGTTATGGGGTCCCTTTTCTAATGAATAATGTTAATAATATTGATAATAATTACTATTATTATTATGTTGCCCCCTTCACTGTAAGTCAAAGAAAAATATGAATACTTTTATTATTAATATTATTGTTATTACTACTGCTACTATTATTATTATGCTGTCCCTATCCTGGTAGAGTATATTATTCCTATTATTATTATTATTTTTAAATATGTTGTCCCTATCCCAGTAAAGCATTATATATATTATTACTGCTATTGTTATTATTATTATTATGTTGTCCCCACCCCAGTAAAGCAGAGTATATCACTATTGTTATGATATTATTATTTTAATATTGTTCTTATCCAAGTAAAGCATAGTATTTTATTCCTATTATTATTAATCATTTGTATATGTTGTCCCTATCCAAGTAAAGCATAGAATAATATTTATATTATTATTTTTAATATTCATAATATTGTTTTTATTATTTTTATATTGAGGTTCTATTCCAGTAAATCAGAGTATATCATTTTTTTCTTTATTATTATAAGTAGTATGTTGTCCCATATAATGATCTAGTAGATCAGGGTATATTATTATTAATTTTATTTTTATATTATAGTAGTGGGTATTATGGGGTCCCTGTCCCAGTGAAGTCATGTAGATGGATACAGTGACCAGTCAGGGGCCTCGGGTTGTGATCAGTCAAGGGCCCCGGGTTGGACTAAAGTCAGGGGCCCCGGGCTGTGATGTGTCAGGGGCCCCGGGGTGTGATCAGATCAGGGGCCCCGGGCTGTGATCAGATCAGGGGCCCCGGGTTGTGATCAGATCAGGGGCCACGGGTTGTGATCAGATCAGGGGCCCCGGGTTGTGATCGGTCAGGGGCCCCGGGTTGTGATCAGATCAGGGGCCCTGGGATGTGATCAGGGGCCCCGGGTTGTGATCGGTCAGGGGCCCCGGGTTGTGATCAGATCAGGGGCCCTGGGATGTGATCAGGGGCCCCGGGTTGTGATCGGTCAGGGGCCCCGGGTTGTGATCAGATCAGGGGCCCCGGGTTGTGACCAGTCAGGGGCCCCGGGTTGTGACCAGTCAGGGCCCCCCCGGGTTGTCTAGGACCTGGCAGAGGTCGGTGTGTGGTTGTAGGGAAGGGAAGGAGGGGGGCGGGGAGGAGAGGTGTGCCGGCAGTGCGCATGCTCGGTGTCGCTGTGAGCGCTGAGTGCGGGGCTCGGTGCCGGGACGGGATGGAGGGGACCTTTGTATCGGTTTAAAGGAGCCGCCGAGGAGAGAAGATCCGGAGCCGGGAAGTTGTTGGATGTGTCGGTGCGGAGTCCTCCGGGGGAGGACTGGGGGGGAGGGGTGCTAAAGTTCCCGGATGATGACGATGATCTGTCAGTCGGGTGGAAAAGTTGCGGGTGACACTTGTTCTGATCATTAGAGGAGGGGGAGGGGGGGACCGATGGCCAAAGTCATCCAGAAGAAGAGTCACTGGACGGGCCGGGTACACCGGTGTACGGCGGGGGGAGAGCTGAGCCTGCTGGGGGGAGCGGAGTTCGGGGAGTTCCTGTATGTCGGGGGGGACGGGGACGGACAATTGGGGGAGGGGGAGATTCTCCTGGAGGTGTCCGGTGTGCCGGTGTCCGGACTACCCCGATATGATGTACAAGAGATGGTCCGGAGCTGCGGGGACTCCGCTGTGCCCATCACAGCTGTCAGGCAAGGTAAGAGCGTCCGCATGGGGCTGGACACCCACATACTCCATGTACCTACCTTATTCTTCTCTGTGTGTACCTACCCCCTACACACTCCATGCACCTACCTTATCCTATTCTGTGTGTACCTACCTTATATACACTCCGTGTACTACTGTCTGTGTACCTACCCCTACACACTCCATGTACCTACCTTATATACACTCCATGGACCTACCCCCTACACACCCCATGGACCTTCCCCCTCCATGTACCTACCTTATATACACACTCCATGTACCTACCTTGTCCTACCCCCTCCATGTACCTACACACTCCATGCACCTACCTTGTCCTGACACTCCATGTACCTACCTTATACACACTCCATGGACCTACCCCCTACACACTCCATGGACCTACCTTGTCCTACTGTGTGTACCTACCCCCTACACACTCCATGTACCTACCTTACGCACACTCCATGTACCTACCCTACGTGTGTGCCATGGGCAGATGTACCATCTGAAATTATTGTCCTTGACATGCTCCCCGCATTCCTCTTACCACCAATAAAACTCGCACCCTTGGCGCCAGTTCTGGTAATAAATATTGTTGCACATCAGAAGCCGGCATACATGTTTATGGCCAAGTCGTATAAAGCAATAACACAGGAGAAAAGGAAGATGTTGGTGTTATTGGGGGGAGAGGCATCTGCCTTGGGCACTTCATCAAGAGGGGGCGCAGAAAGGGCAGGAATTTGGTGCTTTGGACTTTTGCAGTGCTGAAGGACTCTGGGGGTGAGCAGTCATATTAGCATCATGGTCAGGAAGGTCGGGCTGCCAGTACATTATTGGATTGTCCTGATGGTTCTTCTGCTTGGCAGTGGTGATCGTATGCTGATGGCTGGATATGACTGATGTGGTTGTACATCCATTATGTTAGGTGGAAGTGGTCATGGAGGATGGTGGCCAGATATGACAGATGTGGTTGCATGTCCATCTTGTTTGACGAAAATGGTGGTGGCCAGATGTGGTTGTATGTTCATGTATTTGGATAGATGTGGTCATAGAGGTTGGTGGCCACATTTATGGCCAGATTTGACAGATGTGGTTGTACAGTATGATTCTCTAGTTAGATTAAAGTGGTGATAAAAGGATGGTGGCTGCATTGATGGCCAGATATGGTTGTTTTTCCATGTTGTTGAGTTAGTGATTGTAGAGGTTTGGTGACGACGTTTATGGCTAGATATGACTGAAATAGTTGTATGTCCATATTGTTCAGTGAAAGTGGTCGCAGAGGATGATGGCCACATTGAGGGCCAAATATGAGAGATATGGTTATATGTCTAGATAGTTCAATGAAAGTGTCAGTAAAGGATGGTGTCCATGTTAATGGTCTGATATGGTTGTATGTCCATATATTTGGGTGGAAATGGTTGTAGATGTTGGTGGCCACGTTTTTGGCCAAATATGACTCATATGGTTGTTTGTTCATTTTGTTGGATGGAAGTGGTCGTAGAGGATGGTGGCCAACTTAATGGCCCAATATGACAGATGTGGTTGTATGTCCATCTTATTTGATGAATGCGGTGGTAAAGGATGGCGTCCCGATATGGTTATACATCCATGTTGTAGGGATGACCAATGTGGTTGTGTGTCCAGATTGTTCAGTGGAAGTAGTCATAGAGGATGGTGGCCACATTGATGACTAAATATGATCTATATATTTGTAGTTTAGTATTGTTGGTTGGAAGTCATTGTAGCAATGAACAATATGGTTGTATGTCTACACTGTTCATTGGAAGTAGTCATAAATAAGGCTGGCCACGTTGATGGTCAAATATGACCGATATAGTTGTATGTCTATATTGTTCAGTAGAAGTGATTGTAAAGGTTGTTGGCCATGTTGCTGGTCAGATATGGTTGTATGCCCATATCGTTAGGTGGAAGTGATCATAAAGGTTGATGGACAGCTATGGCAAATATGGATGACTGTCCATCTTGGTTGGTAGAAGTGTTCATAGAGGGTGGTGTACCATCTGTGAGGTGCCCTGTTTTCTGGCTGCACTGTGGCTTAGTGGTTAGCACATCTGCCCTATGTCATGGGGGAATTTGGGTCGTGTTTTTTTTTATTTTTATTACTGTTCCTATCCTAGTAAAGCATTGGATAATGTTATGGCAGTACAGTGGCTTAGTGGTTAGCACTTCTGCCTTTAATGATGGGAGTCCTCAGTTCAAATCCCAGTCAGGGAAGGTAGACTGTGTATGTCTGCATGTGGGATAGGGACTTTAGATTAAAAGCTCCTTTGAGGGACTGGTGTGAATGTAAAGTGCTATTGTTGGCCCTATATAAATAGCTGCAATGAATAAATACTCAAGTTTCTGATTGGTAGAGGAGATGTGAGATAACTTTTCTCATTGGACCTGTGTATGGCCATGTTTAGGGTAGCAGTACAGGGAAAGAACACAAAGGGAAAATAATGTCAGACTGACCCATGTGCATTGATATTTCCGCACCATTGTTACCTACCTCACACTTCAACATTCACACACTGCCTGTGTAGGTAAACGCTGAACTCCAGGCAACCAGATAAATACATATACAGGATGTCTTTTTAACTCTGTTCTGCAGATCTTGTAATCTAGTCCTGCCAGACAGCACAGCCAGGTTCTGTTCCACTTCACTTAATGGATACATTAACCTTGCAGTTCACCTTTCCTGACCTAAGCTAATACAGCTATTCACCTTCCCGACCTGACGCCCGCATTCTCCACTGTTTTCCTTATATACAACACTGCAAGTCTTTAGTTTCCCGACCATGCCATTATGTTGAGTCTCAGAGAGCCAGTGGTCTCCGGACTCAATAGATGGCCTCATAAAAGTAGCAAAAAGTTTCAATTATGTTAAAAAAAAAAAATATTATGTTAACAAATATACTTGTGGTCGCCCAGATGGACCTGTGGTCATTGTGTACCATCATGTGACTGTCAATGTGTCCTTTGTAGCAGGTCAGGTTTACTCAGTGGGGAGAACACATGGCCAATTCTCATATCCACTTTCACCTGTGACCTGTACAATCGGACACTAAGGAGTCCACCCTGCCAGCTCTATGGGGATTGGCTACAACTGATCAGACACACCTGAGTTAGTATGGGGTTTATTTACTAAAGCTAGAGAGTACAAAAATAGTCACACTTCTGCAGAGAAACCAATCAGCTTCCAGGTTTTATTGCTAAAGCTTAATTAAACAAGCTGAGGTTAGAAGCTGATTGGTTTCTTTTCTGAATTGTTACTAGTTTTTCACTCTCTAGGTTTAGTAAATAAACCCCTAAGTGACCAATTGCAGATGATCGTTGCAAAACTTAGTTTGACAATCACCAGTAAAGTCAGTGGATGCAGATTTTAGTAACTCACCGCAGTTTGCACTACCACAGAGTCCCTGACAGTCGCTTGTGGAGTTTTGGCCAAAAATGTCACCTACAGACTCAGCGGTTGTATATATGCAGTCCACTGAGAGAAATAGAAATGAAGTGTATGACAGATCTTTGTACACATGCCATGTAGGCCTATGGAGGAGGAAGGGAGAGCATTGATAAGATGATATATATAACCTATCAGTTTTTATTATTATACAGTATTTATATAGCGCCAACAGTTTACACAGCGCTTTACAATGTAAAAAAGGGAGACAATACAGTTATAATACAATAAAATTCAAGAGGAATAAGAGGGCCCTGCTCAGAAGAGCTTACAATCTAATAGGGTGGGTGATTTGTGGTGCTGGGCTGTTGATGTCCCACCCAATGGCCTTATTCACACTTATACGTGTGTGTGTGTGTGTGCATAGTGACACACGTGTACTGCAATCTGCAGTACAGTATATGTGAGTTGCATTCTAATTGGGACCAGCAATGCACATATACTGTGTAAAGCATCCTAGCTGCCCTTCCGTACACAGATTTGAATGCATGGTAGGCTGCATTGTCTAAAGATGTGCAGGCATATTTGTGTGTGTGTTGAGGTTTGATACGGTTACATTCTAAGGGAACAGGCTGTCCTTATGCAACAGGCAGGTGTTCACGTATGCATAGATGTAAGTAGTGCCTAAAGTTCATCCACCTGCAACCCCAGGCTGTAACGCTAAGGGTAGATTGGGTCTTTTTATTGGTGGGACTGCATTGGGCGGCTATTCCAGGGCAGTCCCACTGCAAGGCAAAATAGCTGGTCTTCAGTGTGGTCAGTTCACACCACCACTGCATTTTGGTGCTGAAAAAAGTACTGAGTGCAGTACTTTTTTTCTAGCACAGTGCAGTACTACACACCAGCCAATAGAATTTTATGACTGTCGCTGTGTGACATTCCAATAAAGTTTGTTAAAAAAAAAAAAAAAAAAGTATACGGTGCAATGCGCCCGGATTGGCGCACCAGCACTGCTGGCACTGAACCACACACCACCTGCTGTGTTGTAACTCACCTAAGGGCTAGGTTCACATCTACAGGTGCGACTGCACATGGCACATTTCTGCACATGGCATGTAGGGCAGCCCAATTATATCACTGGACTGACCTACCTGCGAGAGGTCCCTGACTCTTTTCCAAAAAGGCGCCACACCGCACCATGTGGTGCTGCAGCACTGAGCAGTTTGGTGCATACATTACCGGACGTGTGGGGGTGCCAATAACAATAGCTAGCTCTTAGAGGTGAAGACTGCTCTAGACTGACTTGCTTGGTTGAGGGTCTGAGTGAGTGATGGTAGGGCGTGTTGGGGAAGTTCGCTCCCGGTGAATCCAGCCCAACATGGCAGAAAGGTGGCAGTGGGCCCTTTTTGAGGGCTTGGGCTGCTACCTCTGGGTGCGGCCTTAAGGTCGTTTCCAGATAAAATTGTGACGATAGGTAATAGGAGTGCCCAGTATCCAATCAGAAGTAAATAAAAGGTGAATACCGCAATCGTCCCAATCTCAGTATCACAGACACACCATCTTGGCACATCCCCATCCATAATAGCATAGAGCAGCAGCCCTGAAGAAGGGGGAGTCTTTGTTCCCCCGAAACGCGTTGTTTTTACCATGCTCTACTATCCCAAATAAAAACAACCATTCACCTTTTATTTACTTCTGATTGGATACTGGGTGCTCCTATTACCTATCCTCACAAATAACAATAGATGGCACTTCTACACATCTGCTAAAGGGCAGAGCGTTTCTGTGTGTCAGGAAAGCATGTGACTTCATACGAATTTCTTCGCAAAGGCGCGAACATAACTGTACAGACAAAGAACATGCATATGGCCTTTTTTTCTGACTTGTTATTGCATTGTGGTGCACTGTATGGCGTGTGTGTCAGAGCAGCGTTGTCTTAGTGTGTTGGGGGTGCCACTCTGAACGAATGACCCCCAAAACGCGCTAACACAAGTTTTGTGCAATCAGCACCGCAATGCAAAAGTGTGGTTCAGCCCTTTATTATTACTGCTTCTTGCGAAGTCTTTTGTGTTGCATACTGTAGTCCTATTTGTTATTGTTTTGGTCTTGGATGGAGGTTTTATGTTATTGTTTTGGCGTGTGTGTACTATAAACACAATTAAGAGAGGAAGCTCGCTGGCGATTCGTTCCTCTGTCTTCCCAAGACGCCTTCCGATCTCTATAGTGATCACACGTTTTACACTGAGATCCACAATATCTGCACTTTTACTGCGACTTGACCATATGGCTTTGTCATCAGCGGCATCGCATGACTGTGAATCCTCATCATGAATAATTATTTTTATCTGCGTTGTATTATTAATATCTATGGAATGGTTCTTTATCACTATGTGGCACCTCATTCAGACATCACATTTCATTCACAGCAGTTGCTCTTGAGAAGACATTGATTAATGAGCGCTGCCTGTCGTGTCATTTCAGGTGCGCTTGTCAGCTTAAAAGCTTTCTATTGGGCAAAAGCTGCTCAACGCAACAAAAATGTAGCATTTTTTTTTAAGCACATAAATGAAACAAGCCTGTGTGAGTGGGCCAGTGAAAATGACACATTTCCTATTTCCAGTGTCTTGCTTATGCTAAAAAATGTAGCAAATTGTTATTATTGTTATCTTTATTATGGATGAAGGTTTATTGGGTTGTTTTATTTATGTGATGTGCTGGTTGAACTATTTGTTCCTTTTTTTTTTGTTCTAATTCTACAGTGGCATGTTTATCTTATTACCCTGTTATTACACATAAATTATACATAAATAGATATTTAAGCATCTCTAAATAAATGATAACAATGCCTCCTATATACAGACAAGATTTTCTCCTTTTACACAAAGGTTCTTTAGATACTGTATATTGTTAAAATTTGATCTCTTCTGTTCGATGAGAATGAGGGCAAAATTGAATGTGTAAAGGCTATTTTCTCTCCAGGTTGGATGTTATTTATATAGAGAGAATAGAGTGAATCGGAAAATACTGCATTATGGCCACTAGATGGAGCTGGTGATCATAGGAAATAAATGTAAGATTTTATGATCAGTGTTTATTTTATTTATTACAGGTACTTATATAGCGCTGTAAATAGCGCTGTAAATTTTTGGAGCACTTACAATTATATGTTGTACATTTACATCAGTCCTTGCACTCAAGGAGCTTACAATCTATGGTTCCTGACTCTCAAGCATTCATACATATACTAGGGCCAATTTACCTTCCAGCATGTCTTTGGAGAGCGGGTGGAAACTGGAGTACCCAGAGGAAACCCATCAGCATTGTAGTAACAATACAAACAATAGTTATTTTTGAGTTTCCAATATAAGCTTGCTTGAAAAATCTCCTTTTGTGTTGTTAGTACTGCCTGTCTCCTGGCTGTCTCTTTCCACAACGTCTGTGTTTCCCTGCATGCTGTGCAGCTTCTCCTCCATATCTAAGGACTACATATCCCATGGTACCTTGCTGCCTGCAAGCAGTGATTCGTGTACTGACTTCGCCTCCTGAAACGCCTCATCTCAGCACCTCTGTAGTTCAGAAGGCAGGCGCGGTGAAATGTGTGACACAGCAGTGTCTACTCACTGGGTATAGTGACTACAAGTTCAGTGTGTGGGGATCTTCACAAAGTAAGTTCATAAACTTCAAGATGGTTCAGATTAATAGGAGTAGGCTAGAAATAATTGAAATACAATGTGGAAATTTTACATGTTGACCATAGATACGCTTTAAGTTGTGGGTACCCATAATTATTCACTGAGAGCATTAGCTCCATCTAGAGGAAATCATTTTCCTGCACCACTCTATTTTTTACAAGTGAATAATATTCGACCTGCAGAGAAAATAGCCTGATAACATTCGATTTATCCACCATTTGCATACAATGTACATGTGGTTTCATCGGATGAATATCTCCGCAATTTTTTTTTTTTTTTTGAAATGTATCCCAGTGAGTGGTTTTCTGCATGGCTTCCAGTGAGAATATATAGGCGATTGATATAGATTTGCTGTACTGTTTTCTTGTATATATGTAAATATGTGTTTCAGGGGCTGGTGTGTGAACTGTGTGAATTACTATGCTGTCTGTTTTATTCTGACATTTTCCCGCAGATCATGTTTATGATATATGAACAATTGATAAAGCTGTTTTAATGTTTGAATAACTTTTGGTGGATGACTATTATCAGCAATTTTTTGTTATTATCTGTGCATAAAATCTGTGAGACATGAGAGTAAATTTCTTAGTGAAATGAATAACTGAACAAATCCTCTCCAGTTTTGATTGTATCCCCATTTTTCTGGGTAATGTTATTTGTGATCATAGATCCCGAATAACCAATTACTAATCGGGATGGTCTGTGGTTGATGCGGCATTGCTGTTGGAAGGATTTTCATTGTGTGTGATGTCTAATTTGTTGTCAAAGCCCTGGTTTATTATTCATATTGAAGACTTTCTGACCCTAGGACTTCATTCAAATCTGTGCTGTGGGGGCAGTAAAACTAGGTGGTTGAGTCGTGGCTTTGCGCCCCCCAGGACTGCCCACTAACGTAAAGCTGCTGAAGGCTGTAAACATGCCGTGGCTGCAGAAAAACGTAGGCTCTGTTTCCACTACTGCGAGTTGACACATGTGAAGTCGCATGACAAGTCACAACCCATGTATTTCAATGGTCCCCGTTCTAATTGGTGCGACTCAAGTCGCAGCGACTCCAAAAAAAAGGTTTTTGCACTAGTTTGTTCCAACTTTGGCGTGACTTGTTCTCACATGGTTTTCACCAGTCGCATGACATCGCATAGCAAAGTCGCAGTGTAAATCGCACGACTTTGGGGACGCAATAGTGGAAACATAGCCTTAAAGGGTAATGTGAAAATCGATGAATGTGACTAATGCAGCTGTAGGGGGCTGCACCACAAGCACATGCAATGCAAACAATAGTAGGTTTAAATTATTATACAATTATAGTAGAAATGCACGATTCTGGCTAAAATGAGAATCATGATTTTTTTTTTTTTTTGCTTAGAATAAAGCTCACGATTCTCGCGGTGTAGCATCTTTCCCATTATACAAAAAATTTGGGCTAACTTTTTTTTAAATTCATTAAAGTGTTTTTTTTTTTTTTTTTAAATTGCGTTTGGAAGACCGCTGCACAAATACAGTGTGATAAAATATTGCAACAACCACCATTTTATTCTATAGGGTGTTTGCTAAAAAAAAAAAATCTATCTATCGATCTATCGATCGATCTAATCTCATGTTTTGGTGTTCCAAGTAATTTTCTAGCAGAAAATAGTGATTTTTACTTGTAATCAACAAATGTCAGAAAAGGTTTGGTCTTTAAATGGATAAACATCCTTCATTTACACTCCTGGAGTTCTTTCCTCTGATAAAAGAAGGAAACAATACTTTTTCTACTTATTCTGGTGTTGTGATTAAACTTGGCAGGCTGTTGGATTTTTTTTTTTTCCCCAACTGTGAGAACTCTCTGCATTTGTTAGAAAAAATCTTGACATGCTGTTTTGAAGATTGGGAAGAGAAAAAGATTGCGATTTCGATTCTTAACGATTAATCGTGCAGCTCTAAATTTATAGGTTTAAATCAGATGGTGGGCAGGTGACATAATTTCTCATCGTCGTCTGTCAAACGCCTCTGAAAAGTGATCTGAGCACAAATCGCTTTTGAGAGGAATAGCAGTCCCTGCCATACGTGAATAAGCCCACAGACAGGAAGAAAATACCAATCTTACTCTTTTTGCCATAGATATGTATTAATGCTCTTATTAGTTCTTTACAACGTATACCTTTCTGTCAGCGACAGCTCCTGCTCCTCCGGGGGCCCCGGTCCATCTTTTAATTAGCGATTACCTAACAATATCATCTGCAGGAGCTGTAAATACCGGCTGATGCGGAAATGAGGCTCCCGGCAGTGCAGACGTGTGCTCGGCCTACATTCATGTACTAGAAAAGTTTCTTGTGTCAATATTTGTGCTACAAACCCAGCAGAGTGGAGTCACCTGTTACCATCCACCCATCGCACATGAGTCACAGCGAGATAGCGTTCTGATCGCCTCGGGGACAGCCAGAAGAAGGATTAGGTGTCACCAGAACATTAGCTGCTCTGCTTTTATCTGGTGTACTCGCCTCTGCATTTTTATTTTGCTGGACAATGCCTGTCTGGTGACAGCTTCATGAAAGTCATTTGTCTCCTCCGTATCAAAGAGTGCCTGTACTGAGAGAACATAATCCGTCCTCGCTGATCTTCTGAAAATGCTGGTTGCCTGGCAGTCAATAAATTCAAGCATTGACTTACAATAAGTATGCAGATCAGCTATTCTGGCTTTCAGATCTAGGTGTTTGTTCCAGGTCAGTGACTTAGGGAAGCCATAAACAACCAGGCAAATGGTTATCACAGCCTGGTTCCCTACTGCGCATGCGTGAGTCCCGCTACATGTTCTGAGTGGTCCCTGCTGTCTTCTGGGACTTGTGTGCCTCCCAGAAGACAGCGGGAGGGATGGAGGAGGGGGCCAGACATGGCGTATATCGCCGCAGATACCGCGAGCAAATACCTGGATTAGACAGGTATCTGCTCCCCCTCCCCCCTGAAAGGTGCCAAATGTGACACTGGAGTGGGGGGGCCGGATCAGTGGAAGTTCCATTTATGGGTGGAACTCCGCTTTAAGGTCATAGAGTGGCCTAGTCCATCTCCAGACTTTAATCTTATAGAACAGGAATATGCAATTAGCGGACCTACACCTGTTGCAGAACTTCAAGTCCCATGAGGCATAGCAAGACTCTGACAGCCACAAGCATGACACCCAGAGGCATGATGGGACTTGTAGTTTTGCAACAGCTGGAGGTCCGCTAATTGCATATCCCTGCTATAGAACATTTTTTAGTGGGAGCTGAAACTTCGAGTTGCCAAGAAACCTGAAGGCTTTAGAGAAGATCTGTAAAGAAGAGGGGACCAAAATCCCTCCTGAGATGTGTACAAACCTGGTTATCAACTACAAGAAACGTCTGACCTCTGTGATTGTCCACAAGGGTTTCTCCACCAAGTACTAAGTCATGTTTTGCTTGGGGACCAAATATTTATTATACTCACTGAACTACAACTTATTTGTAACATTTGTATCTTAGATTGGATCTGGATTTTTGGTTGATATTCTGTCTCATTCTATATCATTTAAAGTACACCTGTGATAAAAATTATAGACCCTTCATTTCTATGTAAGTGGGCAAACTTACAAAATCTGCTGGAGATCAAATAATTATTATCCCCACTTAATACACAGTGTGTGTATGTATGTATGTAATATAATATATGGACTCACTCCCACAGGCGTACTTACCGTAATCGTACACCCACGTAAAGGCCACGTTTGCCCACGCAGTATGCACAGCTGTTCACATTCATGTCTATTGAGATAGACACAGCCCCTACTCCCAGTTTGACATCCATGTGGGTCCCCAAATGCAGACAGTGTTTGCGGGTACACCCCTACACCCAAACGGATGTCATATTGGGAGCAGCGGCTGTGTCCCAGTAGGCCTGAATGTAACTGCCTGTACGGGGATGCGCAAAACACCTGTGCATCCCATGCAGGCAAACACGGCCCTCGCGGAGGTGTATGAGTAAGTATGCCTGTGTGAATGCGCACTAATATATATATATATATATAGATATCTATCTATCTATCTATCTATCTATCTATCTATCTATCTATCTATCTATCTATCTATCTATCTATCTATCTATCTATCTATCTATCTATCTATCTCTCTCTATATATATGAAATTATCACCATCAATTTATGCAGCACTTTACATCAGTCCCTGCCCTCTAGGAGCTTACAATCTAAGGTCCCTAACTCACATTCATATACTAGGGACAATTTAGACAGGAGCCAAATAACCTACCAGCATGTCTTTGGAGTGTGGGAGGAAACCCGCACAGGGAGACTATGCAAACTCCAGGCAGGTGGTGCATTTTTTCGGGATTCGAACAGATGACCCTAGCGCTGCTAGGTGGAAGTGCTAACCACTTATCCATCATGCTGCCTTATAAATATTATTAAGAATTAATGGCTCCCCCACATGTCTGCTAAAGAGCAGCATGCTTTAGCTGCAGGTGTGTGAACGTGTACAATTTACACTCAGTCTCTCACCCACGTAGATGTGAACCTAGCCTTATGCCGTGTACACACGACCGGACTTTTCATTGGACTGAACTCCGAGGGACTTTTCGACGGAGTTCCAACTAAACGGACTTGCCTACGCACAATCACACCAAAGTCCGATCGTTTCGAACGTGATGACGTACGACCAGACTAGAATAGGGAAGTTCATAGCCAGTAGCCAATAGCTGCCCTTGCGTCCTTTTTTTGTCCGTCGGACTAGCAAACAGACAAACTGATTTTTCGATTGGACTCGAGTATGTCGGAAAGATTTGAAACATGTTCAATTTCTAAAGTCTGACAGATTTTTCAACAGAAAAGGTCTGATGAAGCCCAAACAGGATCGAATTGTCCAACGGATTTGTTCCGAAGGACCAGTTTGGTCGAAAAATCCGGTCGTGTGTACACGGCATAACTGTCATTGATTAGGCGGGTTACTGGCAACTACTGAAATACTGCTTTATAAGAGTATAAACATTTGCTAGAATGGTAGTGGCCACAAGGCCAATGACTGACGCAAGATAATGTTGTTAAAAAATTTGGGACAATCTTTGCAAATGTCATGAATCCCACGACAAAGGGCTTTTTGGTCCTAACAGGAATGGATCTATAAGATAAGGTTATGGGTAGAGTCTTCCTATAAGCTCCAGCCTATTCCTCAAAGACTTATTAGGGAAATATACAGCTAAAGTTTGCCAGTTCTAAGATGTGACCAATTTAAAAATATCCAGCCTTTCCAAATTGCAGCATAGTTTAAACTTTTTAATTTTTGGATTAGTACTTTGACCAAATGCAGATGTTAAAAATTTTTATAGTGTATGTGTGTGTGTGTGTATGTGTGTGTGTATATGTGTGTATATGTATATATATATATATATATAAATAATGTTTTTTTTTTTTATATTAATAAAAAAAATAGATAGATTGATGGCATACTTGCAATGGGAAGCATTTGATGGCTTTATTCTTGGAGCAGATGTTTAGCTGGTTCTTTGAGGTTTGCGTACTCACATACAGATTAGTAGCTTTAACACCTCAAGTGTCTATCTCTCAGTTAATTAACACTCCAACCCCATCTCATTCATTATTCTCAGGAAAATAGAAGCGGCAGGTGTTGTTTAAGCAGAGATGATACAACCATTAGATAGAGTAGACAGGTTGAAGGGTGACCAGTTCAGGGCAGTGGGATGTCAGTATGGCTGTATGTATGTGTGTGTGTTAGAATTTTTTCTTTGCCAATATTTAATATGTATATATGCCATCCTTTACATGCAAGGCCAAAAGATATAAATTTAGGTATCGAATTGCTGAGTGTCACTGCAATCAACAGTGTATTTAAAAATTACTTTAATGACTAGAACAATTCTCCTTCTTATACACAATCTAGAAATTTGCCCTAATGGCTCTATCAAATATTATCCAGCTAAAAATAGCAATTTACAACAATGAATATTCCATTAAAAGATAAAAGAACATAATCTACCTTTTGCTGCAACATTCAGCTTCAGTCCAGAGATTTCCCCAGCAGTATTTTTTTTCTGCCACTAGTTGCCCTCAGACTGGCTTGCATCATTTAACCCACTTTTTTTCCTGGACCCGCCCCAGCCTGTGACTGTACAGTGAAAGGAGAAGCAGCACAGCTCATGTCTATGTCTCTGCTTTCTTCTCCTATCAGTGTGCTCCTATTGATCACATGAACTGATTGGCTCTTTGTGTTGCTTCTTGTTGCCACACTCCAGCCCTGCTGTGCAAAACTGCTTAAGATTTTTATTTTTTTTAAGGAAGCAATTGCTTGTCAGTTACATCAAATATTTTTTTATCGATAGGAAAATGTATTCAGTTGGTAACAAGCATATTTAATATTCAGTAGGCCCTGTCATAGATTTAACTCACTCTGTCTTAATGACACAGGCAGTGCTCGAATCACATTGTGCTGATTCACACATTTTAGGCCTCAGTTGATGTAGAATTCAACCATTAGTGTAAAAAAAATATTAGGGCCCCATTCACATTTGTGGATGTGGCCATTACCGATTACATGCAGGAGATCCAGAAGGGGTTCCCGGCGATTAGCTGCGGGCACCAGCCCCATTTAAAGCCATGGGAGGCTGACAGCTCTCACGGCTAATTGTGGCAGCTTGCATGTAATCGCTCATGGAGGCTCAGACGGCCTAAAGTAAAGCTGAACTATCAGTTCATATCCGTGAAATACTCTCCAAGTGCATCAATACAAAATTTTTACAGCTGTTTTTTTTAGAGCGCAGCCACAGCCTGATTAGAAAAGTATGTCCCCTGTCAGAATGCTGTAGAAAATAATCCCTGATTTCTGTTTGGAACAGTAGTCTCTCTGCAGAGGTCTGGCACACCTCCTACTGAATTGGAAGTAGGGCTCTGCAATCAGCAGGGGGCATGAGCTTTGCACATTGCAGAGCTATAGGTTTGATTCAGCAGGTACGTGTCAGACCTCTGTAGAGAGACCACTGCTTCTCCACAGAGATTTAACTGATTTAAGCTCAAAGTTCAATTGGGCTATGAAGCTGAACTGTAGTATTAAAAAAAAAAAAAAAAAAAAAAAAACTACATCGGTTAAAAGCTTGTTAATTATGGGTGTAGAGGTATAAGTTGTAATACTTCTCACTGATGCTCCAGGCTGTGGGCAGACCCAGCCTGTCTTCACATACATTGGGGAACTGTGGGTCTTGCATTGTACTTGATGACATCATCGTGCAAATGGCGGCCAGAACGCCAAAGACAAGAAGCTTTGGGAGGCTGATTACACAGTGTGGAGGAAGCCTGCCCAAGCTAGGGGTACGCAAAGTATTACGTCTTATTCCTCTTACCTTTATATTTTAAAGAGGAGCTCCAATCTCCCAAAAAAGAATTAAAAGTCAGCAGCTACAAATACTGTAGCTGCTGACGTTTAATATAAGGACACTTACCTGTCCAGGAATCCAGCGATGTTGGCAACTGAGCAGATTCTTTGGGTTCAGGCACCAGCATTGTAAGTAAGGGAAACCGGCAATGAGCCTACTGGCTTCACAGCCAGTTTCCTACTGCGCATGCAGTTCTGCAGTCTTCTGGGACCTGTGTGTCCCAGAAGTCTGTGGGGGGCAAGGAGGAGGGCTGAACATGCTCGTAGATGGCCACAGTGATCTGAGCCGGAAATCAGATCGGGTACCTGGTTTTTTACCCATTCCCCCATCAAAAAATGCCAAATATGTCAGCGGAGGGTGCAAACAAGCAAAGTTCCCCCTTTTGGGTGGAGCTCTCAGCTTTAATGAGCATGTAACCCTTGCAGTGTGGGAGGCCCCACATTTGTTTTTCTGTCTGGAGTGGGGCTTTAACATTTCTGCTTTAGAAGAATAGGGCAGCAGGAATTTCTTCTGATTCTGTACATTCCTGGGATCCCTGAACCAGTTTGGCTGGGAGGAACAGAAGGAGAGATTATGCAATTCATCCTTTAATAAACACAACAGAATTATCGGCTTGATGTAAGCAAGATCTGTATCAGCTGTGACTACGCAGCCTCTTGTGATAGAAATCCTCTGCAGATAGACCGTTGTGTTTTTTGAAGCTGTTTCTGCGGTTTAACAGCCTCCGTCTGCAGTCGTTTGTCTTTTGATGTGGTCGCAAGAGCATTTGGGAGAGTTCAAAACGAATTGGCTTCTCCCGATTTTGGCCGGCTTCTCTTGGGACTGGATCGCTAACAATGGCTGCTCTGTCCCGTCCTCAGCCACTTCATGAAACTGCTTTTCTAAAAGCAATATATTGGTGTAACTGACTGAGAAGGAAACACAGTCCCCACTGAGACTGAAGGATAATTGTGTTCTTGGCAAAGTGATTCAATATCCGTGGAAGTCTGGATAACATTCTTCTGCACTTTTTATGTCTGTGCTCTATCATTCTGGAACGGGGGACAAAAAATGCAGCAAGTTTATCCTCCAATCACAATGGATCACTTAGGTTATTTTGGCGATCAAATCCTCATTAGTAATCCTATGTCATGCTGATCTTTGTGACATTAAAGTGTATGTAACCCCTAACAATGAACTTCTCTTATTAGTTCTTATTAGCTCCTTTTTAGTCTGTTTACCCCTTTTTACATTAGCCTGAGCCAGCACTTCAAATGGGTTGTGCCACCCGGAGCCTGTGATTGGCTGCACAGTGCTGACGTCATTATGAACTGCGCCTATCAGCTGCTGATCTTCAGTAGTTGACCATGAAATATCAGTGACAGCTTGGTAGGGGTTCTAGGTGCGCTGGTGGTGTGGCTTTCAATAGGCTGTGATGCCCAGAGCCAGTGATTGGCTGCACAGTAATGATGTCATCATGAGCTGTGCCTATGAGCTGCTGATTGTCAGTGGTTGACCATGAATTTTCGGTGACCGCTCAGCCATGGTTCTGGGATCGCCAGTGGTGTGGCTTTAAATAGGTTGTGATGCCCGGGGCCCGTGATTGGCTACACATCGCAGATGTCATCATGAGCTTGCGCCTACCAGCTGCTGATCTTTAGTAGTTGACCATGAAATATCAGTGACCGCTTGGTAAGGGTTCTGGGCAGGGCAAAAGGGGCAGTTGACCTGGTCCCCATCATTGTTGTGGGGCCCAAAGCAGCTGCCTCGTACTTGCCAACTATCCTGGTTTAAATTCCCTCATTCCTTGAGGTTTTAGTCCCGTGCTGTGTCCCAATATCTCAGTGTGAAGTGCTGCTACTAATGCTGCCCAGCTCTGCCCTTTTGTTGTGACTCACCTGCCAGACCCTGTGTTTACATGTAAATTACCGGCATTCATATGTAAATAGTGGCGGCATTCATATGTAAATAGCGGCGGCTGGCGGAATTGATATGTATATCTTGCCCCCCTGAGGTCATATCCATAGTAATCTCTAGCAGCCAATCAACAAGCAGAAATCATGTGCTGTAACCTCTAGCAACTAATCAGTGAGCTGTAATGTGTGCTGTAACCTCTAGCAACCAGTCAGTGAGCGGTAATGATACACTGTAACCTCTGGCAACCAATCGCAATAGCTGCCTGATCTGATTCAGTAAACTGATTTTGAGTCTAGCTGCTATTTATTGTATGTCTCAGAGCAGGTGGAGAGCGAAACTGCATGGGGGGGCCCCAAGAATAGTTTTGCCCAGGGTCCAATCAATATTAAAGACGGCCCTGGTTCTGGGGGCGCTGGTGGTGTGGCTTTCAATAGGCAGCAATGCCCAGAGCCAGTAATTGGCTGCACAGTAATGATGTCATCATGAGCTGCACCTACCAGCTGCTGATGGTCAGTAATTGACCATGAAATGTCGGAGACGGCTCAGTCATGATTCGAGGGTCTCCAGTGGTGTGGCTTTAAATAGGGCGTGATGCCTGGGGAATGCGTTTTGGCTGCACAGTGCTGACATCATCGCAAGCTGCGTCTACTAGCTGCCGATTGTTAGTGGTTGACCATGATCTGTCAGTGACAGCTTGATCACAGTTCTGAGAGCACCAGTGGTCAATGCATAAATGTCATGGCTGGGTGTTAAGACCCACCTGCACTGCTGCCTCATATAGGCGTAGTGCTGTCATAAAGGGGTTAAATAAACCATTGAAAGTGTGTTCTATCTCTTCACCCAGTGAAAAAAAAGGATCCCTTGATTTTGCCAGAAATATAGTGAGCTGATACATTTTAACATGTTACATACATTTCTTGTTGTGTTAGGTGGGAGTGTTGACGTTCCATTGTGCGGTTTCTTTATGTATTGACATTTATTTAAAGTGCTTTTTGAATATTGGATTTAGGATTTGGAGTGGATAGGGTAAACTGCCATTGACCGAGGCTTCGTAATTTTCCAACAGATCAAAATGCATGTTTATATGTGTGGTAGACGCATTTATGGCCCTGTGTGTTCAGGGTTCTATGCCCAGAATAAAGAATATCTGTATTCCGAGCATATGCCCCTGAACGCATGTGGCCCTAAATGTGAGTACCAAGCATATATACAGTGCTGTGCTAAAGTTTTGGGCAGGTGTAAAAAAAAGTTTTGTAAGTGAAGAATTCTTTCAGAAATAGAAGTGTTATAATAGTTTATTTTTATCAGTTAACAAAATGAGTTTAAAAAAAGTAAATGAACTGAAAGAACTGAGAGGTTGTTACCTAACCTCTTGGAGAACTAACCAAATTAAATCCCAGACAGACTCAATGATGTTGAGATCAGGGCTCTGTGGGGGCCAAACCATCACTTCCAGGACTGCTTGTTCTTCTTTACACTGAAAAGAGTTCCTAATGACATTGGCTGTATGTATGGGGTCATTATCCTGCTACAAAATAGATTTGGGGCCAATCAGACGCTTCCCTGATGGTATGGCATGATGGATAAGTATCATCTGCCTGTATTTCTCAGCATTGAGGACACCATTGATCCTGACCAAATCTCCAACTCCATTAAATGCAGCCCCAAACTTGCAAGGAACCTCCACCACACTTCACTGTTGCCTGCAGACACTCGTTATTGTACCGCTCTCCAGCCATTCAGCAAACAAACTGCCTCCTGCTACAGCCAAATATTTCACATTTTGAATCATCAGTCCAGAGCACTTGTGTGCATTTTTCTGCACTCCAGTTCTTATGCTTTTATGCAAGGTTGAGTTGCTTAACTTTGTTTCCACATCAGTGGTATGGCCTTTTGATTGCAATTATTCAATGGCCAGACTTCTCCGTACAGTGGATAGGTGTACCTTGGTCCCATGGTTTCCACCAGTTTTGTGCTGATGGCACTGCTGGACATCTTCCGATGTTGAAGGGAAGTAAGCATGATGTGTCTTTCATCTGCTGCATTAAGTTACCTTGGCCAACCACTGCATCTATGGTCCTTGATGTAGCCCATTTCTTTATTTTCTTTGTGCTTCTTCAAAAGAGCTTGAACAGCACATATTGAAACCCCAGTCTGCTTTGAAAACTTGAATGCCTGGGAGAGACCTTACTGATACAGTATAACTACCTTGTGTCTTGTTGCTGTGCTCAGTCTTGCCATGGTGTATGACCTGTGACTTGAAACGGTCTTCTACAATCTCACCTTAGTAGCAGAGTTTGGCTGTTCCCCACCCAATTTTAAGTCTCCTACACAGCTGTTTCTATTATGGTTAATGACAGTGTTTTGTATCCTACATATGAAATTAATGATCATTAGCACCTGCTTGGTTTAATTGGTTAATCATACACCTGACTCTAATCCTACAAAATCCCTGACTTTGTGCAAGTGTACAAAAGTGTGCAAGTGTAAGAACTGATGCTGGGTTGAAGCCAAAGGGTAGTTGCACCAAATATTGATTTTACATCTGTTCGCTCACTTTGCATTTTGTAAATTGATAAAAAATATACCATTAAAATATATATTTTTTACAAAGCATTCTTAGTTTACAGCATTTCTCCCCACCTGGCTAAAACATTTGCACAGTACTCTACTTTCTCTGTTGGTACAGCATCCAGCCGCAGCATATTTCAGGCTAACGTTTCTAGACTTTGATGCAGGCAGCGGGGCTGGACACTGGATCTGTTCCTCCTGAGAGCTAAAAAAAAAACAGCTGGGATTGGATTCACATGAGCTGAATACCCAGTGTAATTGCAGCCTGTTTAAAACCCAGATATGTAATTGTTACATGTCATTTTGTATTGTAATGCTGTTAAAAATTGCCTTTTCATTTCAGTCGACACGCTGCTACAGGTTTCCAAAGCTGGCCATAGATGGACCCAATTTTGAAAGAAAATTTGTACAAAAAATATTGTACAGAAGATTTCATTTGCTTTTTACTTTTTGGTTTTGTAATGTACTGTAGGAAAACCACATACACTATTAGAATTTTGTGCCAGAGAAATTGTCCATCCTGGTCCTTCAAATTGTCTCATCACTGCAGTTGAAAACGAATTGACCTACTGACGATCAGGAAAACAAATTAACTTAGTTAGAACATTTTTTTCCTAAGCATTTTCATTTAAAATCCCATCAATGGCCAGCTTTAGTCCAAAATAGGCCACACTTGCTCTTGCTTTCCACCATGAAATGTACACTACTTGCAGATGGGACTTCCCAGAAATCTCGTCACCCTGCTCAAGCAACTTGGTTCACTGCTTTTCCTAGAGGTTTGTACAGAGCTTGAGGCAAAATTGCAGGAAACCCCCGCTATAGCGTTAGTGATGCCGGTGGGCTGGGTGAGAATCTCAGAACGTGTACTCATAAGACAATGACACAGTGTTGTAAAACACTTTGAAGCTAGATATCTCATTGACTTTAAAATGTGATGTTGCTGTTACTAAGTAATCAACCATCTTTACCTTTTTCAAAGGGGTCATCACTTTATAAAATTTCAGCTTCGAGTGGAACCTGGCTGAATCCGCACCTGGCTTCTTGTAGGTCTTAGATCAGTGGTTGACAACCTTTCCGACCCGACCACTAATCCCACAATTTTGAATCCTGCTGCCCCAGGCCCTCCACATCACACTGCTGCCTTACACAGACACTCTATTGGATCTCACTTCTGTATCCAGCCATGTGTTCGAACTCTGTGCCCCCTCCCAAACTCTGCGGTCAGCTCTACCATTGGAAGTTCCATCCTTCTTCACCTTTCGCTCTCTGTACTATACCCAGAACTTCCCTCTGAGTTCACAGGAGCTAGAACTACAGAGGAAGCGTTGGGTATCAATGCATTGCATGCTGACAGTACTGACTGTCAGTGAGACTTGAGAACATCACTGGAAACAACATTGGGCTGTATACATCCGTCACAATGGAAAGAGAAGAGTAGGTCTGACGAAGGAGCTGTGCAGGATCTGAAACGCGTTACCGCCCACCACCTTCACCCAATGTCACATCGGCCGCATGCGTTCCAGCTTGGTTCCAGAGCCCTGGCCGCCTCATCACATCTTCACCTTCTCGCCAATCCACATCACCAGGGACTCTGACAGCTGCAGGACGGCTCTCTCTTTCCCCCAGGCAGACGAGGATTATAGTGATCCGCATGAGGACAAATCATTATATGCCTATACTTACTAACTTGTAAGTGTTTTTAATCCCATGCCTGTAATAAATCTTTTAATCACTGCACTTGGAGGCGCCTTCTCTTTTCTCTTTTTTTTTTTTTTTTTTTTTTATGACTCTCCAGAGCTGCTTCTTCTCTACAAAGTGCTGCCTTCAGTGCCATCTCTCCACTGCTAATAAGGACCGTATACCCAGCCTCATCAGAGCGCCCTCATCCCTCCCTTCTTTCTACATCTGTCACAATGTTGATTTGCGGCAGAACTCCTGGGGACCACCAAAAATTTCTCATGAACCTTCAGTGGTCCATGGACCACTGGTTGGCGACTGCTGTCTTGGATAAGACCCTGCTCCAACACCTGCCTCATGAAGAATGGGTAAAGTAGCGCTGGAGCCCTATTAGGTATTGTTTTTGGGTATTATTTTGCAATAGGGATGTAGTGGGTTTGAACTGGGTTTCTGGATTCCTGGGCTGCCAGCTTCTACACGTCAAAGGGTTTGAACAGTTCCCTTGGTTTGTAATTTTAGGTCCCTTTCAGACGCCTGGGAGTTTTTAAAGCGGACCTGATCGGAAGGTCCTTTCGTCCCCATGGGCAGACAAACTTGTGCCTGATTATTTTATTTTTATTTTTTTCCCCACTTCTGCAAACTCTGTCGAGAGACTTATTCAACTTGACGTTCATTTATTGTCTCCTTCTCGGTTTCACATCATTGTGGTACTTTTTATTTATTATTCAATTTCTTATATAAAAAATAAAAATAAAGAATATTAATATCTTAGTTGCTAAAGTTTCCTTCTATTTCTGTCTTACAAGGACTCTATACTTTCCCTACCCATTTTCGGCCACCCTCCCACCAACTACTCAACCTCCCACCAACTACTCACTCTCCCTCCCCCACCCCTTTTGGTTTATTCTCGGACCTCTTTCTTATTTCCGGTTTTACTCAGGGCCTGTCACCCTCCACCATCTTTTCTAAGTATTTCTCCGAAATTTTAAAAGTTCTCCATCTTCTCCAAATACTATGCCTGATTTAACCCTGAAAAGCTGCACTGCCACAGGTGCCGCCTGTCAAACTATGCACCCCGCGCCAAAAATGTTGCGGCTGCAAAGCAATGCATCACAGTCACGGCATGTGCACAGCCTCATTCGGATATATTTTGCAAGTTCAGGGGGGTGATAAAACTCATCCAGTCAGCCATCTGCCCATCTGAAAGAAATCATATTAAATTGGTGAGCTACTGCATTTCATTGGGATTTAATTTTGTATTGGGTAAGTGGAATGTATTTCTACAGACCTTTTGAAGTGGTCTGATTACTCAGGTCCATGAACTTTTAGTGCAAGGTTGAGCTCTGCAGCTGGAATGCGGCATTGAATGAAACACACCCCTTGACAGGTGAAAAGGGCATTCCATATCAGTGTTCACAGCCTAGACTTTGTACAGAAACTCTGAACAAGCCTCAAAAAAATCCCGTGTGAAACTAAGCTAAGGCCAGAAAGTCTGCTTTGGTTACAGATTACTCTATCAATACTGCAAGGATCCGCTAACAGAGTATAAACATATTGTGTCCGTCAGCTGTAATGAAACGCCGACTAACACTCGCACTGACTAAATGCGCTGCCAGAAATTATTACTGTGCGTACTGAATGTGAAACTTCCCAGAGGAATCAGTAATTCAGGAAAATGGTCTGCTGCAAATGAATTTTTTTTAAAAAAAAAAGGAATGCTGAGATAAGGGCAGTGAAGGGCAACCTGAAAAATTCCTCTTTAACTCTTGAATACTGTCCCTGATACTTTTTTTAAAAATTTTTATTTGCACTAACATACAATTTTTCAGGACAAGATCTTTCCTTCTCTCTGTAACCCTTGAAAGACTAGAAGTCTGAAAAAACAGACTGGTAATCAAGGCAGCATTTGATATTATTTAAATGGTTAACGATCTACAAATGTATCAATGGCGATCCCAGCATAAGAAATAAACTATTCGGTTTTAGGGAGTGTAAGAAGACACGGGGCCACACAATGAGACTGGAGGAGAAGCGGTTTAACCTTAACCCCTTGCTGACCAGCGCACGACGCTATACGTTGGCACAATGGCACGGCTGGGCATACAGGTACATCCCCTTTTAAGATGCAGCACTGTGGGCGCGCGCCCCCGCCCTGTGCTCTGTGACCGCAGGTCCCGCGGACTCAATTTCCGCCGGGTGCCCGTGATCGTGTCACGGAGCAGAAGAACGGGGAGATGCCTATGCAAACAAGGCATTTCCCTGTTCTGCCTAGTGACATGACGGATATCACTGCTCCCTGTCATCAGGAGCAGTGATCGCTGTCATGTGAGTAGTAGCCCACTCCCCCCCCCCACAATTAGAATCACTCCCTAGGACACACTTAAACCCTTGATCGCCCCCTAGTGTTTAACTCCTTCCCTGCCAGTGTCACTTACAGAGTATTCAGTGCATTTTTATAGCACTGATCTCTGTATAAATGACAATGGTCCCAAAATCGCCACCATTACTAATAAAAATTTTTTTTATAAAAATGCCATGAAACTATCCCCTATTTTGTAGACGCTATAACATTTGCGCAAACCAATCTATATACGCTTATTGAGATTTTTTTTTTAAATCAAAAAGAAGATAGAAGAAGAAAAGAAGAATACGTATCGGCCTAAACTGAGGAAAAAAAATGCTGTTTTATATATTTTTGGGGGATGGATATTATAGCAAAAACTAAAAAATATTGATTTTTTTTTTTTTTTTCAAAATTGTCCCTTTTTTTTGTTTATAGCGCAAAAAATAAAAAGCGCAGAGGTGATCAAATACCACCAAAAGAAAGCTCTATTTGTGGGGAAAAAAGGACGTAAATTTTGTTTGGGTGCAACGTTGCACGACCGTACAATTGTCAGTTAAAGCGACGCAGTGCCGAATCACAAAAAGTGCTCTGGTCAGGAAGGCGGTAAATTCTTCCAGGGCTGAGGTGGTTAAACTGCCCAGGGGGTTCTTCACTGTCAGGGCAATAAGAATGTTGAACTCTCTCCCACAATTGGTGGTGGCTGCGGGGAGTTTGGATAATTTTTAATAGACTCTTAGATGTACAGTATCTCACAAAAGTGAGTACACCCCTCACATTTTTGTAAATATTTAATTTTATCTTTTCATGTGACAACACTGAAGAAATGACACTTTGCTACAATGTAAAGTAGTGAGTGTACAGCTTGTATAACAGTGTAAATTTGCTGTCCCCTCAAAATAACTCAACACACAGCCATTAATGTCTAAACCGCTGGCAACAAAAGTGAGTACACCCCTACGTGAAAAATGGCCAAATTGGGCCCATGTAACCATTTTCTCTCCCTGGTGTCATGTGACTTGTAATGCTGGTTCACACAGGGGCGGCACGACTTGCCGGTCGCCTCACCGAGGCGACCTGCACACGACTTCAGCAGCGACTTGCAAAACGACTTCTGTATAGAAGTCAATGCAAGTCGCCTGAAGTCGCCCCAGAAATACTACAGGAACCTTTTTCTAAGTCGGAGCGACTTGCGTCGCTCCTGTTAGAACGGTTCCGTAGTACAGAATGGGGGTGACTTGTCAGGCGGCTAGGTCGTCTGACAAGTCGCCCCTGTGTGAACCGGCACTTAGTGTTACAAGGTCTCAGGTGTGAATGGGGAGCAGGTGTGTTAAATTTGATGTTATCACTCTCACTTTCTCATACTGGTCACTGGATGATCAACATGGCACCTCATGCCAAAGAACTTTCTGAGGATCTGAAAAAAAGAATTGTTTCTCTACATAAAGATGGCCTAGGCTATAAGAAGATTGCCAAGACCCTGAAACTGAGCTGCAGCACGGTGGTCAAGACCATACAGAGGTTTAACAGGACAGGTTCCACTCAGAACAGGCCTCGCCATGGTCGACCAAAGAAGTTGAGTGCATGTGCTCAGTGTCATATCCAGAGGTTGTCTTTGGGAAATGGATGTATGAGTGCTGTCAGCATTGCTGCAGAGGTTGAAGGGGTGGGGGGTCAGCCTGTCAGTGCTCAGACCATACGCCGCACACTGCATCAAATTGGTATGCATGGCTGATGTCCCAGAAGGAAGCCTCTTCTAAAGATGATGCACAAGAAAGTCCGCAAACAGTTTGCTGAAGACAAGCAGACTAAGGAAATGGATTACTGGAACCATGTCCTGTGGTCCGATGAGACCAAGATAAACGTATTTGGTTCAGTTGGTGTCAAGTGTGTGTGGCGGCAACCAGGTGAGGAGTACAAAGACAAGTGTGTCTTGCCTACAGTCAAGCATGGTGGTGCAAGTGTCATGGTCCGGGTCTGAATGAGTGCTGCCGGCACTGGGGAGCTACAGTTCATTGAGGGAACCATAAATGCCAACATGTACTGTGACATACTGAAGCAATTATGATCCCCTTCCTTCGGCGACTTGGCCGCAGGGCATTATTCCAACATAACGACCCCAAACACACCTCCAAGACCACCACTGCCTTGCTAAAGAAGCTGAGGGTAAAGGTGATGGACTGGCCAAGCATGTCTCCAGACCTAAACCCTATTGACCATCTGTGGTGCATCCTCAAATAGGTGGAGGAGCGCAAGGTCTCCAACATCCACCAGCTCCGTGATGTCGTCATGGAGGAGTGGAAGAGGACTCCAGTGACAACCTGTGAAGCTCTGGTGAACTCCATGCCCAAGAGGGTTAAGGTGCTGGAAAATAATGGTGGCCACACAAAATATTTTGGAGCATTTCACTTAGGGGTGTACTCACTTTTGTTGCCCGTGGTTTAGACATTAATGGCTGTGTGTTGAGTTATTTTGAGGGGACAGCAAATTTACACTGTTATACAAGCTGTATACTCACTACTTTACAAGATATAATAAAATATTTGCAAAAATGTGAGAGGTGTACTCATTTTTGTGAGATACTGTACATCTAAAAGGCAACAACATACAGGAATATGGGAAATCATTATAGATACACATGCACCTATACAGGTTAAACTGGATGGACTATTGTCTTTTTTTTCTGACTTACCGACTATGTAATTATGTTAGGCAAGCTGTAGATGGATAAAAAAATGCTAGATTCACCTATCAGCACAGTCAGTGTTGATGGGGGAATGCCTCCCGCAGCGCTATTTTGTTCTGCCAGCAGGGGAACCTTCCCTGTTGGCAGAACACAATGATTATTGCTAGTGGCTATAACCACCAGCTGTAATTGCATGTTATATTTAAGTCAATTAATGAATCGACGTGGGTACAACCAGCCTGCCCAAAGATGGATTGAATCTCGGCCGGTTCAGTAGGGACCAACGAAGATTCAATCCATCTATGGTCGGCTTTAGTTCACTTCTCCTCCAATAAAAGTTGCCATGCATTCAAGTGTCCCCAGTAGAATAACAACCACTGCTCTGTTATGAAATGAGCTTTTTTTAAATGTCATACCTGTAGGCCGTATGCAGCCTCTCCCAAGTCCGTCAGAGAAATTCTCAGTGTAGAGCTGGCAAAAACACTGATCAAAATTCACTCGATTCACCATTGACCAGCCAGGTTTTAACCACTATATGGCTGTCCCCTCTTAATAGAAGTTTATTTTATATTGAAGGGCCAAGCTGGATAACTTTTATCGATCGGTGGCTGCAATCAATCTTTTGGGTAGACTTGTGCATTTTTGACCCCTACAAACTTTAATTGGAGCCCCTGAAAAATGCTCATATCAGGTGATCTTGCACAATTTCTAACCTCTCCATCTCATAGTATCTAGCTTTCCATTGGATAAAACAAAAAATGTTTAAGCCTAAAAGGTGTGTATACAAATGCACAAATAGGCTCACACTAGTGTAAACTAGCGATATATTAAAGGTGTTTTTTTTTTTTTTTTTTTTTTAACAACAGACATGTTATACTTACCTGCTGAGAGCCCTGCCGACTCTCCTGGCTCCTCCCCCTTGACCAGTGTCTCCCAATAGCAAGCCGCTTGCTATGGAGGCGCTGGTGCGTGCTCGCTCCCGAGGCCCGCTCTATGTATAGGACACACAGAGCGGTGGCTCAGCGTCCCCCCACCCCCGCTCTCACTTCATTGGCTCACTGGCTGTGATTGGGCCAGTGAGGAGAGAGAGACAGATTGAAATGGGGATCAGGTGAGTATTAGGCTGGGCTGTGCAGGGAGCAGCACACAGAAGGTAAAAAACCTTCAGGCTTTACAATCACTTTAAGCCAGCAATGACCTGAGCCAGTTATGTCCTGACTCTCCATTTTCAAATGCTCAGTTGTGTTTGTACATGTTTCTTTTCAGACCTGCAGTACTTCTTACCACCCCCTGAAAAGCAGTCCGCCTGCAGTGGATTACTTTTCAGACAGCAGTGGGTGACAGGTGTTCGGGAGGTGTTACTAACATCTTCTGGACTCCTGTTTTTGTTTTTTAATTTCCAAATGGCAACTTTGCTTTGCGGGACTGTGCCGCAACTGCAAGCTGAGCGTTCTGCTCGCGGTTGGGGTGCAGCACCATTAAACCCAGACAGTATTGCCTGTCAAACTGCACCCAGACTCTAAAAATGCCAGGGCCGCGGCATGTGTACTGCCCTATCCGGCTGTTATGTTCAGGTGAGTGACTGTGGGGTGGTAAAACTGCTGCTCAGCCACCCATCCAAAGGAGGCCTTACTGCTGAAATAAAGTCTATGTCCATCAAGCAATATATGTAATTATTTTGGGATTATCAACTTCAGTACAAAGAGTTCTAGTGGAGGCGGAAGTAGAAATGATAATAAAAAATTGGATTGGATTGCACATTTGTGTTTAATTTATCTCCTATAAAAAGCTCTTTTGGCTTAATTGGCCTCCACAATATGGTTTTGTTGACTCCAGGAAAATCTTGTTATTGCTTGTCGCCAGAATAGTGTGGAATGGCTTCCCTGGGAATTGTAAGGTTTCTACAATAGCCGGCATTATACGTGACCTGCCTGAAAGAGCAATGATATCTATCTTAGCGGGAACCATAAAGTCATTAGACTGTGTTTTCCCTGTACATATCTGCTTAATGCAATCTCTGTCCTCCTGTACCCCCTCTCCCCTATAATGGGGGGAGGGCTGAGTTGCTAAGAAACCTTGTCTGTAGAGCTCCCTATCTATTGGCTATCTGGTGTGTATAATGATGGGTGATGCTACCTTCACCTTTTTCTTTAGGAGACGTGGAGAAATGAGCAGACAACATGACCGATGGTGGGCTGCCCAGAATATTGACTTTTTCATTGTATTAACTCTGAGTCCGGATTCAAAGAGACAAACGTGAAAGGGAAAAAAAACAATCATTACATTGTGGGAGGTATAATAGCTGTCCAACCACACTTGCCTCGAAATCTTAGATCCACCAACATCTAAGACGTTTCCAGGAGTCCACCACTGTGCACATGAAGGCCTCTTGAGTCCCCTCCCTAGGGAAAGAGAACCTTGACTGATGGGGGCATGGCCGGGTGCCGGACAAGGGAAATGATTGGTAGAAGCATGGGGGATGGGATAGGCTTGAGCTCAGGGAACGTGTGCCCCCAGGGAATTCTGGGTCTTTTGGAAGAATCGGATCGAAGAGCTTCCCACCCTCCAGTCTCTTTTTTTCCTCTGTTATGGTATGCCACAGCTTGCTGCGGTTTCTTGACCTTGCCAGCATTTAAAGTGGTTATAAACCCTTACAGACCACTTTAACCCACAGGTAAGCCTAGATTAAGGCTTACCTGTAGGTACAAGAAAGATAACCGTGTAGGTTAAGGAGATATTTTCCTAAAAACGGGCACTGATGTCTAGGGCGCATGAGGCTGTCTGTCCAGCACTTATGGTAAGGACAGGCCCCACTTCCCACTTTTGGAATTGAGTGCTCACAGTACGACTGTGACTGGCGCTGGTTAAATGTGTTCACATGTTACTTGTTGGAATTTAATAAAGCTGTGGCCTTGCCCTTTCCAACCTAATGGTTGTAAGTGTTTTATTTAATGGGGTAAAAGGGCAAGGGTGGTGGGGGATTTGATCCCATTGTGTTACATTATTTGGACCTAGGCCCATTGTGCCTCAGCAGTCATTGGTTCTGCTACATCACTACTGTGTCCCAGCAATGCTGAAAAGGCCCACAGTATGGAGGATAAGGGAAGGGGGAGGGCAGAGGGGGGTGGCAGCATTCGACACTCCAGGAAGTGTTGAATGCTAATTATACTTCGGCTAGTGTAGCTAGGCAAGAGAGAAAAGATTAGTGGTGCAAGTTGCAGCTGGGTAGGTATTATACCTCCTTTTAACAGTGTCATTTATTTTCTTTTTAGGGACAGAGTTGTTTTGAAAGTGCAACACTAGGTCAAACATAATTTTGGCTTGTTCACCTGTATTTTACCAGCCCAACCCCCCTCCAAACAAGGGTGTACCCATCCCCCCTGTTACATTCAGTGGGCAGCACCTCTGTGAACATGACCTATTCAAGCAAATGGGGCCGCACAGCAGTTGCGTGGAATGCATGCACCTGCAGCATGGTGGGGCGACATTACAGGGTTAAAACAGGTGGTTGGAAGGAGACATTATTACTTCCTCACTGTTTGTCAAATGCCTCTGAAACGTGACCCACTGCAGATTGCTTTTTAAAAAGGTGGCAAAGGTTGCTGTTAGTGTAAACTGAGCCTTAAAGCCCCACTTTGGGCAAACAATATTTTTTCATTATCACTCACCTCTCATTCTAATTAGGCTTTTTTTCCCCACTAACCTTGTGAAGAAAGATATTCTCATCTAAGTCCTCCCTTCAAGTGGTTGTAAACCCAAATAAAAATAAAGACCTGCAAGACAAAGGCATAAGGAGCTAGTATGCATAGCATACTAGCTCATTATGTAATACTCACCTGAGATTGAAGCACCTGCTGCGGTGCCCATACACAGCACCGGCCGGCGACATCACTCCCGGGGGTTACTTCCGGGTATCGCGGCTCTGACGATGTGATTGGCCGGAGCCGCAATGACGTCACTCCCGCACATGCGAGCCACCGGTGTTGGCGCACTCACTGAAGCAGACGGCACATAATTGCTACAGTGCGCATGTGCCGATGACATTGGCACATGCAAATACAGGGGATATCTCCTAAATCGTGCAGGTTTAGGAGATATCTTGGGTAGCTACAGGTAAGCCTTATTATAGGCTTACCTGTAACAAAAAGTTGATTGTAAGGGTTTACAACCATTTTCAGGTCCCACACCAAATGCGGTTTCTGAGGGCGTGGGGACTGCCTACCCTTCTGAGACCTTTGGTCCCCTCCACCTTCACCTTTTTCTCCATCCTGCCATAGTCTATCCAATAGGAAGTGTTTTCTTTTTCAGGCAGGCAGTGATGTGGACACCTGAAAGATGGACCCAAAACAGGAAGTAAATGGAAGAGAAGACTCGGGGGGTGGAGCATTAAAGTGGAGTTCCACCCACTTTTACAACTCTTCAGCATCCCTCACTAAACTATGCACTGTAAACAAATTGGATATTTTTTATTTTTTTTTCTCAGCACCTACTGTATATCTGCTGTATTCATTTTTCACTTCCTCCTCCCTGGCCGCGGCCCATCACATCATTTCCTGTTTGCAATGCCTTCTGGGAAGGGGCGGCAACTTCCTTTGAAACTGCCGTTGCTATGGAAACTTGACCTGAAACCTATTACACTGCTTGTGCTGCACTGAACATGTGCGAGATCTGCAAGGATGAGATCCTGGAAGAAATACAGTCTGGCTTCAGATGCCCACACTTAAGATGGCCACGGCCTGCTGTAAGTTTATAAAATAACAAACTACTGTTATAAACTAACAAAACAGGCCTTAGTTTACAGACTAACTTTACTAGAATACATTAAGCTTGTGTTTTATAGGGGTATTTTTATTTTAAAAGTATAATTTCGGCCGGAACAACACTTTAAGTGACTGTGGCTACAAGGAAGTTAAAGGGCTTTAAAGCTAAACTCCAGGCACAAAAAACGTTAATTTAAATATATTCCCCGGGAGCCACAAAGGATATTAAGTAATCCACTCTGTGTGCACCAAATGCCTTTAGAAAGTCAGATACTATTGTGTAAAAATAGCAGTGACATGCCTGTGCAGAGAGCTGAGCTCTGGGAGGGGCCCAGCAGGCTCCACCCACTACAGGTTGCCTGCAGAAAACTACAGGAGGGGGCGGAGACAAGACCAGTCACCCTGCACAAGGAGAGAGAGCAGCAGTGATCGGTCCTTATTACAGGAAGTAAAGTCACACTGAAATAAAGCACTGATCTGGAGGAAATACTCCAAGATTCAAGAAGAATACACATGCCTCTTGTATTTTTAGACCTGCTCAGTTATGACATGTGAGGAGTGTTGAACGCTCTCCTTAATATTTAGAATTTTTTTGCACATGCCATAGGCGGGGTAACCTCATAAAGGGTAAAGGTGTCACACAAAGGATTGTTGTCTTTCAAGAATTACAGTTCAGCTACGTAATGTGGTCGGCCCAGTTCACATACTGCCTAGGCCCTGGGGGTCTTTATATGGTCTGTGTCCTTGCTGAAGTATTGCAGAATGTATATGAAACCAGGAATAGAAGTGGATCTATACCCAGACTTTTTTAAATTCAGTTGGAATTGATCTCAAGCCTTCCCCTCAGTCTTGTACAGTTGTACCGCTCCTCTCCTGTACTGAAATTGATTACTTTGCTTTACCGGCACACTGTGAGCTTCTTACAGTGTGCAATAGAAGCTGCAGTAGGTCCAACAGAGCCATTTTCTGGCTGGAGGACATCCAGCATCTTCTAGTTCTTTCCTCCCTAGCCTGACTGCCCCTGGCCCACCCCTTTCATTCATTGGACTTCAGTTTTTTTCAACCATAGGCGCTCAGCATTAAATATCGGAGTTACCCAGGATGGTCTTGGTGCAAACACAGCCTTTCTTAGAAACATCCACTCCTCCAGACTGACATACACCCATTAAAGCATTTTGATATCTTCATAATTCCTCCCAAGAGCCAGCCTACTGCTAGCATCAGGGCTGAGAGCTTTTGAAACTAAGACATGGTGATGTGATGTACAGCCAGTTCCTCCCTCCAGCCATGTTCTGCCTGCATTGCATAGAAAATCACAAAGGACGAGTTATAACATTGCTGGGTCTACATTAAAAAACGTAATGGAACCACAAGGGTATTATATAAAGATGTAATGATCATATTGATGAGGGTGAAAAGGGGAACCAGGTACAATAAAATGCAGCAGCGGCCGCTCCATAAGGGGCGCAGGGGCGCTGTCCCCCTGACCTCAATGCGCCCGGCCCCTAATCTCTATGTGGGGTGTCAGACGCATGGATTTCTAATGAGGTGGGTTTTTTTTTTTTTGTTTTGTTTTTTTGGAAGCACATGATTACAGCCGAAGGCTCTTATTGGTTTCAAAAAGGGTGGGCTCAGGGCACAGAGCACTGTGCCCTGAGCCCACCCACTCGTGACATTAGCGAATAAACATTCGCTATTGTCTTCCTGCTTCTCCTCCCGGCCAATCAGGACAGGAATTGTCTGGGAGGGAGCGGACTGGAGGAGGAGAAGTCAGGGAATCCGCCAGCCACCCATGACCTGGCTGGGGTAAGTGCAGGGCTGGCTGGCGAGTGGGTGGGCAGGCGGGGGTAAGTGTGGGGCTGGCTGACAAAGGGGGTGGAGGGTTTGTTTGCCCCCCCCCCCCAAAAAAAAATTGAGCACCAGCTGCCACTGGTAAAATGTAGGTGCTAGAGGCTCTGTCAGCTTTTTATTGTTTCCCTGCTGCAGCTTTTCCTGTTTCCTTGTCTGGTACAGGAAGTGAGAGAAATCTCTTTAACAGAGCCCTGCATAGCAGTAAAACTGTACAGGGCTTCTAACCTTTCCCCATTCTTTCAAAACTAGAAAGTTCTGGGTAAAATACATTTTTAATACAACTTGGTATCGATTGATTATTTTCCTTAATGACAGTTTCTTTTACATTCTGTAGGTTTTTTTCTTGAACATTTTGTATAAAAGATGAAGAAATGATGTTGGGAACCGGCACGTTTACACCATTTTTTTCACATGAGCGCTCATTGGTATGCCGAGTTTATTTTATTGATTTGCACAGCAGCTGCTCGGAGGTTAACCTGGACGAGTGCCGTCCCCGGTGACAACATTCTAATGGAAAATGGCAGATTGCTTGATTGATGTTGTAATTCTGTCATTTCTGAATTAAGTTTTATCCCGGGAAGAAACTTTGGCAGGCAGAATATTTTTTGCTGTCTGCTGCCAGTATGTGCTAGAAAACACACATGTGAAAATGACAGCGCATGTTCTCCCTGTGCCTGCGTGGGTTTCCTCTGGGTACTCCGCTCTCTTTCCACACTCCAAAGACATGCTGGTAGGTTAATTGGTTGCTGTATAAATAGGCCCTTGTATGTGTATGTATGAGTGTGAGTTAGGGACCTTAGGATGCAGAGTGGACAAGGACAGTCCGCTGTTCTCCATGGGACGATCGGATGGAAATGGATCGCTCATCTGATCAAATTGGATCTCATTTCAGCGGGTGTCAACGAACACATGTCCTTTGACATCTGCCGCTCCATAGAGAGCAATGGATGGTCCGATCGGGTCGGCTTGAAAAACGGACAGGCGGACCTGATCGGAACGTTCGTGTGATGTATGTCTATATGCACTCGGTCCAGTGTTGGCTGCACATCTTTGCTCTGTTTCAGACTTCTGATGCACATTCCTGCAAAGGGTATGTTAGCGTGGCCTCCTGCAGTCTCGTCCAGGGGTATGTGTGGCAGGGTGACCACACAGAAACACAACTGGAAGACAGTTGGGGTGAACGAGGACCTTCATGGCAGGCATCATTTTAATGCTTAGTGACTGCCCACTGTAGATTTACTGCGGCAGGACTGTCGCTCTGCACCAGATCACATACCTGGTGATCTGACATTTCAGCGTCTGGGGCGCACGACGCCGGCCACCCACTCCCGCTGTGATTGGACACAGCGAGAGCCAATCAGCGGGTTCGGTGGACGCGATGTTCACCGGGACCGGCCAATCGTTCCTGAGAAAGGCAGAACGACGGTCTGTGGATGGGGAAATGTACGTATGCAGGAACACGGGTCTTTACATTCCCCCATTCTAAGCACCCCTCCCCCCACACACACAGTTAGCGATCACTCCTAGGGAACACACTTAACTCCCTGATGTCAACCCCTTCCCTGCCAGTGTCATTACTACAGTGACAGTGCATATTTTTTAGCACTGACCACTGTATTAGTGTCACTGGTCCCCAAAAAGTGTCAGTCAGGTGTCCACCGCAATATTGCAGTCCCGTTAAAAGTCGCTGATTGCCGCCATTACTAGTAAAAAAATATATATTATCTACCATAGTTGTGCAAACCAATCAATTTACACGTATTGGGATTTTTTTTTACTAAACTTATGTAGCAGAATACATATTGGCCTAAATTGATAAAGAAATTAGATTTTTTTTTTATTATTTATTTATTGGGAGTGTTTTAGAGCAGAAAGTAAAAAAATATTGTTTTTTTTTTTTTTTTTTTTCAAACTTGTCTTTTTTTTATTTTATATAGCGCAAAAAATAAAAACCACAGAGGTGATCATACATTGTTTTTGGGTACAGTGTCGCACGCCCGCGCAATTGTCAGTTAAAGTAAGACAATGCTGTATCACAAAAAATGGCCTGGTCATGAAGGGGGATAAACCTTCTGGAGCTTAGGTGGTTAACGTAAGCTTAAGACTGAGGGCCCATTCACACCAGGTGCGCTGGGACTGTGTTGGGCATCTATTCCAGTGCCGTCCCACCACAAGACCAGGTAAAATAAAATGTCTTCGGTCTTTATTGCTGAACACAAAACAAATATAAAAACACGTCCAGCTATGTATTCATGAAATAATTTCATATATATATCTTTTAAATGCAGCTTGCATAAATAAATACTAGGTTATGAGTAAGTGTGAACTGCAGTGCAAAACGCTTTCTCTGTATCTGCATTGTCTGTGATGATTTTATAAGAAGACTTCAAATGGAACTTCAGTAATTTTTTCATCTTTCTATCTATTAAATCTTCTGCCCTTGTTGTTTTAACTTTGGATAGTAAAACACTTTTTTTTTTCTGCCAGTAAATACCTTATACAGCCCACTTCCTGTTTCTTATCTGGTAAAAAGCCTAGGCTTATGACATCATGCACAGCTCTCTCTCTCACTCTTCTAAAAGTTTGTCAGGAAGAGAGGGAGATCAAAAAAGGGCCAATGAGAGGTGCAGAGCTGCAGGTGTACCTCTGTGTGTCTGTCTAAATCCAGGAAGTGAACAGGCAGCAGCTTCAGCTGCCCACAGTTAAAATGGCTGCAGCCAGACTCAGTGGAGGGAGATTTCTGTAGCATATTTGGCAAGTACAGAACTACAGTATATATAAAATAATATGCAAAGTGGTTGGAGGGAAGCTTCAGAATGGCAAAGATGTTTTTATTACAAATTATGCGAGCAGACTGCAGTCCCTTTTTAATAAAGGATTGAAGAAGTGCAGAAAATTGCAGGTTTCTCTCTTCACAATGTGCATAAATACCTGACCTTGATATCAACCTCCTATAATCTCCCTGTACAGCAAAGCTCAGACTGGAAAGGAGGACTGGAGGGAAGGGAAGCAGTTTCAGCCAATCGGGTCCCTGCTGGTATGCACAGTGCTGTCAGGCAGTAGTGTTTACATTTATTTATGATAGCAAAGAACAAATGACTGCATCATTGTGCCACAGCATTCATACCCCAGCTTAAACTGATTTCACTGCACACTATGGAAGCTGCTGCAAATTAGACAGAGTTTGCCTCATTTCCTGGCTGGAGGACATCCAGCTTCATTTAGCTCTTTTCTCTCCAGCCTTAGACCCCTTTCACACCGAGGCGCTTTCATGCTAAAAAAAGCGCCTGAAAGGCTACCTTCACACTGGGGCAGGCAGGCGTCAGCGGTAAAGCAGCGCTATTTGTAGCGGCGCTTTACCGTCGTTTTAGCGGCGCTATTCGGCCACTAGCGGGAGCTTTTAACCCCCCGTTAGTGGCCGAAAAAGGGTCAAAAACGTCCGCAAAGCGCTGTTGCAGCAGCGCTGCCCCAGTGATTTCAATGGGCAGGGGCGCTTTAGCGCTGCAAAGATGCTGCTTGCAGGAATTTTTCCACCATCCTGCAAGCGCATCGCTCCAGGGTGAAAGCCCTCGGGCTTTTGCATTGGATTGAGAGGAGAGGCTCTCTACAGGTGCTATACAGGCGCTATTTTTAGCGCTGTAGCGCCTGTAAAGTGCCTCAGTGTGAAAGCAGTCTAATGCCTCGTACGACCGTTCTCGCTTAATAGTCGCAAGTACTGACAGACAAAATCGGAAGTGATGTCATGTGTTGTAATGTATTTGTATTGTATTTTCGGACGACAACTATACTGACTAAACGAAAATTGTACGATCTGGAATCGTACCAGGAACATTTTTGTGTATGACTGATCGAATAATATCGGATGAACGGTCATGATCGGCTGTCGAAAGTAGTGTACACACGATCCGTATATCGTACCTTCCTCGGACGACTGTTTTCGTACGATATTCGGATCGTGTGTACGGGCCATAAGGCCTCTTGAACACTGCAGCTTGAAAAGGCTCAGTACAGCTTATTTTTTTTACTGAGCTAAAGTACAGCCCATTCATTGTAATGTGCCTATGCACACAGCTGCGTAAACAAGTGCCGTTTATTCTTCAGTAAGAAATAAAATCTAAAAATCTGCATTTTTGGTCAGTAAATTACTCCTATATACGCGCGAATGCTCGTAAGTGCGCAAATGTGCGCTAATGGCCATTATTTACAATTTGCAGAAGAACATGAGAATAAGTTTGTGCGAAATTGTGCAAATGCGCATGCGCAAAAATACACGCAAATACAGAAAGTCTGAAAAAGTAGATGCTCAAACAGGAGTATCGTGTACAAGAGGCCTAAGCAGTAGAGGGAATCTGTCTGGTGTGAGCCAGGAGCCCGGGGAAGTGGAGACTGATGGGAAAGTCTCCTAATGAGCATAGAAATGGCATCTTGGGGCACGGTGAGCTCATGAGGGGCCCTGCAGCATACTTCCCCGCTCACAAACATTCTCATTAAGTTATGAGGAGACATATTTTAGTCAACTGATGGTATCACATCGTGACATCTTCTTGGAGTTCTTTATGCTTTGTTTACATTCTCCACTCTGAGGAGAAGCAGCTCAGGAAGGAATGGGAAGACTTTCCTTTTATCTATTTATTCCAATGTTTTAAAGATTTTAATGAATATCATCTGATGTGGTCTCAGAGTTTCATCAGCTGCGTTTTGTGTTGTATATTAATGTCAGCTGTGTCAATGATCATGGAATCACCCTGACGGTAGTCAGCTGAAGTCTGTCCCTTTTACAGGAAACTTGTGCTGGGTGAAGTTTAGACCTCTGAAAAGCCATCCAAACAGAGATCTGTGAGGAGACCATGTGACGCTTCCTCAGCGCCTGTTGTACCCCATAATTGCTGCACAAATGTGACACAACAGCTTGCAATTCTTCCTCGTTCACTTGAATAGATTTCATTTTGTGGGCTTGCTGGCCATTAAAGAATAAGTTCACCTTTTGGAACATGTTATGCCCCGTACACACGGTCGGATTTTCCGACAGAAAATGTGTGATAGGACCTTGTTATGGGAAATTCCGACCGTGTGTAGGCTCCATCACACATTTTCTATCGGATTTTCCGACACACAAAGTTTGAGAGCAGGCTATAAAATTTTCCGACAACAAAATCCGTTGTCGGAATTTCCGATCGTGTGTACACAAATCCGACGCACAAAGTGCAACGCATGCTCAGAATAAATAAAGAGATGAAAGCTATTGGCTACTGCCCCGTTTATAGTCCCGACATACGTGTTTTACGTCAGGGCGTTCAGAATGATCGGATTTTCCGACAACTTTGTGTGACCGTGTGTATGCAAGGCAAGTTTGAGCCAACATCCGTCGGAAAAAATCCTAGGATTTTGTTGTCGGAATGTCCGATCAATGTCCGACCGTGTGTACGGGGCATTACATGTTCCACCCATATTTAGGATGGAATATGTAATATGTTCCAGCTCCTGTGACCAATCCTGCCAATCTCCCCTGTTCTGTGACAGTGGTTGGGGGATCTTCTCCCCCAACCGCTGTCTTTTTGAAAAGAACTTGGCCATGCGGGGCTCCACCCACACAGCCTTATAATTCATTCACAGTTTCCCATGAATGAGTGTACTACAACAGACGCTAGCCATTGCAGCTGACGGCTTGTAATTCTCAATGAACTGCAAGGGTGCTGGTGAGAGCGCCTTTGTAGTTCAGAGATCGTTCCTGCTTTCATTTAACTGCCTGCCTGTATGAGGTACAGGCAGACAGCTATCTTGAGGGTCTGCAGGAGCCCTGCATTGCAACCATGAACTGCTAATCACGAGTGCAATGCTCTGCAGGGTCCCTAGAAAAAAATAAAATAAATGCAAATTTTTTTTTTTCTTGCAAAAAGTGTGCATTTATTATTTTTAAAAAAGGTGAACTTATCCTTTAACCGCTTGCCAACCAGCCGCAGTCATTTTACTGCGGCAGGTCGGCACGATCCCGCGAACCATCGTAGCTATACGTCGGCTCGCGGGATCGGGATAGCAGGCACGCGCCCGCTGCACTGTGGGGGGGTGCCGATGCTCGTGGCTGATGGTCGCGAGCATGAGAGACAGAACATGGAAGTGTGTGTGTAAACGTACAAATCCCTGTTCTGTTCTGAGAGAAGTGACAGATTGTGTGTTCCTATTAGCTAGGAACCACAATCCGTCACTTCCTCTAGTCAGTCCCTTCCCCCTTCAGTTAGAAACACACACTAGGGAACACAACCCCTTGATCGCCCCCTAGTGTTAACCCCTTCCCTGCCAGTGACATTTTTACAGTAGTCAGTGCATTTTTATAGCACTGATCGCTGTATAAATGTTAGTGGTCCCAAAAATGTGTCAAATGTGTCCGCCATAATGTCGCAGTCCCGATAAAAATCGCAGATCGCCGCCATTACAAGTAAAAAAAAAAAATTATAATAAAAATGCTATAAATCTATCCCCTATTTTGTAGATGCTATAACTTCTGCGCAAACCAATCAATATACGCTTATTGCACTTTATTTTTTTACCAAAAATATGTAGAAGAATACATATCGGCCTAAACTTAGAAAAGATTAGCTTTTTTTAAAAAAAAGGGGATATTTATTATAGCAAAAAGTGCAAAATATTGTGTTTTTTTTTTTTTTCAAAATTGTAGCTCCTTTTTTTTTTTTGTTTATAGCACAAAAAAGAAAAAAAGCAGAGGCGATCAAATACCACCAAAAAAAGCTCTATTTGTGGGAAAAAAAGGACGTTGATTTTGTTTGGGTGCAGCGTCGCACGATCGCGTGATTGTCAGTTAAAGCGACGCAGTGCCGAATTGCAAAAAATGGCCTGATCATTCAGCAGACAAATCTTCCGTAGCTGAAGTGGTTAAGCGCAACATTTTTAACGCCCCCCCACCACATGTCTAAATAAGCCCTTAAAGTCACTTAAAGGGATACTAGCACATTATGGCAGACTTGGCATTAATACAGGGATCTCTCCCAGTGCTATCATCTTTGACTGGTCTTCCTCCTGGGTTCATCTCTTCCGGCTGTTTGAATAGCTGGACCATGATGATGTGATGTGCAGGAGTCATCATCCTGGCATGGCTTTCTGCATCCATGGCACACATTGTGTGCCGTGAATGCAAAGTGTCTGTGTGCATGCGCAGTGACATCACGTAGGTACAAGTTTAAAATGAGAGTTTAATGCCGCTTTAAGGCAGAACTCCAGCTAAAAAGTACAAGATTATAATAGCTCATAAAAGATACAGTAACAAAGCCAACTTTTGTTGCAATATTCAAGTATGTCCAGTCATAGATTCTCCATGAGTGGTGGGTCCAAGGATGAAGGATCCTGGTCCACAGTGAAGATTTGGTGGAGGATTCAACCTTGACCCGTCCCATCTAGACAGCGGGGAGAGAGAAATTCCGTTTCATTAAAGCGGGGGTCCACCTATCTATCGTTTTTTTTTTTTTTAGTTCATTCACAAACTTTTCTTCTCAGCATTACATACTCACATATTGTGTGTAATATGTCCGCCTGTGTCAGATTTCGTCGGAAAGAATAACTTATATTATTCACTGCAGGCGGTTTCCATGTTCATTGTGGGCATTTGAAGCCCACAAGCATTTATTTCCTGGATGTGGTGAATGCTGTGCTCCCAGCATTCACCGCTCGTTCCCGCACATGCTCAGTGGCATCCTGGGAAGCCTGAGACTAGCTCCCAGGAGTCTGGGAGAGGCTAGAAACACGCCTACTCCCACGGGAGGAGAACCAGGAAGTGCAAAGAAGAATAGAAAAATAAAAGGTAATTACGGCGATTTAAATTTTTTGTAAACGGCATGTCAGCATCTAGGCAAGGAAGAGAATACATACAGATATTGTTCAAAATTTGGGTGGAACTCCGCTTTAAGATAATAGCAGGCATTTAAAGGAGTAGCTCACCTTTGGGATCATGTTTTATGTTACATTCCTAATTTAGGGCTCTTACACATAGGCGCAAAAAATGCAATATTTGTAGGCATTCGGGCGTATGGCAGAGGAACTCGCAAGCCACGTTGGCACAATTACTTTGATGTCACTGCACTTGTAGTCCTCCAGCCCCATAACAGAAGATCATACCTCTGTACAAAGCTGGTGATAGTATAGAAGCGATGCCGGAGCCGGTGGACTGCACTCACGTGCTTGCAATGCTCTGTAGGCTTTAGTGCAAAAATATAATCAGTGAACTTTGTTTTTCTTTTCCTAATGTGAGTGCAACTGTTACATTTTTGTGTCTTTTAATTGTGTCTGCTCTTAGGCATGACTTTTACTTTCAAATGCTTAACATGGTTGACGGGTCAGCATTAAAGTTGTGCAGCCGTTTGTTAGTCATAGCGGCTGGTCAGGCTCATACTATCATTTTTCTTTTGTAGAACTGCGAGTAAAGCAATTATCTGGCTGCTGTGGGCACGCTGGCAGAGCTTCTTTCAGACACTTTGATGAAGTAGGCCTATTGTGCCCCTTGGTACAGGAACTCATACCTGCTACACACGCGAGGGCTACCCCTATAGATTTCACTAGCCAGTCCTGCAGGCTGCTCCTTCCAATTATAAATAATTACAGATGAGGACGATGAAGGCTCCAGCAGCTCTACAAGGTTTGAGCAATGTTATGACGACGTTCAATGCATCCTAATAGAAAATTCTTCAGTGGCAGAACGCAGAACAGTAACACGGCGTCCTTGCCAGCAAAGTCTTGACAGCTTCAAATCAGTTCCTGGCTCGACATTTCAAACTCAAGGCCTTTTTTTTTTTTTTTTGCAAATGCTTTGGGAGAGACAAATGCAATAGGGAGTGTGCTGATTATTTTCACTAAAGTGTACATAGTTGTCCCAAGGCCTGTTGCACTCACTTCTAGCTGCATGGAGTGGGGATTATATGTTCTTTTAATGTGTTCTATGAATGTTTTTAACCCGGTAAAAGCCTCCCTTGTGGAGACATCCAGAATCCATGAGACTGCTGCTGAGTGCTGCCATTTTGGAAGTGTTGTCAGCTGCCCCAGTACTGCAAGACCTGCTGCTCAAGTGACACTCTATAGCAGTTGTTCTGTCAAGTAGTGTTGGCTCCAAAACTCTGCAGGCATGGATGCCGGGGCTGGGCTGGAAGGGGTTACATACCACCAAAATAAAGCTCTTTCTGCCTCAAGAAAATGGTTTAGAACAGTGGTTCTCAACCTGGGGGTCGGGACCCCCTCGGGGGTCAAATGATAATTTGCCAGGGGTCACCGAACCCTGGGCTGTTCATGAAGCCCGCACCACTCTCCCAGCCTTTTTGCGTCCGCCCAGCAGGGTTGTCCTTGGAGCCCGTGGCTGCCGACTCAGCCTCTTCGCAGCCGCCCATTCAGTTCACAGCATGGCTGGGGGGCAGAGACTAGAGGTCAGCAGACTGGTGAGGAATGTGAAGTGGGAGGGGCTGGAGGAGACCCTATCTCCTGATTTTGGCATAGGTGTTACTGCTACGAGACACCACAAAGTGGGAGACACAGTGAAGCCGGAGACACAGTGAGTAACACTACCTGTGATTATAGTTGCCATTAAAAGTCCCCACTACAGTTCTCAGATCAGATGACCTGGATCAAGAGCACCTAAGTTGGCTCATCAGAGCCAATCCCAACTCCCCGCCAGAACTGCCACTCATCTCATCCCCCCCCCCCCCCCACCAAGGAGCAAGAGAAGGAATAAAAATAGAGAATACATGGAAGGGAGAGGAAAAGAGGGGGAGGAACAAAGAAAAAGGGAGAGAAAGAATAAGAGAAAGAACAAGCAAGACGGCTAGAGTGAGGGATGGGGGGGGGGGGGACCACAATAAAATAGTATAGAGAGATAAAAGGGAAAGAAAGTAGAACAAAGAGAGAGAGTGGTACATTCTAAAATGTACCATGATGCAGCGTACACACGAGCGGACTTTTCGACCCGACTGGTCCGACGGGCCGAGTCCGGTGGACAATCTGATCGTGTGTGGGCTTCATCGGATCTTCAGCTGACTTTTCCAGTCAAAAATCTGACGGACTTTAGATTTGGAACATGCTTCAAATCTTTACGTCGTAACTCCGCCGGACCCAGAAATCCGCTCGTCTGTATGCTAGTCCGACGGACAAAAACCGACGCTAGGGCAGCTACTGGCTACTGGCTATCAACTTTGTTATTTTAGTCTGGTGTAAGTCATCACGTACGAATCCGTCGGACTTTGGTGTGATCGTGTGTAGGCAAGTCCGTTCGTTAAAAAGTCAGTCGAAAGTCCGCCGGAAAGTCTGTCGGACCAGTCCGGTCGAAAAGTCCGCCCGTGTGTACACGGCATAAGGGGTTTTATTACTGCACGAGTGGAAGGGACTCAGGGAGTGCTAAATGTCCATGGGTTAGGGGCGCAAAATACTTGTCTTGCCTTGGGTGCTGACAACCCATGCTACGAAAATAATTTTACTGTTAGGGGTCCCCACAACTTAGGAAATTTTATCAAGGGGTCACGGCACTAGCAAGGGTGAGAACCACTGGTTTAGAATGAATTTAGGTCCAGTGTTGTATGTGTAAGTGATTGTCAGTCAAACTATCAAAGCACTGGAAATTGGCTGGTGGTTAAGGGGTATATACAGGCTGGTACACAAGTGGTTAAAATAAATGGTACTACAATCAGCTTCAGTTTGTTGCAGTAAGGCTAGAGACAGACAAGCAACTAGCATTTTCAGAAGGATGTCAGCAATGGCTGGCTGGCTGCACATATCTATGATTCCAGGTTTCCTTTAGGCCTGTTCTGTTTAGCCATTCTGAATGCCAGAACTCCTCTGAATGCCAGAGCTTTTACATAATACTGAAAGAAAAAAAACGGCCGTAAAAGTGGCATTTTTTTTTTAAGTCCAGTGTGCATGAAGCCTTAAAGGTATGCAGACCTTTACCCCCTGCATGCCTTAAATTATTATTATTAGTATTATTATTATTATTATTTATTATTCTACAGGATTTATATTAGGGTTGTCCCGATACCGATACTAGTATCGGTATCGGCACTGATACCGAGCATTTGCCCAAGTACTTGTACTCCGGCAAATGCTCCCGATGCTTCCCCCGATACCTGGAAGTCAGCTGTGATCGGCGCGTGGGGGAGTTACAAGCTTCTCCCCCAGCGGCTTTCAGCAGCTTTAGTGACATACAGCGGTGATCGGTCACCGCTGTATGTCACTGCAGCCTCCTCCATGACCCCTCCTTTCCTCTGTCCCCCTCCGCTGTCCCCCTCCGTTCCTCTCTCCTTTTCTGTCCCCCTCCGTTCTGCTGTCTCTCTCCGCTGTGTGTATGGATAGAGTCAGCTGACTCTGTCCATTCACATAACTGATACATTGTAATCTCCTGTGATTACGATGTCTCAGTTTATGAATAGAGAGGAGCCGCTGTCTTCTCACCATTCATTCTCAGTGCAGCTGAGGCTGCAGAGAAAGGGACTGGGGAATCTCTATCCTCTGTCTCTTTCTCTGTCTCAAGGGGGAGATATCAGAGGTCTGTTAAGACCCCTGATATCTCACCAAAGCTCCCCAACAGGGCTGATTAAAATAAAAAAAAAATAAAAAAAAAAATATAAAGAATAAAAAAAATATTATTGTAAAAAATAAAAATTGTAAAAAAAAAACAAAACACACACACACACACACACATACATACACCGTTCACCCCCCCCCCAAAAAAAAAAATAAGAAAACACTGTTAAAAACAAAAACAAAAAAAAAAACCACTGTCATGTGACATTAAAAAAAAGTATCGGTAATCGGTATCGGCGAGTACTTGAAAAAAAGTATCGGTACTTGTACTCGGTCCTAAAAAAGTGGTATCGGGACAACCCTAATTTATATAGCGCCAACAGTTTATGCAGTGCTTTACAATAAAAAGGGGGATATTACAATTACAATACAGTTCAATACATAAGGAATAGGAGGGCCCTGCTCGTGGAGCTTACAATCTAAAATCATTACCATGTTTCACAGGTGAATGCCTTTTAAGAGCAATTCCATTTTGCTTATAGTGGTGCATGTATATCGGAACGAGTAATATCATCAATTACGGTGCTATACTTTGACACTTCAACAATATTCATTACACAGCCACGCCTTTGGTATCATCACATCTATGACCTGTTACCTTCAGGCAACACCGCTACAAAGACAAAACCTTGTGCCGCGAGCCTTCCGACAGTGCCTGAGAGGAGAAGTGTCTGTGTCTTGTATAAACAAGAAGAATCACATGGATTGCTTCATGTCTGTTTGACATCAGTGACGTTACCAATGACATTTTTTGGTCATTTAAAGGGAATCTGTATTTTTTAATACAATAACCACCTGTATGGATTGCTCCATACATGTTGTTTAGCATTAATGAGGGAATGAAGTGAGGGGGCTAGAGAAATCCACAATTGTATGGCTAGCCAAAAGGATGGGGCTTTATTATTCCTCATACCCCAGTACAAGTTATTTGGCCTCTGCAGTCATTGCAAAAATAACCCCCATCTACCTATTCTCTCCTTTGTCAAAGTTTCCCACCACTCTGTCCCATCAATGGAGCATGAAGTCCATACCCTGGGTTTGTAAACTCTACATTGTAAGATGTCTGAGCTTGCACAGGGTTGGTAACGCCAACCCCTCCCTTCATGATAGTGTTTGGGCTGGTGATTAACTGATAAGGCCTGAACACAACATTCTGAGAGGAGGTTCCATACTTCTCGTAACAGTGTTTTTCTTGATGGCTTCAGAGAAGTGAGGGAGCGTAGCCAAGGTGACTATAAGTGGGGATGGGGTTTTTAAGAGGTTTTGCCACTTTGCCCATTTTGGTGTTTTTTTTTTTTTTTTTTTTTTTTTTTACAAATAGTAAAGGTGGGCTGAAGGCACCCCAGGGGACCAGAGCAATGGTATCTTTGGTATGATATCAGTAGCTTGTGAGATCGATCTTATTGCCGATCCATCTGTCCTCCAATCGAAAAAAAAAAAACTCATTTGGCAATGGGAGTTTTCCATCTACTGAAAGGCACAAAGGATCTCGTTGATGGAGAGACAGGTCTTCTCATCCAATGTCAGTACCTGACCTCACAAATGCTTTTTTGGCCGAATGGGCAAAATTCCTACAGATAAACTCTAAAATCCCGTGGAAAGCCTTCCCAGAAGAGTGGAGGTTGTTGTAACTGTAAAAGCAGAGGAGTCTACTCCATATTAATTCCCATTTTTGAATAGGATATCCAACAAGTTCATCTAGGTGTGATGGTAAGGTGTCCACAAATGTTGACCATATGGTGTAAATTTTGTGGACTTTCTAACCTCATCACTTATGCAGTGTTTGTGTAAAACCATTATTTGCTTAATGATTGCTTTCATTTGTTAATTACAGGCATTTTTGTTGTGCCCACAATTTACACAGGGCTTTACAATGCCATACATGCACATCAGTCCCTGTCCTTAGTGTAAGTTCATGTTTAAAGAAAAATCTGAAGGCAGAAGTGCTAATTACAAAAATAATGTACTGCGTCGTGCCTGCAGTTACTCTTTAAAACAGGGATCTCAAACTGGTGGCCCTCCAGCTGTTGCAGTACTACAATTCCCATGAGGCATTGCAAGGCTGACGGTTACAAGCATGACTCCCGTAGACAGAGGCATGATGGGACTTGTAGTTCCGCAACAGCTGGAGGGCCCCCATTTTGAGACCCCTGCTTTAAAATGTAGGCATAGCCATTTTTTTTGTTTTTAATTTTGGAATTTTAATTTCTAAAACCCCTGCTATGTTACTTTTTTTCTGTCTGTGTAACATTGGGGAAATTTCACTTCGCTTCCTGTCCCAAAGATGCAACAGGAAGTTAGAAGAAATCTCCCAAAGTAAGATGAATTTCTCTCTTAGACCAGGTTCACAGCATGGGGCCAGTGCGTCCCTGTTCACTGGTTCAAATGCGAATCAGGCCTAAATTTTTGCCTGAATTTGCACCTGAATCGGACCCAAAGACTCACAGGAGTCCTTTGGAATGTGGACCGTGGCTGCCCCGGGCCTGTGTGAAACGGCTCCATTGCGAGTCAGGCACACTCGCCTGTCATGCAAATTGAATGCAGGGAAACCTGCATCCAATTCACACATGTGAACCCAGTCTTAGACAGTTGTTCATGGAACAGTTGCCTCCATTGGAAGCTTTCCCTTCACCTTCTGTTTAGGTGACAACTCTTACCTTTTGGATTTCCCATCACTTTCTGTCTTGGTGACAATAGTCTTCAGTACAAACAGAGGAGCAAATTTCCCCAACTGGGACAAAGACAGCACTAAAAACTTGACAGAGAGTCTAAACGTCCACCATTCTATCCAAAACGCACTTTTGAAACTAAACCCAAAGTACAGAGCACCCATCTAACGCCAGCCATAAGGCTCAATTCACAAAGCTACACACATCGATAAGGAACGTTATTTATAAAAAGTGACAGTTCTTTTCAGTTGAGTTGAATTCGATTTAAAAAGAAGGCAGTCACATTAATAAAATAAAGATACTTTTTCAGTAAAATAAAATCAGAACTGGAATTCTTCTGTTCCTCTTCATGGTCAGTATGACTCCTTCACATTCTTTTTTCTGGTTTTCTTGGCGGAATGTAACAATAAGGTACATTCCAGGAAACCTGACCCTCCATCTAAGAGCTGTCAGTGAAACTAGCTGAGCGACATTGTTTGTTTGTCACGTGTCCCGCTCTCTCATCGATACTGGATGTTCCAGCCTGGAGACAGTGATGGCCAACATTATATACTATCCAACGTAAACATTGGTGTAATGCGAGATCATTTATATGGTGCCGTTTGGTTCTTCAATGAGTGTGTTTTTTTTAATTTTTGTAATTACTACCAGGAAGTCATGGAATTGCAACACGTCTGAAGAATGCAGAGGCAGATCATAATCACAGTGTTGCAAGAATGCTTCAAAACAATGCAAACATTTTTTTAAAAGGGTATTTGTGTTACGGGTATTTAAATAGTGCGGACAATTTGCGCAGTGCTTTACATATACAGTATATTGTACATTCACATCAAAGTGGATGCAAACCCTAACTAAATGACATTTTAGGTCTTGTTCACATGGGCATACTTAAAAGTACGCCTATGCAAGTGCCATGTTTGCCCGCAGAAGGATGCACAGGTGTTCCATGCAGGCGGTCCCATTAAAACAGCCCTCGTACAGGCATATGCTTAAGCACACCTGTGTGAACAGGGCCTTGGTTTGCTAAATAATTTTTAAACTATTTTTAAAGTATTATAAATAACTGATTTTATTTTTTTTTTACCGCTATATATTGATAAACCTCGGATTGGTGGATGTACATTTCTGGAATGCTGTTTTTAAATTGGCACTCTGTTTACTACTTGTGCAATTGTCTGTGTCATTGTCATTAGACAGCACAGATAATAGGTAAAATACACAGACTGGTTCAGAGTGCCTTGTGATCGCTGTGATGGCCAATCACAGCAAGCACAATTGTGAATACCGCAGGTGTTTACATTTGACAGCCCTTCCCCTCTTCTCCCATTCAGGGCTGCTGATAAAAATCATGGGGCTCCGTACGGCTTACCTCTGAAAATATCAAATCGTATTTTTGCTAAAATGCAATGACCATGATGGTATGCTTTGCAGCCATGGAAGAAATTATACCCCCGTCGAACAAGACGCATTCAAGTGAACAGTGGCACGGAGGCTATATCTGCTCCCCCACAGTGAGCAATCGGTACCAATCGCTCACTGTGTTCATTCAGGATAGTGTGCGCATTCAGGATAGCGATTCCCCCCCCCGCTCACCATTCTGAAATAACCCACCTGTGTGCCTCAGCAGCTGCCGGCGGGAGAGGAGTGAACCCGGCAGCACTGCGGGGGAAAGGAGTACACCGGGGTCCCAGACAGCAGGTACTAGAACTAGGGTTGTCCCGATACCGATACTAGTATCGGTATCGGCACCGATACCGAGCATTTGCCCAAGTACTTGTACTCGGGCAAATGCTCCCGATGCTTCCCTCGATACCTGGAAGACAGCTGTGATCGGCGCATGGGGGAGTTACAAGATTCTCCCCAGCGGCTTTCAGCGGCTTTAGTGACATACAGCGGTGATCGCTCACCGCTGACTGTCACTGCATCCTCCTCCATGCCCCCTCCATTCCTCTGTCCCCCTCCGCTATCCCCCTCCGTTCCTCTTTCCTTCTCTGTGCCTCTCCGCTGTCCCCCTCCATTCCTCTGTCCCCCTCCGCTGTCCCCCTCCGTTCCTCTTTCCTTCTCTGTGCCTCTCCGCTGTCCCCCTCCGTTCCTCTCTCCTTTTCTGTCCCCCTCCATTCCTCTCTCCTTTTCTGTCCCCCTCCGCTGTCCCCTCCGTTCTGCTGTGCCTCTCCGCTGTCCCCTCCGTTCCTCTCTCCTTTTCTGTCCCCCTCCGTTCCTCTCTCCTTTTCTGTCCCCCTCCGCTGTCCCCTCCGTTCTGCTGTGCCTCTCCGCTGTCCCCTCCGTTCCTCTCTCCTTTTCTGTCCCCCTCCGTTCCTCTCTCCTTTTCTGTCCCCTCCGTTCTGCTGTGCCTCTCCGCTGTCCCCTCCGTTCCTCTCTCCTTCTCTGTCCCCCTCCGTTCCGCCGTCCTCCTCCTCCTTCCTTTGTGAATGGACAGAGTAACTGAAACATTGTAATCTCCTGTTATTACAATGTGTCAGTTTATGAATGGAGAGGAGCCGCTGTCTTCTCTCAATTCATTTTCAGTGCAGCTGAGGCTGCAGAGAAAGGGACTGGGGAATCTCTATCCTCGGTCTCTTTCTCTGTCTCAAGGGGGAGATATCAGAGGTCTGTTAAGACCCCTGATATCTCACCAAAGCCCCCCAACAGGGCTGATTAAAAAAAAACACATATTGCAATAAAGAATAAAAAAAATATTATTGTAAAAAAAAAAAAATGTAAGTAAAAAAAAAAAAAAAACACACACATACACCGTTCACCCCCTTCCCCCCACCCCCCCAAAAAAAAGCATTGTTAAAAAAAAAACAAAAACACTGTCACGTGACATAAAAAAAAAAGTATCGGTAATCGGTATCGGCGAGTACTTGAAAAAAAGTATCGGTACTTGTACTCGGTCCTAAAAAAGTGGTATCGGGACAACCCTAACTAGAACCAATCCCCCCAATAGTGCAGCTGGAGGGAGAAAAGAAAAGTAGAATCTGGTAGCACTGCTCAAGAGTCACAAGTGTCAGCAATAAGGCAGTACTGCCAGCCCTCCTGCTCAGCAGGTTCCTGGGCCCCCCCTTTTGAACTGATGAGGCCTGGGCCCAGTACAGGAGGACTGCCTTGTACTGCCTTATCCACAGCCCTGCTCCCAGTGGAGGAAGGGGAGGAAAGAGGATTTGTGAATGAAGGGATCGGAAAATGAATGAATGAAGGGAAGCAGCAGGTTCAAGGCGGGGGGGGGGTTGTGTTTTTTGTTTTTTTGTTTTTCTTTATATTAAAATACTTTTTTTTTTTTTTTTTTCTTTTTGTATCTCAGTTCTGCTAATCGTTTACATCTTCTTTTCAGCCACATCCTGCCTACTTGCACTCCAGCGATGGCAGCATAGCATTTCTCTGGGTTGTTTTCTTGATTGTAACAGTGGACCATACCTATGTAATGTGTGTTAAAATGACCACTTCTAGTCTTGGAAGCCCATGTGACAGGGTGGTAACACAGAAACACAGTTAGCATACAGGGACAGAGCATTTTCACCGGATAATAGGAAGTGTGTGTACACATTAATGGTGTGTGTAGGACATTATTGGTAGGATCACCGTTGTGACTGTAGGCAGAGGTCATTGTGTACATGGGTCACCGGTGCAGGAATAACGCTTACATTCAGAGATGTAAACCTCAGTAGTGTGTAATCAGCGGCAGCAACCCATAAGATCCATGTATGCTTTCTGCATGGAGGCATTGGCACAAATGTTACATACCTAAAACATATGGACAACTTTATACACAAGATTTTGCTGCCAGAAAGTTCCTATGTAAAGGCAATATGCCCAAGTGAATGAGCACTTAGAATTTTTCACCTGCAGTATATTTATTTTTGTTCCTGGAGTTTAGATATACTTTAAATGCTGAAATTTGTATCCCGGTGTGTTTGAAACATTGGTGTATCATTTCTGTATGCCGTCTGTTCTCTGTCTGCCATCTGTATAGCTGCCATACCCTTCGCTCAAACCACAAACCCAGTTTCCTGCCACATACCTCAATGTTATACCACAGCAATCCCACCACCGCCTCCCAAAACATACCCACTTCATCCGCGGCCACTAGAAACCCTCTCATTTTCTGCCTTAAGACCACAAAGATTGGAACTCATTACCTGATCCCCCACTGCTTTCCGAAATGCCTGTGCTTGTAGTTTAATTATCAGTTGGTAACTTAGAGTCTCTGGCGCAGTTTTTATAAAACTAAGAAAAAAACCCAACTGCAAATAAAACTTATGTAAACCCTGACAATAACTTCTCTTGTTTGCTCTCTTTTGGTTTGTTAGGCTCCATGCACACTGGACATTAAAATAGTGTTATAAAAACGCCAGTAGCTTTGCAGTGAGTCTTTCAGCGTTTAACGTTTTTGCAATAGTGTTTATTAGCGTTTTTCCACATTAGCGTTTTTTCAATGGATCAAAAACGTTAAACGCTGTTGAGCCACATTTTTGAGCGCTTATCAACGTTTATCAGCGTTTATGAGCGTTTGGCGTGGTCAAGAAAACAACTCCTGAACATGATTTTATGGCATTCAGAAAACAGCCCATAAACTCCACTGCTGATAAACATCCAAAAACGTCCATGTGTGCACACATAGGATAACATAACTGTTAAAAAAAACGCCCAAGCTCCCAAAAACGTCAGTTTATGAGCTTCAGTGTGCATGGAGCCTTAAAGGGGTTGTAAAGGTAATTTTTTTTTTTTTTAAAAATAACAAACATGTTATACTTACCTTCACTGTGCAGCTTGTTCTGCACAGAGTGGCCCCGAACCTGGTCTTCTGGGGTCCCTCGGCGGCTGTTTCAGCTCCTCCCCGCAAGCATTTACCACCTTAATGCTAGCTCCCTCGCATGGTGGTGAGTGCTTGCGGGCGCGCTCCCGTGATACAGCCGGCGGCTATAGCCGCTCGCTGTATCACTCGGCCCCGCCCCCGGCGCGCCGCGTCATCGGATGTGATTGACAGCAGCGCGAGCCAATGGCTGCGCTGCTTTCAATCCATCCACTGCAGCCAATCAGCGACCAGGCTGAGCTGCAATGAAGGTGACGAGGACAAGCAGCGAAGATTCGAGGCGTCAGGTAAGTAAAATGGGGGGCCTGGGGGCGGCGGTACTGTCAAAAGTTTTTTCACCTTAATGCATAGAATGCATTAAGGTGAAAAAATTTTTACCTTTACAACCCCTTTAAAGCTGATCTCCAGGTTTTCTGTGATTTTAAATAGTTTGTTTGGACCATCTTCACAGAAACCCTGGAGACCAGCATTAAAGGGGTTGTAAAGGTAAAAATTTTTTCACCTTAATGCATTCTATGCATTAAGGTGAAAAAACTTTTGACAGTACCGCCGCCCCCAGCCCCCCCGTTTTACTTACCTGACGCCTCGAATCTCCGCTGCTCGTTCTCGTCATCTCCATTGCAGCTCAGCCTGGTCGCTGATTGGCTGCAGTGGATGGATTGAAAGCAGCGCAGCCATTGGCTCACGCTGCTGTCAATCACGTCTGATGACGCAGCGCGCCGGGGGGCGGGGCCGAGTGATACAGCGAGCGGCTATAGCCGCCGGCTGTATCACGGGAGCGCGCCCGTAAGCACTCACCACCATGCGAGGGAGCTCGCATTAAGGTGGTTAATGCTTGCGGGGAGGAGCTGAAACAGCCGCCGAGGGACCCCAGAAGACCAGGTTCGGGGCCACTCTGTGCAGAACGAGCTGCACAGTGAAGGTAAGTATAACATGTTTGTTATTTAAAAAAAAAAAAAAAAAAAAAAAAATTACCTTTACAACCCCTTTAAATATACAATTGAAAGTGTTTTGTTATATCTGTTTGATAAGTGCAAAAAAATGAAGAAATCTGTTGATCCCACCATAAATCCAGCATTGTCCTGTGCACTGTGCAGCATTATCTCATCAGCACCGTCCAGTTCAGCTTTATGAACTACTGAACGCCTCCCCCTATGTCAGGAATATGCAGTTAGCAGACCTTCAGCTGTTGCAAAACTACAAGTCCCATCATGCCTCTGCCTCTAGGTGTCATGCTTGTGGCTGTCAGAGTCTTGCTATGCCTCATGGGACTTGTAGTTCTGCAACAGCTGGAAGTCCGCTAATTGCATTTCCCTAACCTTTGTTATGAAAGTCAGGAAAAGGGAAGGTGTTCTGTATTCCTAACACACATCCTGACCTAGGATGGTGACCACTGTTCCTCCATAGATACAGTACTGTGAGTGAATGTTCTCACCATAAGATGTGTTCTGCCAACAGAAACAAAATGTAGCCAACGTGCAAGAACTGGTGAGCTGCTATATGTTATTCTTGGTTCAGATCATTTTAAAGTGATTGTAAAGGAAAAAAAAAAATTAAGAAACATCTCTATACTTACCTGCTCTATACAATACATTCACCCCTATGGACCAGCGGGTATAAACAGACTTGTGTCCACTTACACCTGCCTACCTCCGATACAATCCAGCCTGCTAAAAAAACAGAAGGGAATCCGTCCCCTTCTGTCTAGGCAGATCGGAGGGCAATAAGGTGTAAATGGACAGCGGAGTAAATTTATACCCCATTGAGTAGAGCGGGCTCTGTCTGTGTCTGCTCTGCATATACGGAGTGGGCACAGACCTGTCATCTGCCCCTCTGTTCTCTGATTTATCCGCTGATCCCCTGCTGATCTAATCGGAGTTCGCCCCATGTGAAAGGGGCCTTAGTGTTTGGATTCAGATACAGTTTGATGGCAAGTTGGCCTAGTCCAATAAGGCCTCCTTCACACGGTGTATGTCCATACACATACATACGGTGTATATCATACAGTGTATGTCCATGCGAGGGCCATGTTTACCCCCACAGGGATGCACAGGTGTTCCTTGCATCCCCATTCATGTCAGTTGGGAGTAGGGCTGAAACAACTAATCGATTAATCGACAACTAATCAATTATGAAATTAATCGATTACTATTTTCATAATCGATTAATCGGACAGTAACATAATGGGGTTAAAAAAAAAAAAAACTAAAATTAGCCCTTTATAGCACAAAAAGAGCAAATAATCGTTACTGTAAATCAAACTTTCACAGTTCTACAGTAAAAAAATTAACCCCTTACAGTAGTGATTATCTAAAGGGCTAATTTTATTTTTTTTTAACCCCATTATGTTACTAAACGTCTTAGACCTGCTTCACATCTATGTGTTTTTTTTGGTGCTTTTTGCATAAACGCACTACAGTTCATTTACATGGTTTCCTATGGGACACGTTCACATCTATGCTTTTTTCAGCCAAGTCAATTTTCAGACGAGAATATTCAGACGAAAAATCTTTGTACATTCGCTGAATGAAAGAATTAAAAAAATTGATCTCTGAGTCTGATGATATTTACCAGATTCACCCTTTATTAGTATATATCCTCTAATAGTATATAAAGTATCTCTTCTAATAGTATATACAGTATATCTCTTCTAATTGTATATACAATAGATCTCCTCTAATAGTATATACAGTAGATCTCCTCTAATAGTATGTACAGTAGATCTCCTCTAATAGTATATACAATAGATCTCCTCTAATAGTATATACAGTATATCTCCTCTAATTGTATTACAGTATATCTCTTCTAATTGTATATACTATACTATATACTACAGTATATCTCCTCTGTCTTATTCTCAGAGTGGATTAGAGCTTTTGCTCCCTAACCATAAAGTTGGTAATTTATATTTACCACTGCATTGAGATATTTAGGAATAAATTTCCTTTTTTTTATACTTTAAATATTAAACTAAAATATACACCACACTTTTTTTTAGGTTATTAACCGAATAATCGATTAATCGAAACAATAATTGGCCAACTAATCGATTATGAAAATAATCGTTAGTTGCAGCCCTAGTTGGGAGGCAGTGACTGTATGGACATGCTGCTCCCAATTTGACATCCAAGTGGGTGCAAGACCCTCGAAAGTAGACACTGTGCTTTCAGGGCCTTTCACCCATATGGATGTCAGATTGGGAGCAGCCATTGTGTACGTGCAGCTGCTGTGTCCCAATTGACATCAATAGGACTGCCTGCATGGGGGTGCCCGGAAAACTGCATCCTTCCTATGCGGGTAAACACAGCCCTCGCATGGGTGTATGCTGTAGTACCCCCATGTAAATGAGGCCTTAAAGCGGAGGTAATAATAATCATCGGAGGTAATAATAATAATAATGATAATAATAATCGGACACTTACCTATCCTAGAGTCCAGCGATGTCGGCACCGCAGCTGATGTTTCTGTCGGCACCGCAGCTGATGTTTCCATCAGCTGTCTAGTGCTGCCGCCGCTGCCATTGCAGGTAAGGCAACCCTACAGTGTAGTTTTACGGCTTCACGCCGTGAACCCCTACTGCGCATGCGCAAGGCTCCACTCCTCTCTCTCCTACTGGCCCAGCGACCGGGGAAGGAGGAGGGAGCCCGTGCGGTGACGCAAATATTTGCGGCTGGGGCTCCCGAAAGTGCGGACAGGATACCTGTATCCTGTCCCCCCCCCCCCCCCGAAAGGTGCCAAATGTGGCACTGGAGGGGGGAAGGAGTACAATGAGCAAAAGTTCCACTTTTGGGTGGAACACGGCTTTTAATTTTTTTTTTTTTTTTTTAAAGATCGAAAGCTTTGTGTAGCTGCCTAGTGTATAGCCAACATAGAAGTGTCCCAAGGTTTGTAGAAGTGAAGTGAAGCCAGTCCAGCTGGTCAAGGAGCATTAAAAAGGAACCTCTATCTATGGAATGGCAGGAATTGTATCTATACTTGGCTGCAGGTGAGCTCATTTTATGCAGCAATTCGGATCGATTCCCCTGTGTACAGCCAGGATTCCCGACTTTTAGGTACACTCCTCTATAGTCCGGGCCATAGGCCTGCGCTGCAGTTTGGCGCACTTGTGTCCAACTTTCTGGTAAAAATGCATTTTGGACATTAAAAAAAAATGGGAGAACTGGGCAAAGGATTTTATTTATTTATAAGCGATAAGGAAGACGTCTTTATTTTATCCAGAAATCTCTCAGTTTAATGTCTAGTAGCGGCAGGATACAGCGATTTATATATGTATTTATACAGTGAGGAAAATAAAGCTGAATTTCAATGAAGATGTTAATTTGTATTATAAATATCTACCAGGGAAAGTGATGCAAATAAAGTAAATGTTTAGCACCTGACCATTAAAACGTGCTATCATTTCTACTCCCTCTTCTGCACATATTTCTTAATCATTTTAACCCGCTATGGGGAAAAGAAATGAGAATACTAATTGGCAAGGTGTCATCTTGATTCTGTGTGAATTTAGCCCTGGTTCACATTGCAGCGATTTGACATGTCAAATCGCATGCCAAATCAGGGGCTATTGCCACATTTGTGGTGCCGCACCGATTTCCAAAACAATCTGTGGCAAGACTTGAAAATTGCTGTTCACAGACGCTCTCCATCTAATCTGACAGAGCTTGGGATATTTTGCAAAGAAGAATGGGCAAAAATATCACTCTCTAGATGTGCAAAGCTGGTAGAGACATCACCAAAAAGACTTGTAGCTGTAATTGCAGCAAAAGGCGGTTCTACACACCACACTTTTCACATATTTATTTGTAAAAAATGTTGAAAACCATTTATAATTTTCTTTCCACTTCACAATGATGTGCCATTTTTTGTTGGTCTATCACATAAAATCCCCCCCCAAAAAATCCATTTACATTTTTAGTTGTAACCTGATAAAATGTGCAAAATTTCAAGAAGTATGAATACTTTTTCAAGGCACTGTATATGGTTTTGGTAAATCTAATGGAAAATTGGACAAGAAAATTGTATAATGTATGGCCAGCCTAAGATGGCAGCTTCCTTGGCTGTAAAGGATAGGGGGGGTTTAGTTCCGCTTTAATGCTAGTGTAGTTGGGTTTGATTAAGGCAATCTGATCGTTCCCATCTCCTTTGGATCAACTGAAACTACTAATATCTGCATTCAGTTGCTCAGGATTTTAATTCCAGGTCTGTTGAAATTGCTGTAAAGTTGCCATGTGTATAGCCAGCTTCAGGGCTTATTCTCAATACTGCAACATACGGTAGTACACTTGCATATGTTGGTGCGTTAAGGTTCCATATGTCTTGAATGGCACATCCAGACTGCTGCTGCATTACAGCACGCTGCAGAGCACCATAACACATGATGCACCTGCTGTTTGCAACCAGGGCCCGTGCTGCCACTAGGCAAACTAGGCAGCTGCCTAGGGCACCTGGCCACTGGTGTTCTTACTCTCTTCTCTCTGCAGCAAGCAGATAAGTCTCAGCATCAGCAGGCAGCCGCCATTCCGTTCGCACATAGTGTCAGAGGCGCTGCGACAGCAGAGGACTGTGTCTGTGTCCCGACTCCCGAATGAATGGAAGCAAGCAAACGTTCATTGATGGGCGCTGGTGAGGCTGCAATTGGTGGGTGTTGGTGAGGCTGCAATTGATGGGCACTGGTGAGGCTGCAATTGATGGGCGCTGGTGAGGCTGCAATTGATGGGTACTTGTGAGGCGGCAATTGATGGGCGTTGGTGAGGCTGCAATTGATGGGCGCTCGTGAGGCTGCATTTATTGGGCACTTCATTAAAAAGGTGGGGTATACATGGGCAGGGCAAAGGGGGTGGAGTCAGGGGTGGAGCAAGGGGGGGAGGGCGGCGCAAAGTGAGGTTTCGCCTAGGGTGTCAAAAATCCTTGCACCAGCCCTGTTTGTAACCCTGCAAAAAAATAAAACATAGCATGACCTGTTTATTCATACCCAACAGTTTGAATGGCTAATGCTTTGCACCACAGCACACAAAGACACAAGTCTATGGTGGCCGGCTAGACCAAGCACACTACTCTGCATGCTTTTTACATTTTTTCCTCTGTCTCTCCTTTAAGTTTGTCAGCTTGTTGCATTCAGCGTCAAGCTTCTTGCTATACTTCCTTTTTGGGATGAGATGACGGGACTGATCTCTTCAAATAAACTCTGCTTGCACGGCACGATTAATAGTCCAACAATAAATCTTTTTTTAATAATTCCACATTTGGGGCCTGTGAAAGCAGCAGCCTACTTCTCAGAGGATGGGAGTATGGAGCACAAAGCAACAGAATCAAACGGAATGTACGATTGACGTTACGCCCTGGAATTGTGGGCCGCTTCATTCTTGTGCATTAGAGGAAATCTCCAGTTTAGTCTACAAAGAGAGACGATCTGCCTGTGGAACGCTTTTTGACTCTGCTCTGGTGGAATAATGTTAGCATATCTTCTATATGTTTTTTTTTTTGTTAAAGGGGAATGCTGGGAAAAGTTTGTGTTTTGTGATGAAGGGTATTTAAAGAGACCATTGAAGGCAAAATAGCTGTTTCTCCACTGACCCGCATATACTCGCCATCATTGAGTTTGAACAACCCAGTGTAAGAGCTTGTTCATACTATGTCTGTTGATATGCATTTTTCTGGACGCCATCACACATGTATAGTGTGAACAGGCTCATAGAAAAGAACTGCACATATATTCTGTGAACAGGGCACAAAATGTTTTTTTCTATGTGCCCTGTTCCCAGCATACACGTGCAGTTGTTTTCTATTTGCCCTGTTCCCAGCATACACGTGCAGTTGTTTTCTATGCGCCCCATTCCCGCATACACGTGCAGTTGTTTTCTATGTGCCCCGTTCCCAGCATACACGTGCAGTTGTTTTCTATGCGCCCTGTTCCCAGCATACACGTGCAGTTGTTTTCTATGTGCCTTGTTCCCAGCATACGTGTGCAGTTGTTTTCTATGTGCCCTGTTCCCAGCATACACGTGCAGTTGTTTTCTATGCGCCCCGTTCCCGCATACACGTGCAGTTGTTTTCTATGCGCCCTGTTCCCAGCATACACGTGCAGTTGTTTTCTATGCGCCCTGTTCCCAGCATACGTGTGCAGTTGTTTTCTATGTGCCCTGTTCCCAGCATACACGTGCAGTTGTTTTCTATGCGCCCCGTTCCCGCATACATGTGCAGTTGTTTTCTATGTGCCCTGTTCCCAGCATACACGTGCAGTTGTTTTCTATGCGCCCCGTTCCCGCATACACGTGCAGTTGTTTTCTATGTGCCCCGTTCCCAGCATACACGTGCAGTTGTTTTCTATGCGCCCCGTTCCCGCATACACGTGCAGTTGTTTTCTATGTGCCCTGTTCCCAGCATACACGTGCAGTTGTTTTCTATGCGCCCTGTTCCCAGCATACACGTGCAGTTGTTTTCTATGCGCCCTGTTCCCAGCATACACGTGCAGTTGTTTTCTATGCGCCCTGTTCCCAGCATACGTGTGCAGTTGTTTTCATTGTTCCCTGTTCCCAGCATACACGTGCAGTTGTTTTCTATGCGCCCTGTTCCCAGCATACACGTGCAGTTGTTTTCTATGTGCCCCGTTCCCAGCATACACGTGCAGTTGTTTTCTATGTGCCCTGTTCCCAGCATGCGTGTGCAGTTGTTTTCTATGTGCCCTGTTAACACAATACATGTAGAATGGTTCTCTACTTGCTCTGTTCACACCACGCACGTGTAGTGGTGTGCAGAAATACACAGCTCAATGAACATGGTGTGAACAAACTCTTCGAGCCCCTGGGAAATGTTAAGAGTCAGTGAGTATCATAAGGTAGAGGGTTGTTCTTCCAAGATAATTTAGCATACAACTAGCTTGTAATTCCTTATACCAGGGGTGGCAAACTGAACTTCATCTTGGGCCACATCAGCATTATGGTTGCCCTCAAAAGGCTGGCTGTATCTGTAAGACTATATAAATGTATCCACTCTTTATCATATTAAATAAATGCCTCTTCATTTGATGATTACTGGTTTTAGTAATAACTTAAAGGAGTTGGTAAGGCAGTGCACACAAGCACTGCCAGCCCCACTGCTAGTATAACCTGTAGTATATACCGTATGCCGTTTTTTAAATTCATTTTCTAAATAACTTATTCTTTCCCCCCGATCAGTGGTCACGTGACCACCCGGCTCTCTCTTCCTCCGATGTATGTGCTAGGGAGGGAGGAGTCGAGCTCTCCCTCTGATATCTGCCGGGTGGTCACATGACCTCCCTCTGTAGTGTATACATCGGAGGGAGAGAGCGACGGGCAGTCACGTGACGGAGAAAGAATAAGGTATTTGGAAGATGAATTTTAAAAAACTGCATACAGTATATACTACAGGTTATACTAGTAGTGGGGCTGGCAGTGCTTGTGTGCGGTGCCTTAACCAACCCCTTTGCATGCACAGGGATGCCTGAAATCTGACTTGTATCTTAATGCAGACTTCTGGGAAAATCAGTGAGCCAATCACAAGCAGGAAATTATGTGTCTGAGGGGCGTTCTGTATACATTCTGTGTACAAAACCTCTCCAGGTAGCCATATTGCATTGCTTTTGACAGAAAATTACAGAGCTGCAGATTGAAAAGGAAAGGTCATTTTTAGCAACATTCAATTACATGACTTGTGTTGCAATTGTATACACTAATTAATATTAAAATATATATATATATATATATATATATATATATATATATGTACACTTTTTTTTTTTTTCAACGAAAGTGGAGTTACCCTTTATTGTAAAGGGTAATATTGTGTTGTAAGTAGTTGAGTGATGGCTCACAGAGGTCCTTGTCACATGCACTGCATCCCATTATCCTCCATATCTGGAAGGATCAATTCTATTTGTCAACTTCTGGCTTTGGATAGAGAGCTAAAGGAAAGGTAAATATATAGTGCTGGAGGTGAGGGTTAAAGAAAACTGCTATTGGCAAAGGACGGGTGGACTTTAAACCCGCACTGCTCTCAATGTCTAGCACAATACACACTGTTACCACTATAAGCATTAGAGATTAGTTGAAGTGTAACAGAAATGAGTACTCCACTCTCTGTGCGGCTGTCATGTTTTATCTGCACACAACGCGGAGAAGAAGGATTTAGAATGGAAAAGACGTTTTATCCTCGCTTCCAGCCTTCCACTATCTCGCAAAGCTCAGCTTTATTTTGTAGGTCATTGCTGTTCTGCTTCCTTTAGTGTTTTCATAGACAGAAATAGTTCCGTATGGTTTTTGATGATTTAGTGCATCAATGTTTGTGTACCTCTCCTAACAGGGCCCAGCGTCCCTCCTGCGGCTCTCTACTTTTAGGCTGGCTTTACCCGTATGCGTTTGCCTTATCCTGTGTGTGTTTTTTTTATTTTTTATTGCATTTAGCAGGTTTGTTGAAGTGCACTGCCATTCCCCGCAATGTACCCTTTGGGTTGCATCAAAAACATGGACATGAACTTTATCGGTCAATGCTTGTCGACACATCACACCACACAGATGTAAACTAAAGCCTGGTACACACTAATGCCCCGTACACACGATCTGACTTTTTGACAACAAAACCGTGGAATTTTATTGGAAGGTTGTTGGCTCCAACTTGTCTTGCATACACACAGTCACACAAATGTTGGTCAACCATTACGAACGTAGTGATGTACTAGACGTACTACATGGTTTTTCAGCTCTTTAGCGCCACCCTTTGGGCTCCTTCTGCTAATTTCGTGTTACTAGAAGTTTGAGTGTTGATTCGCGCTTTTCTTTTTGCATTTTTCATTTGGCGCTATTATTATTATTATTCTTTATATCACTTGAAAAAAAAAAAAAGCCATGGAAAATTTGTTTGCAAGAACTCCATCAGTATAACCAGCAAAGCAGCTTCATTATTATCCCATTAAAGAAGAAGAGAATTGTGCGCTGCATTTGGAGATTTCATAATTTGCCACGTCACGAATGTTAATTCCCCATTACGAACGCTAGTTTACAAGACCAACCGCTTTTGCTTCCAAGCATGCATTAACTTTTGTCCGACAGACTTGTGTACACACGATCGGAAAGTCTGACAACAAAAATTTGTTGGCGGGAAATTTGAGAACCTGCTAGCCAACGTTTGTTGGCGGAAACTCCGACAACAAATATTCAATGGAGCGTACACACGGTCAGACTTTCCGCCAACAAGCTCACATCCAACATTTGTTGTCGGAAAATCTGATTGTGTGTATGGGGCATTATAGTTTTTTTTTCGTTGAATGAATAAAACAAAACAGTCCAGTGTTAGTACAGTGATCTCCCCCGCTGAGCTGTTGTGTTCTGACATGGGGTGCCCCCCCCCCTCCGGTCAGCACTCTCAGCTATTGGTTGATAGTGCTTATCGGGAGTCGGTAGGTTGCTAGTATTCCAGCATGCTTGACCGACAGAAGACAGCCAAATGGCCGGCTTCTGTTGGACCAGCTGACATACACATGGGCCGATTGTCGGCCAGTTTTTATTGAAATGGCCGATGTCTTCCTACATTCGCCTGGTGTGTACTAGGCATTACTCAAGTAAACGCAATGGTAAGCTTGTGTACCTTTAAATACAATGAGAAAACTCTGCACATGTCTTTAAAAATGAATATGTTTGAACGTATTAGGACCCATTCATACCAGATACAGTGGGGTGCATTTTTGACTGCACTCCAACTGCATAGACAGTCTAAAATCCAAGTTATGCTATGAGCATAGTTGACACTATTGTGGTGCAATGCAGTGGGGAAAAAAAAGTACAGCAAGATGCTTTTTCTGCATTGCAAGTGCACAGAAATGGGCGCAAGGGCATGTAAATGCACGGAAATGTAGTGCAGTGTACATAAAAGCCCAAAGAGGAGAGAACATGGAAGTGACCTCAAAGGAAATGCAAACTTAGTAAAAATGGACCACAAATGCATGTAAATGCGCTCAAAAACCCGCACGTCAAGTGCATGTCACTACACATGCAAAAACATGCAGTAAACCTGCACAGGGGCTCTTAGAGCTTATGTACATGGGTGCACTCTCCCATGTGAAAACTGGGCGTGTTTCAGCGCCTGGATGCACACAGCCCACTCTCAAAATGAATGCTTGGACTGTATGCACATTTGAGTGATACTTGTGCAGGGCCCTATGCCCTAAACATGACTTTCTGCACCCAGGGGATACCTCCCTGTATGTAAGTACCACTCGTGTGTACAGCTGAAGTATATTTCATGGGAAAAGAAGCAGCACCTTCTAAGTGTAACATAAAAGTACTGGATTTTTTACACAACAAAGTGGCACCTCACAACAGTAAGAAGGAAAAGTGATCATCTAGGTAACACTGCTGTGGTGAGCCTGCCCGGTCCTGCAGAGGTGGATCTGAAGCAAAGCTCTCGGCTGTGCTGGTGGCTCCCAGCATTTCCAGGTAGGTCCAGGAAACAGGTAGATGATTTCAAGATTAAAAAATGATCGAGTCCAATGTGAATACACCCCCCTCACTGGACAGCCATCGTTTAATCATACACACTGGACCCTTATGGTCTTTCCAATAATTCTTGAATCTTGAAATCATCTACCTGGGACCCGGACCTTCCAGGAATTGCTGGGAGTCACCAGCACAGCCGAGGACTTTGCTCCGGATCCACCGCAGTTGGAACAGACCGGCTCACCACAGCAGCGTTACCTAGATGAGCGCTTTTCCTTCTTCCTGTTGTGAGTTGCTACTTTGTTGTTTAATAAAGCCAGTACTTTTTTGCTACACTTGGGCTCCATTCACACTTGCATGACTCCCAAGTTGCATGGCTTTGGAGTGCAACTTTGGATGGGTGCGACTTGGATACGACTTTGACTTTGATCAATGATTATGGACAATTGTTGCATTGTATAACATTCAGGTACGACTTTCATGTGCAACTTTTGAGAGTTAACATTGAAGTCTATGGCCCTTAAAGTGGTTGTAAACCCACTTAGGGGAAAAAAAACAAAAAACTAATACCTGCAAGTCAAAGGCATAATGAGCTAGTATGCATACTAGCTCATTATTTAATACTCACCTGAGATCAAAGCCCTCGCTGCGGTGCCCATATACAGCACCGGCCGGCGACATCACTCCCAGGAGTTACTTCCAGGTATCGCGGCTCCGGTGCTGTGATTGGCCAGAGTCGCGATGATGTCACTCCCACACATTCGGTAACGGCGCACTCACTGAAGCAACGGCGCATACCTTGCCATTGCTTCAGTTTGCCCCAGTGCACATATGCCGTTGACATCGGCACATGCAGGGGACATCTCCTAAACCGTGAAGGTTTAGGAGATATCCTGGGTAGCTACAGGTAAGCCTTATTATAGGCTTACCTGTAGCAAAAAAGTGGTCTGTAAGGGTTTACAACCACTTTAAGTTGCATGAAAGTCTGACCAAAGTAGTGCATGATCTACTTTGAAGTCGCTGCGAAGTTTTAGTAAATATCAACGGCTAAATACCTTTTCTGATCAGCAGTTTATAGCAGTCATGTGACTTCTATCGGTGTCTGGTTAAAGCTTGTAGGAGGAGTTTTCGTTCTACTCTGACTATCCTATGAGGCTGCAGGACCCCTGACCCTCCATCTGGACATTGGCGATTGGCCCTGTGCTGATCACATGCACTCTCCCCCCCCCCCCAAAAAAAACACTCTTGTAATACACACTGAACTGAGCATGTGCAGAGTCCCCCAAAGGCTCTGTTCTGTAAGGAGAAGGTTTAGGGATAGTGGAAGAAGGGGAGGATCAGAGAAGATCGGATCAAACAGCCTTTTTACACAATGCACAGAATTAACCCTTTAGGTTCCACAGTGACGATAACAAGCATTTACTGCATATACAGACTGATTTTACTGTTATGAGTTTAGTAACACTTTAGGTAAAATGATCTAAAAATCCAAGTAGGGGTGGCTGAGTCACTGTTGTGACGGATCTAGGAACCTGGCTACAGAAAACTCATAGGCCGAATAATAAAAAAAGTGATTCAGCCAGTACATACCTAAAAAAGGAACTGAAATATCACTAACCCTTCCAGTTTGGCGTTTAGGTACCTTTGCTAATTTTTAACGTCACTGTAAAAGTATGGAGCATTAGAGGAGATATCAATCACATGCTATTAAAGCCGACAAGAGGCTGACTTATTAAACAATCCCCCACTATTCATCCAGTCTTCTGGCACCGCCACAAATCGTGCCTTTAAGTGAAACCTTCTTATTCCTGATTACAGAAAAATAAACGTAACCACAAAGTGATATCATCTGCTAGTAATTGATGGCAAATTCCCCCTCTCTTCCACATGAGGAGCCACCGATGTGTATGCCTGCTACACTGGAAGGCTGGAGCTGTGCGGAATCTGATATCAGGAACATTTGATCGCCTTTCACCGGACAGATAATCTGCAGAATCAGCATTGCCAGAAAGCATTTGCTGTGTTTTTAACAAAAAAAAAAAAAGAACAAACCAAAACTGCGTTTTCTGTATTGGCAAAAAGCGAGTAATATGTAGTTTGTGCTTAAAGCACAAATTGCTAGCCTTAAAAAAATGCTAGTTGCCTGGCTGTTATTCTGATCCTCTGCCTTCAGTACTTTATGAATCAGTGATCCAGAGCAAGTATACAGATCAGGAAAGCCAGAGAGAAGGCAGAAATCCTTGGCTGGAGTCAGTAACTTAGAAATATAAGTCAAAATATCAGCATTGCAACATTGACTGCTGTGTTTTTCTAAAAGCTCAACTGCAGAAACTAGAAAAACCTATCCTTGCAGAGGCCGCGCTCACCTACCCCTGCACTACACATGCCTGTTAACACTAGAGGATGAGGCCTTATTCCTCGCTCCAGCAGATTTCCTCCACGTTTTGTGACCGGTCCCCGAAGCCTCTTATATGGCTCTCCGGGCTACAGTCACACAATGATGTCATCAAGTACAATGCCTGGCCAATGACCCTGTATTGTATATGAGGACAGTGGGTGAAGGACAACCCACAATCTGGAGCATAGGAGAGCCCTGGAGCAAGGGGTTACTGCACTGAGGCATGATGATACTTGAGGCCTGAATCACACCTATGCAGGTTGCAATTTGCATATTCCAGGTGCATTTTGCATTTTTCAATACACATTTTTTATCCATTGAAGTCTATGGAACCAAAAACGAGAAAAAGTCCTTGGCCCTTTCCATACAATGCACAGATGTGAACTACATGCATAGGAAACCATGTTAAATGGACTGTAGTGGACTGAAAACACACTACAAAATGCATAGGTGTGAGCCAGGCCTTAGAGGGGTTGTAAACCTTCGTGCTTTTTCACCTTAATGCATCCTATGCATTTAAGGTGATAAAACACCTGTCCGTGACTGGCCCCCCAGCCCCCCCCCTCCCATTTTACTTACCTGAACCCAAGTTATTCCAATATGGCAGCATCTGCTGGTATATGCTTATGTTTCAATGTTCTTTCCAAACAAGAGAGGTTACTTGTTATGCAGGCCATACATGGGTCAAATTCCAAACAATCTGTTGATGGAAAATTTGTGCGTTTTGTAAACCCATGGTGCCACAATTGATTTTGAAATTCGACCAACCAAGCCTTCAATTTCACCTCATGATGTTATGGAAAAGAACATTTGTAGCCAGGGATCTTCTTTTCTTTCCTGGTCACAACGCATTTCTTTTTCTTATTTCTTTTTCTTAATTTCTCACACAATTCTCCCATCATTGATTAGAAATTTGTTTGTTTTTCCAAAAATTTCCAGCATGCCCGATCATTTAATTTCGATGGCCGTACGAAAATCATCAGTTGCAGTTGCCCCACTAATGGTCGAAAATCAAACGATTATTCAAAGGTGCGATTTTCAAACAAAAAAATTGTTCGAAATTTGACGTGTGGATGGCCGGCATAGGAGGAATTTTTTTTCGACAGCTTTCCTACCATTCTATTCCAAACAAGAGAACAAGTCCAACATTTTAAATTTGTCCAATATTTAGAAGGGAGTCGAAGTTGTGTTTTAAGTGACTAATGCCCTGTACACACGAGCGGACTTTTCGACCGGACTGGTCTAACTGACCGAAACCGGCGGACAATCCGACCGTGTGTGGGCTTCATCGGACCTTCAGCGGAATTTTTCTGTCAAAAATCTGACAGACTTTAGATTTGTTTCAAATCTTTACGCCGGAGCTCCGCCGGACCCAGTTCCTATAGAAAAATTCACTCGTCTGTATGATAGTACGACAGACGAAAACCAACGCTAGGGCAACTATTGGCTATGAACTTCCTTATTTTAGTCCGGTCGTACGTCATCACGTACGAATACGGCAGACTTTGGTGTGATCATGTGTAGGCAAGTCCATTCGTTCGAAAGTCCGTCGGAAGTCCGTCAGAAAGACTGTCGGACCTTTGTTGCCAAGAAGTCCACCCGTGTGTACAGGGCATTACAAGTCCGTGTATGATGGGATCTGTACTTTAAACTACTTACTGTACTATACTATGTACTGTATAGCCATTTTGCCAAGATGCAGTACTGTACAAAATTTTAGGCAGGTGTGAAAAAATGCTATAAATTAAGAATGCTTTCAGAAATAGAAGTGTTAATAGTTTATTTTGTACCAATTAACAAAATGGAAAGTAAATAAAGAGAAGAAAAATCGAAATAAAGTCAATATTTGGTGTGGCCACCCTTTAACTTCAAACCAGCATCAATTCTAGGTAGACTTCGTTTTTGAAGGAACTCAGTAAGTAGGTTGTGCCAAACATCTTGGAGAACTAACCAGAGATCTTCTGTGGATGTAGTTTGTCTCTTTGTTTAATAGAGAGACCTGATTCGGTGGTTGGGTTTCCAGGATCCCCCGACATTATCATCGTTCTACCTTAATGCAGAGAGGAGGAGAGCGAACGGCACTTGGCTTTCTTAACCATCTGAGTTCTAAGCTGGTTTTTCATTCCGCCGACATTACTAAATGTGACAGATTGCTCAGAGCCATCTCCGTGTTAAAGCTTTCAAAGATACTTTTCTTTTAACCTCCAACACATGAGAGGCATTTGTGCACTTGCCGTACTGCCTGTCCCGAGGCTCACACTTGAAGCGTTATGAGTTTAATGCAATTTTGCTTCACTTATCGCTTAATGTAGCAATGGTTCCACCAGTTCTTCTCAGTAAAACTTGTGAACTTAACATAGAAATATGGGTTTCTTTCTTTTTTTTTTGCAGATTAATAATTACCTGGGTGGATGCAGCATCGGTCCCCCGGCGCCTCTACACTGAAAACCGAGCAATCGAACACTGCCGATTACTCGGTTTTCAGAGCTCCATGAGCAAAGAGCTGTCTTTCAGTTACAGCTCTCTGCTCTTCTCCCTCCTCACTCATCAGTCACAGCTCTCTGCTCTTCTCCCTCCTCACTCATCAGTCACAGCTCTCTGTTCTTCTCCCTCCTCACTCATCAGTCACAGCTCTCTGTTCTTCTCCCTCCTCACTCATCAGTCACAGCTCTCTGTTCTTCTCCCTCCTCACTCATCAGTCACAGCTCTCTGCTCTTCTCCCTCCTCACTCATCAGTCTCAGCTCTCTGCTCTTCTCCCTCCTCACTCATCAGTCTCAGCTCTCTGCTCTTCTCCCTCCTCACTCATCAGTCACAGCTCTCTGTTCTTCTCCCTCCTCACTCATTGGAGCGCTGAGCTGTGGAGGGGGCGGAGCGGCCGTCTCGGCCTCTCAGCAGCTCACTGAGAGGCTGAGACGGGTGTCAGTCCAGGCACCTGGCGGATCCCGACTTTATTGTCGGTATGGTGCGGTGCCTGGACTGATATCCGTGACGCCAGCAGAGAGCGGACTTCAATCCACTCTCTGCTGAAAATGGGTCACATTAGTGCGAAACTAATTTCACTCCTGTGATCCACAGGAAAAGCCCAGCCAAACAAGCTTTGGCAGGGCTTCTCCTTTTAACTGCAGATTTTGAACTGTGCAGCAATTGATTAATCCAGAGTTTAGCCTCACTTTAATTATATTTTTTATTTCAATCTTTGTTTTGTTTTTTTTTTTATTAGCTATATTGTTAACATTAAAGAGAAATTAAAACCTTTTTTGTTAGAGAATTTTTATAATTTTATGCACAGATTAGTCCAATTTAGATGTGCGAGAAACTTTTAAAGCTTACTTTAATAGGGTCTCATTTTCTGGCAAACCCATTAATAGCTACTTGAGCTGTGTATAGGGAAGTAAAATATGTGCTAAAATTGGCAGTAGGGCTGTGTCTTTTTTTCATTAAGCAACCGGCAAGGTGGTCTTTCAATGCAATATTGTGATGCCAGTTGTTCTGACTAATATGCAAGGGTATGTCTGTGTGTGTGTATACATATATATAATGATTTTAAAAAAAAAAGTATGCAGATATGATAAAATTACCTGTCTGCTATATACATGTAAATCCTGTACACTTTCTTCATTTGGATAGCAATCCTATTTATATGGACACCATGGGGTTGATTTACTAAAACTGGCATTCCTTCAGACATGCATGTGTATGTCCACATTAAGACCCCATTCACACTAGCGCGTTTTTTGATGCATTTTGCAGAAATGCACGGGAATTTTTTAACATGGGTTCCTATGGAACATGTTCACATCAATGCTTTTTTGTATCTCTGCGTTTTTGGAAAGGGTCGGGGACTTTTTTTCATGCAAAAAGCAGCGTTTTGCATGTAATGGATTTCAATGGACAAGCATCAAAAACGCAAGTGCACCGTTTTTGCAGCGTTTTTGCAGCGTTTTTGCAGCGTTTTTGGTGCGTTTTTGCCGTTTTTTTTTTTTTTTGTCATTTTTTTTTTAAGACTGTAAAAAAAAATGAAAAAAAAAAAAAAACGCAAATCGCGGCAAAAACGCCGCAAAAACGCCGCAAAAACGCGGCTCAAAAACGTGGCAAGCATGAAAAAAAAACCTCCAAAAACGCTCAAAAGCAACATGCATAGGTGTGAATCCAGCCTTAGGCTGGATTCACACCTATGCAGATTTAATGCTTTTTGCTTTTTGCAGATTTGCACTACAGCCCATTTACCATGGTTTCCTATGGAACAAGTTCTGTAGTGCAAATCTGCAAAATGCAAAAAGCACTAAAACTGCATAGGTGTGAATCCAGCCTCTGGCCCCATTCACACTAGCGCGTTTTTTGATGCATTTTGCATTTTGCAGAAATGCACGGGAATTTTTTAACATGGGTTCCTATGGAACATGTTCACATCAATGCTTTTTTGTATCTCTGCGTTTTTGGAAAGGGTCGGGGACTTTTTTTCATGCAAAAAGCAGCGTTTTGCATGTAATGGTTTTCAATGGACAAGCATCAAAAACGCAAGTGCACCGTTTTTGCACCGTTTTTGCACCGTTTTTGCACCGTTTTTGCACCGTTTTTGCAGCGTTTTTGCAGCGTTTTTGGTGCGTTTTTGCCGTTTTTTTTTTTTTTTTTTTTTTTATTTTCTTTTTTTTGTAATTTTTTTTTAAGACTGTAAAAAAAAATGAAAAAAAAAAAAAAAACGCAAATCGCGGCAAAAACGCCGCTAACACGCGGCAAAAACGCGGCTCAAAAACGTGGCAAGCATGAAAAAAAAACCTCCAAAAATGCTCAAAAGCAACATGCATAGGTGTGAATCGAGCCTTAGTAGATAGGTAGGGTTAGAGTTTAGATTTAAAGTGACTGTCAGGGACAGAAAAATAAGCTTTAGCCTGGGTTCACACTGAAGGCAGGTTTGAAATCGTTCAGCTGAACTCGCACAATTTTAAACCCCCCCGACTTCGGGGGCGATTTCAGAGACATCTGTGCGGGTTCCTGCACAGATGTCTATTGAAATCGCCCCCAAAGTCACCAAAAGTAGTGCAGGAACTACTTTTGGGAATATGTGCGGCGCCGGAAAGTCACCTATTCGGACGGTGCCATTGCCGGTGTCTTGTCGAGAAAGTTCCCCCGGCGGATAGGGACCCCCCTGTACTGCGCAGGCGCAGCGCTTGCGCAGTACGAACGACTAGGAGCCGCCGAAAATAATCAAAGCTGAAAAACTTCAATCAGCTGTACACGGCGCCTGCGCCCTAGGTCCAGGTTCAAGCCCCACCATCCAAGTGGACCTAGAGGGAGAATAAAAAAGTGGCGAGCGAAGCGAGGCCGTGCCCGAAGCGTGGCGAGCAGCCCTCTTACAGGCGCCGTGTACAGCTGATTTCTATTCTATTTGGCTTCGGCTATTTCCGCCAGCTCCTACTGCGCAAGCGCTGCACCTGCACAGTAGAGGGGGGTCCTTATCCGACATGTCAAAACAGCCCGATGTGAATGGGGGCTTAAAAATGCTTTAGGTACAGAAAATACCTGTTGATTGCCGAAAACTTAAGACTGCAAAATCTTGTGCAGCTCTGCATAGAAACCAATTGGCTTTCAGGTTTTTTGGCAACGTGTAATTGAACAAGCTGCAGTTGACTGGTTTCCATGCACAGCAGCACCAGATTCTGCACTCTCCAGTTTTAGTAAATCAACCCCACTGTGCTTCAAACCTAATGTTTATTTGTTGCACTGAAATCCCAACCAATGTTCTCATCCCTGCCTGCTGGATTACAAAACCTTACCTTTCTCTACTCCTTTCTGAGCTTGGCCTTCAAATCTCAATCCAATTGGGCATTCATTGGATGTACTCGAAAAACCCGTATGATCCATGGCGATCCCTCGCAACTTACTGGACTTGTAAACCCTATGAATTTTTTTTTTTTAATAAAAATAACAAACATGCCTATACTTGCCTGCCCCTCCTCTTCATTGGGTGCCCCCACAGAAAGCCGCTTTCCCTGGGGGCACCAATGCAGGCTTCCTCCCGAGTTCCGCTGCTGTGTCCATTGACACAGACTCGACCCCGCCCCCCCCCCACTCCCATGTCACTGGATTTGATTGACAGCAGTGGCAGCCAATGGCTCCTGCTGCTATCAATCTGTCCAATGAGGAGAGAGCAGATTGCTGGATTGAATCCGGCTCAGGTAAGAAAACGGGGGGGGGGGGGGGGGGGGTCTGAGGGGGAGCTGCAGCACAGAAGGTTTTTCACCTTAATGCATAGAAAGAAACCTTGAGGCTTTACAGCCACTTTAAAGGACCTGCTACTGATGGCTTGGTAGCAGATGCCACAGCATACCTTCAGAGGTCCAGTGGTGTCCATGCCTCGACAGATCCGGTCTGTTCTGACAGCAAAGGTGGAAACTGCACAATATTAGGTGGATGGTCATAAAGTTATGGCTGAGGCCATGGCAACAGCTGTCAATTGTCTAGTGCTTGTTGCAAAGTTGGCACCAGACTGGTTGGCATGAGCGACATTTGTATCTGTTCAAGTTTCTAGAATTATCTTTCAGGAGTAGTAGACAAATTTGGTTGCATGTGAGATAATTGCAGCAATTTAGTTGCTTCTTTTTATATGCATAAAGTGGTTATCAATATTTTTTATGATTCCCAAAGATCTGCTCAATTTGCTTTCTGTCTCCTTTGTTGTATATACTGCTGACATAACTTCTATGTTATAAAAGTTTATGGTGTATGATAATTGCCTGAATAGAACATTATTAGAATGATTGATAAAACCAAGCAGGATCTTGTGTGATCACTGAGAAGCTGAGATGTGTCGCATCCTTTGCAGATATGGCAGGATTTATGTATTACACCTGAACTGGCTGCCAATATAGAGTTATTTATCTTGTTATTTACCTTGGCTATAGGTTTTCTGTTGAGCGGGTAGTTCAGATTCAGAAAATGCTTACGGGTATTGAGAAAAATATGTTGCAAAAAGAAGGGAATATAAAGGTGGATTCTTAGGCTTGGATTTGCCGCGAATCTGCCCGCAATTTGAAAGCACTGATGTGTGACTGCAAATCGTGGGACAGGCATTTGAGATGCCATTAATTTGAATGACACCTCAAATTGCGGCACGGGTCTGCTGCACGATATATCGCACTGCAGCCACGGCAACACGCATCTCGGGAAGCATGTCTCCCCCCAAAAAAGTTCAGGAGCTATTTTTGGGCGATATGCTTCCCACGATGCGTGTTGCTGCGATTGCAGTGTGATTTATCGCGTGACAATCACGGAAGACCCGCGCCGCGATTTGAGATGTCATTGCAAGTCCTGAGATTTTTCATTCACACATCAGCCCTTTTAAATCATGGGCAGATTTACCGCGATTCAAAACGCTGAAGTGCGAATGCAGCCTTAGAGTGGAATATTCTTTAAATAAAAAAATCTTGGTTGCTTCCTTTTTTGTTCATCTGTCATAGGGATGAATGGTGCCACAAATGCATTAAAAAGTCTCCCGAATCACAGAACATATTTATGGAAGCTACAAGGAGGTTACATTTTGGAAGTATGGAGGTCCAGTGGAGTACCGAAATGAAAATTCTGGTGCCGAACCCAAAAATTCAGGATGCACTTTGCCGAAAACCAAAACTGAAATGGACAGTTTTCAAAAAATATATATATTTTTTTATATATAATTGTAATATATACAACTTTTTTAAATCATATCAATTTAAATGTATATGAATTTCTTTTTGGCCATTATCAGCACCAATAACCCTGTTTTCGGCTATTATCGGCACTGATAACCCAATTTTTGTTGGCTTTTTTGTTTACAAAATGCAGGCAAGCCTATTTTCATAGCCAGCCATAGACGGTTCGAATCTTAGCTGGTTCAGCTGGAACCGTCTGAGATTCGAACCATGTATGAGCAGGCTGAATGTCGATCGATCAACTTGGGTACAACCAGCCTGTCGGATTTTATATGTGATTATTGCCAGCGGCTGTTATAGCCGCTAGCAATATTTACTGTGTTCTCCTGACAGGGACGGCTCCCCCCTGCTGGGAGAACACAATAGCTCTGCGGGAGGGATTCCCCATCAACATTGACTCTGTGGCCTTATTTGAAGCTGGTGATGAGGTCACACACTTTATTAGAAAAAGTTTTTCAACTTCAGAAGAAAGGTAAGTAAAAAATGAAATAAACATGATGGTCTGGTAAATTATAGCCATAATCATTTTGTAGCATAAATCCACTTTTAGGCCCCATTCACACCTGAGCGTGGCGGTTTCAGGCAGAAAGTTGCGAGATTTTGCCGTGTTTTTTACCGCGATTTTGATGCAATTTTGTACAGGTCAAAAGGTCACCAATGTAAAAAGCAGAAAAATGCCCAAATCTGCCTAAAAATAAAAGTTCCAGAACTTGTTTGAGCTTCAGGCGTTTTGGAGCTTCTGGCTTCAGGTGTTTTGGAGTGGAGATGTGAACCATCTCCATAGAGAATAATAGATTTTTTTTCCCCCTCCAGCGTTTTGTAGTTTCAGGCTTCAAGTTACAAAACGCTCGGGTGTGAATGGCACCTAATCCCGCGTACACACGGTAGGAATTTCCGATAACAAATGTTCGACGTGAGCTTGTTGTTGGAAATTTCGACTGTGTGTAGGCTCCATCGGACATTTGTTGTCGGAATTTCCGACAACAAAAATTTGAGAGCTGGTTCTCAAATTTTCCGACAACAAAATCCGTTGTCGGAAATTCCGATTGTGTGTACACAATTCCAACGCACAAAATTCCATGCATGCTCAGAATCAAGCAGAAGAGCCGCACTGGCTATTGAACTTCATTTTTCTTGGCTTGTCGTGTTGTACGTCACCGCGTTCTTGACATTCGGAATTTCCAACAACATTTGTGCGACAGAAGCAAAATTATACCCCAGCTCCACTGCCAATGTGATGATCTATGGTCTGTGAACGCATGCTCTAGCCAGGACGTTCAGGCCCCAAAATGCAATACTTGAATCAGAAAAGGGCTGGCGACTCGGATGCTCTTGGATAAAAGTCCTTTATTTGGTTACATGGGTACAGACTATTCTGACGCGTTTCGGCTAAGAAGCCTTCATCAAAGCAACATTTGTGCGACCGTGTGTATGCAAGACAAGTTTGAGCCAACATCCGTCAGAAATAAATCCAGGATTTTGTTGTCGGAATGTCCGATCGTGTGTACGCGTCATTAGAGTGAAGTAAGGAAAGGTTTAGAACAGGGGGCCCAACCACTGGCCCTCTGATGTGGTCTGCGACCTCTTGCTCTGGCATAATCTTCTGAATGGGGCAGGCGGTAAAGGAAAAGCGGCTGGAGAGAGAGCAGAGCCACATAAGCCTGCACCTGCGGGTTACCTGCACTGAGCCATAGACTTCTGTTATTACTTGCGGGTTTGGTGCGATTTCTGAAAGCACACCAAAACTCCTAAATGCAGGAGTTTTGGTGTGCTTTCAGAAAGTGAACCATACCTGCTGGATAAAATAGAAGTCTATGGCAAAGTGCAGCTAACCTGCAGGAAAGCCACAGGTGCACTGGGCTGCACCCACGGTGCGGTTATACCACAGCGCATCAGTATGAATGAAGCCTTAGGCCCCTTTTACACAATCAGTCCGATCGGGACCCCAATGGACCCTCCATTCACCTCTATGAAGCGGCAGATGTAAACGGACTCGTGTCTGTTTACACCTGCTTACCTCCAATCCGCTAAGAAAAAACAGAAGGGGATGCGTCCCCTTCGGTCTGGGTGGATCGGATAGCCCATAGAGTAGAGCAGGTTGTGTCCGTGTCCGCTCTGCATATGCCACTCATTGTGGCCTGCGACCAGTTACCAATACGCTTAAGTGGCCCTCGTTGTTCAAAAGTTTGGGCACCCCTGGTTTAGAACCTATGACAATGTTTTAATTACCGGTTAAGTTTTTCTGTCCCTTGATGATTGTCCCCACCTCCCCCCCCCCTTTATTTTTTGTATGGGCATCAGGTGGATGTAAAATTGGGTCAAATACAGAAATAAAAACCTGACAAAAATGTTGACTGTTCATAAAAAAGAAAAATGGCTGGATTTTTTGAAAAAAAGAATATTGTCCTTTTGGCTAGATCTGCTGTGTATGGCGATCTTTCAAAAGCTGTTTGGAAGATCTCCAGGGCCTGAAGAGCCTTTCAGTGCTGTAATTTTACAGCCGGGGGTCATTCACGGTCTCTCTATATAGTTTTCAGTTGACTGTAATCTGAGTATTGCAGACTAGACATGTTAGCTGTCCACAATTTCCTTTTATACTATTTCACTGTGAAATATTGCGAGAAAGCCATGCACAGACAGCCGGAGCTTTCCACTGAGATGTTTTGAATTATTGAATGAGATATCATGTTAAGAGTTGGTGTATCTCTGCCATAACTAGAACAATCTGTTCATTTTTCCATTATGACCTACATCGGTGGTTTGCCTATTTTGTGTTTTCCATGCATTCATTGCATGTCAACCACTTTAGAAAAGTAGACAGACTCATGGGGGTGATCTGTAAACAAAAGGTAGGATGTTGCTTACCTGTATTTTCCGGTGTATAAGACGACGGAGCGTATAAGACGACCCCCTAATTTTACTGTTTTTCTAGTTTTTGTCTATTCTCACTGTATAAGACAACCCCCCTTCTGAGGCTTCATATTCCCTATATATCCTTCTTCTTGCTGGAGCCATACCGTGCTGAGCCAATCACGGTGAGCGATGTATTCTATTAATGAATACAAAGCCTGCTCGGATTGGCAGAGGCTGTAACATCATCAGCCTGAGCCTCTCAGACTCTCAAAGCCAATCTGAGCAAGCTACTGTATGTAGCCTGCTCCGATTGGCAGAGGTTGTTACTTCAATCTGAGCAGGCTCTGTATTCATTAATAGAATACGTCGCTCGCTGGTATTGGCTGAAGCTACATACAGTATTACACATCCGGCGGGCTGACATACAGCGGGCTGCATTTTATACCCAGCGTATAAGACGACCCCCACTTTTTGGTCGTTTTTTGTGTGTAAAAGGTCGTCTTGGGCCGGAAAATACAGTACTTTGGTAATCTTTAAACGAAACTTGGTTGATCGTTATGGATGAAGTTTTTTCCTATTCCCATAAATCTGCTCCCAGGATGCCCATGCATGCAAGCATTTAGGCGCCTTTCACACGGACGGCTGTTCTGACGCAGTTAAAAGCATATAATATGTTCTGTGAAATTCAAGACTCCAGGCACTGGGATCAGCTGCATTTGTACAGTGCGTTACCTTCGTTTACATGCGTTTACATGGGGCTGCATTTGGAACGTTCTTGCCATTTCTGATGTGCTTCCTGTTGCTTTTCTTTCCTTGTTGCCGCTGCTATCTAAGACTTTAGTACATTGTGATTACCTACAGTCATGTGCAGATAGCTGCGCTAAATCGCTCCTGGACGCAGTCAATTCTATTTTTTCTATCCGCACCAAATCGCATGTAACTAAATCGCAGCTAAACGCAGTGCGTGAATAGGGCCATAGGAAAGCATTGTGTACTTTTAGCTGCTGTAGAAAACTAGAAAATCCCCAGCTAAAAGCACAATTCTATCCGTTCGTGTGAAAGGGGCCTTAAAGTCTTAGTTTATAAAATTGAAGAAAAACGTATACCACCCAACATTTTAATACCCAAACATGTAAGGAAAAGTGGAACTCCAGCCAAAGCTTTGTTTTTTTAAAATTACTTTTAGGAATGGTTTGAATGGGTTTCTGGTTTTTATTGCTGCCTTTGTCATAGTTCTGAATATTTCCTTTCACTTAGTTACTGGTACCACCTAAGACAACAGCCGGCAATATGTTCCTGCAATAGTGTGGAGAAGGGTTAGAACTTTTCTCGGGGTTCTCTGTGACTTTTGGGGAGATTTCCCTACACTTCCCAGTTACTGGTGTCATCTGGTACTGAAAATAGGTTACAATCTCCCCAAAGGGGACATTTAAGCGGAGCTCCATCCAAAAGGAGAAGTTCCGCTTTAAGCATTCCCCCCCCCCCCCTTATGCCACATTGTGGTATGTAATTTTTTCGGTGGGAGAGCAGGTACCTAGTTTTGACAGGTACCTGCTCCCACTTCAGCTCAGGCCGCCTAGGTGACTCGAGCATGAGTTCTTTTCTCCCCCTCCCTCCCTGCAATCTTTTGGGACACGTCACAGAAGACCATTAAGGAGGTTCAGAGCGACTCACGCATGCGCATGTGAAGCCGCAAGCTGTCACAGCCAGGTGCCCACACTTGTAATACCGGTGTTTCATCAGATTAGGCGACCTGTCAGAATGTGTAACGGAAGTGACGTTTCGTAACTGCCATCTTGCTACACCCCACACTCCTCCACAGTAAGGATACACTGAGAAGGGGGTAAGCGGACATCTTGTTACATCCACCGGAGTTTTGCATTTTACACTTCTTTTTAATAGTAAGCTGAGTTTATATAATGAAATACAGTACTTATAACTCCGTCTGACTGGTTAGATTTTGAATTTTAAAAGCAGCGGCAAGCATGCTGATCTGGCAGGTTTGCTAATCAGACAAAAGTTTGCTGCTTTTTTAAAATTCAACATCTAAACATTTACACATTTACTGTATTTCACTATATAAACTCAGTATGGTGTTTTAAAAAAGTGTAATGTGCAAAACTCAGGTGGGTGTAACAAGATGTCCGCTTGCCCCTTCTCGTTGTATCCTTACTGTGGTGGAGTGCGGGGTGTGGCAAGATGGCGGCGATGAAACGTCACTTCTGTTACACATTCTGATGGGTCGCCTAATCTGACGGAACACTGGCGCCGGGGAGAGGCGAGGAAGAGAAGCGACTGTTCGGGCGGCCGCATCGCTGGATCTTGGGACAGGTGAGTGTGTATTTATTAAAAGTCAGCAGCTACAGTTTTTGTAGCTGCTGGCTTTTAATAAACACAAAAACATCTGGAGCTCTGCTTTAAGTGCTATAAAAAAACCTACAAAGGTTCTAACCCTTCCCTACTGTTTATACATTCTTTATTGAAAGAAGGGGTTTACAGCAGTGACATTATGTCAGATAAAGCCGGCCAACATGGATCAAAATTTGGATGTCTGAATTTCGATCCATACATTGGCAGGGTGGTTGTGCAGAAGTCAATCTACCAATCAACTTCTGTACATTCACCCTGTCAAATTTTTGCTGCTTGGTATAATCTGCAGGGCTAAGTACTGTATTCTGACGCCAGGGAAGTCTCCCCACTGTCGGCATACAAAGGCTCAGTGGAGAGGATTGCATCATCCACCTCTATGTACATAACTATTACTGTGTAACTACCTCGAATGTGAAGGTTGAGGAATTGAGTCTTTTTTTTTTTTTTTTTTAATTCAACCCTGGCTGCCTTAGGCCCCTTTCGCACTGGGGTGGTAGGGGGCTTCGGCGGTAAAACAGCGCTATTTTTAGCGCCGTTTTACCGCGGTATTAACCCCCCACTGGCGGCCGGAAAAGGGTTAAAACCACTCGTATAGCGCAGCTATAGCTGCGGTATTGCCGTGGTATAGCCGCGCTGTCCCATTGATTTCAATGGGCAGGAGCCGTTTAGGAGCGGTGAATACACCGCTCCTTCACCGCTCCAAAGATGCAGTTTGCAGGAGATTTTTTCTTCTCCTGCTAGCGCACCGCTTCAGTGTGAAAGCCCTCAGGCTTTCACACTGAACAAACAGCGGAGGCTGTTTAGGGGCGGTTTGCAGGCGGTATTTTTAGCGCAATAACGCCCGCAAACCGCCCCAGTGTGAAAGGGGCCTAAGTGACATTAAAGTGGTAGTAAACGCTCCATTTTGACTTCTCAACAACAATGTACATGGCGCTGTGTTTACATTCTTCCTAACCTTTGCCGTTGTGTAGAAATCCAGCGTTGTTCACTTGAATGACATCACCGTCACATGCGCATCTCTGCGGCGATTCACGGCATGGTCTGTGCGCCGTCAGTCCATCCAGGAAGATGCAGTGCCGGCCTCATCCACTCTCTGCAGCATTGCAATCCCATGAGAGTACAGCCCCATTCACACCCCATATGACTTGCTGCGTCACAAGGGGGTTTTAACATCTGTGCTGATCACAGCGCAAACATAGTGGAGAGACAGTACATAACCCATCGCTGGAACACGCATGCGTGAGATTTTGATCATTACTGCAAAGAAGGGTGGAAGTAACACACAATATAGATGCAGAGGACAACAGATACAGTAACATGGTGCCAGCCGTTCAGACAGAACACATAAAAAACAAAATTCACTGCAAAAGAAGTAAGAAACATCAGAGGGGATATTTAACCACTTGCCGTTCGCCCTATAGCAGTTTTACGCCTACAGGGCGGCAGCTGTGCGCCAGATCACCAGATCCAACACGTGATCCGACACTTCGGCTAGGGGCACACATGTGCGCCGCCAGCGGCTTGCTCCTGCTGTGCCAACACACAGCAGAAGCCAGGTGGCGGGTACTCGATGTCCGTGGGCACCGATCATCAGGCAGAGACACAAAACTGTGATCTGCCTATGTAAACAAGGCAGATCTCCATTCTGACAGGGGGAAGGGATGGAGCAAAGCAGGGAATACATTCCATCTCTTCCCCTAGTAAACACTTCACACAGTTCACATGAACACTGGTTAGGCAAACAGTTAACCCTTTGATCGCCCCTGAGGTTAACCCCTTCCCAGCCAGTGTCATTAATACAGCGATTGCGCATATTTTTAGCAACGATCACTGTATTAGTGTTACTGGTTCCCACAAAGTGGCAATATCGCAATAATGCTATAAGTCGCTGATCGCCGCTATTACTAGTAAAAAAATAAATAAAGGTATCCCGTAGTTTTGTAGAAGCTATAACTTTTGCACAAATCAATCAATATATTGGGATTTTTTCAACCAAAAATATGTAGCAGAATACATATTGGCCTAAATCTATGAAGAAATTTGATTTTTTTTTTTTTGTGTGGATAGGTTATATAGCAGAAAGTAAAAAAATAATTTTTTTTTTTCAAACTTGTCGGGTTTTTTTATTTCCCTATTCTCCTCCATTTGCCGCCATTCTGGCAGAATGGCATGGACAGGCAAATGGGCGTACAGGTACGTCCCTTTTGAATTTGCCGCCGTGTCATCGCGTGGGCGGCACGCGAGCGTGAGCCGGGACCTCCGTGAGTCAGACTCGATCGCCGCGGGGATACCCGCGATCGTCTCACGAGGAGGAAGAACTGCCTAGTGACAGTGTCACTGATCTCTGCCCCCTGTGATTGGCCCCCCCCCCACAGTTAGAAACACGCCCCCAGAACACACTTAACCCCTACACTGCCACGTAGTGGTTAACCCCTTCACTGCCAGTGTCATTTACACAGGAATCAGTGCATTTGTATAGCACTGATTGCTGTATAAATGACAATGGTCCCAAAAATGTGTCAAAATTGTCCGATGTGTCCGCCATAATGTCGCAGTCACGATATAAATCGCTGATCGCAGCCATTACTAGTAAAATAAAAAATTATGCATAAAAATGCCATAAAACTATCCCCTATTTTGTACTTTTTGCTATAACTTTTGCGCAAACCAATCAATAATCACTTATTGCTAATTTTTTTTACCAAAAATATGTTGTAGAAGAATACGTATCGGCCTAAACTGAGGAAAAAAAATGTTTTTTTTTGGGGTTTTTTTTATACATTTTTTGGGGGATATTTATTATAGCAAAATATAAAAAATAATGCGTTTTTTTCAAAATTGTCGCTCTATTTTTGTTTATAGCGCAAAAAATAAAAACCGCAGGGTTGATCAAATACCACCAAAAGAAATCTCTATTTGTGGGAAAAAAGGACGTCAATTTTGTTTGGGAGCCACGCCGCACGACCGCGCAATTGTCAGTTAAAGCGATGCAGTGCCGAATTGCAAAAAGTGCTCTGGTCTTTGGCCAGAAAATGGTCCGGGGCTGAAGTGGTTAATTATTTTCCTACTTTTTTTTTTTTTTTTTTTTTATAAACGATAAACAATTAAAACTTTTTTTTGTTTGCTTTGTTAGTGAATATTTTTACACGTATATACTAACATATATTTACACTTTTCACATTGAAAAAAACTCAAAATTAAAAAAAAAATCTATTTATTTCATTTGTAAATAACTTTTCAATGCTTTGTACCGTTGCTCACAGCTGAAGTGATAACAAAACAGTTGTGGTGGGTATCGGTAATTGGTATCGGCGATTACTAAAAAAAAGTATTGGTACGCGTAAACAAAAAAAAAAATGGTATCGGTGCATCCCTAAGGCCCCTTTCACACTGGGGCGGGAGCAGCGTCGGCGGTTAAGCGCTGCTATTGTCAGCGGCACTTTACCCGTCGATATTTGGCCGCTCGCGGGCCGGTTTTACCCCCGCTAGTGACCAAGAAAGGGTTAAAAACCACCGCAAAGTGCCTCTGCAGAGGCGCTTTGCCGGCGGTATAGCCGCGGTGTCCCATTGATTTCAATGTGAAGGAGCGGTATACACAGCATATATAGTAGCAGATGCTGCTAGCCGGACTTTTTTTCCCGTCCTGCTAGCGCACGGTTCCAGTGTGAAAGCCCTCATAGCTTTCACACTGGAGACAAAGCAGCGGCGCTTTCAGGTCGGTTTGCAGGCGCTATTTTTAGCGCAGTAGCGCCTGCAAACCGCCCCAGTGTGAAAGGGGCCTAATTGTGACCATAGTTCCACTTTAAATATACTTTGAGGTTTTATTAATGCTTGAATAACTGTGGCTCTTCTAATCATTTACTGACTGGCATTTACCAAAAATCAGGTTGATAATTAAATTCTTTACGTGAGTGTTAATTATTATATGAACATCATTAAAAGCTCAGTTCTTGATAGTAGATAATGGAAACAAATACCATTTGAAATACATAAAAAATAAAAAAAAAAATACCCGTGAGCAGACATGATTGTTGACACATTGGCGTTTGCGCTTCGCTAATAAAATTGTACATTACAGGATGTCTCAGTTCCTGTTTGACTGCGGGCCTTAAAACAAAAGGAAGGAATCTGTAATCTTAGATTCGCACAATCTGTTTTTACTTAAACCTTTTTCTTTTTTTTTTTGAAATATTTTCTGTTCTATATGGAATACAAATCTTCCAAAGAAAAAAAAAATACTACTCATTTTCAGCCGGGGATGTTAAGCGAGACCAGCAGTTAATTAAAGGAAAATTAAGTAATTGTTTGAAGCACGGATGCCGCTGACCTCGCAGAGATATGGGTTAACCTTTTATTCTCTTGGTACAACGCACACAACTGCACCAGATGGCCGGCTGTTTACACATCTCATGAATAAAGACTGGCTCTACCCAGCTATATACACAATAACCTGGGGGCTTGCTAATAATACTTCATTTGAGCAAATTAATTTGAAAGGAAGCTCTTGTATGAAAGAATTGTTCATACAAATGTAAGGCAATGCCGAACACGGAGTCTACCTGCCAGGGTTTCTGGTTTTCATCCAGTCACTGCTGTAATGTACCAGGCCACCGCAGTGCTAAATATTCCCTCGTTGACAGTCCATGTTCTGGGAACACAACCCTGTTAGTCAATTAATGGGCGCTGTGTGTTATTGATCTCACCAACCGCACCGGCGCTAAGTCAATAGGCTTTTAGAATGGGTCATTATGCAAGTGTCCTCGTTGGCACCCTTTTGTCCATATGTGTCCTCTTGTATCTCCTCCGATCTTCATCCGTCTGGTGCACCCACCTCCATCCTATTGACCTTCCTGTATCTATTTTTTATGGCTCTTTGCTGCACTTCTGCCCATCCCCTTCACTCTATGGCTGGTCATAGATAGCGCAGTTTTGGATCATTCCTACTGAATCGCCCAAAATTCGAGCCATTAATGGCTCTACTGGCATTACCTGACTCGACAAAAGGTGATTTAAAAATTGACTAGCTAGGTGAAAAATTATCAGCTAAGCAGTGGCCACGTCCTATCGGGTGCAGTCACTGTTTGGATATTAAAGTAGCCTCAGGTGCCACGGCTGTCAGTGGAGATTCCTCCATCCACGCTGTGAGGCTTAGGCTGACCATACGTGGTCGAATTTCGAAAGAATTTTCTTTTGAAAATTAGAAAATTTGTGAGTTTTGTGATCCGATGGTGCCACCATTGATTTTGAAATTCAGCCAACCAAGCCTTCGATTTCACCTCATGTTGCTACAGAAAAGAATTTTCGTGGCTGGGAATCTTCTTCGCTTTCCGGTAATTTTTTTTTCTTGCACATGCGCATTTCTTTTTCGATTACATTTCTCCCATCATTGATTAGAAAATTGTTTGTTTTCCCAAAAATTTCCAACATGTCCGATTACTCAAATTTTAATGCCGCACAAAAATCGGCTGTTCCTGCAGCCCACTAATGGTGTGAAATACGAACAGAAATTCTTAGGTAAGATTTCCGAAAGAAAATTCTTTTGAAATTCGACCCGTGTATGGCCTGCCTTAGTTGAACTGCAGTCCGTCTGTCCCCCCCCCAAAACGTCTACCCCTAAGCTGCATAGGCATCTACATGGTGGTATACACTTGCCTTATTGGTAAGCATTGCATCAACTTAACACTTCATTTTTTTTTAGCTTTGGACAGAGTGGAGAGGGATTAGAACACCTGTCAGTTTTTATTGCTCTCTGTGCCCCCATTAGGGAGATTTGCCCTCTCTATTAGAAGAAAATCCTAAATTTTGGGTTATCCCCAGAAAAGTAAAAGAGGGGAAATCTTCCAATGGGGACACTCGTTCTGGCGACCTGGGGATCTCCAAGGGTTTCACTTAATTTTCAGGGATTTCCTCTCCCTTCCTGTTTGGCTATGGGACAAGAAGTGAAGGGAAAACTCCCCAATGGAACACCATTGCAAAAAAAAAATCTGACAGAGGTTATAACCCTTCCTTACTATCCAAAATGAAAAAAAATGGTTTTGTCTATAGGTCTACCTTAACAATCCAAGATGATTAGATGTAGTATTAGTGTTGAGCTAATAAACTCATTTGATAGCAGACTGCCTTCCCCACCTGGAATTCCCCACCCCGCAGGTGAGGTCATTGACCTAATATGGCCACATTGACCTATTTAGGCAATGTCATTGACTGACCTTTTTTTGACCTTTTTGTTACATGCGGCTGTGGTCCAGGGATTTCCCCAGCTGCAGCTGACCAGGACTATATTAGAGGAGCAGATTTGTATCAGATACAGAATTGTACCTGATGGTCTGTGTCTGTCAGGGCTGGACTCAGCCCTCCCTTCTCTGAGCTGGCTGCTCAGCTGTTGGCTAATTGCCAGCTCCTATCTCTCCACAGTTACTCGGCTGTTGATGATATCCTGCTCGTCAGTCCTGCCTACTTAGGCCGTCCAGTCCAGAGGATCTCTGCCTTCGCCTTGGTCAACCTCACAGAGGCTATCTCCTGCGTTCCTGTTTAAAGACTTGCTTTGCTGACATACCTTCTGGCTCCAGATCCTGCTTGCTGTTTCACTACATTGATCCCTGACTTCTAGCTTGGCTGACTATCCATTCCGGTTATTGAACTTTGGCTATGTTTTGACTGTTTGTTCTTTTTTACTTTTATTATTAAACAAGTGTGATTTAACTAGAGGTCGACCGATATATCGGCCGATATTTGGCTTTTTTTACTTAATCGGCATCGGCCGATTGTGCTGATAAAAAAAGCCGATTATAACTTCAGCGGGACTTGCAAATGACTTCTGTAATAGAAGTCAATTGCAAGTTGTCTGAAGGTTTCTTCTCTCCTCCTCTGGGCAGCCTGCCAAATCTGATAAGTAGATACATTTGTATCTCTTCGGGTTCTTTCATCAATAGACTGAACTCTGTGTGTAGAAGTTCTCAGTTTAACCATTTAAAGACTAAATCTTTTTTGACATTTGTTGCTTACAAGTAAAAATTCTGTATTTTCTGCTAGAAAATCACTTGGAACCCCCAAACATTATATATATTTTTTTAGCAGAGACCCTAGGGAATAAAATAGCGGTTGTTGCAATATTTTATGTCACACGGTATTTGCGCAGAGGTCTTTCAAACGCAATTTTTAAAAATAAAATACACTAATTAAAAAAAAAAAAAAAATAAGCAGTAAAGTTAGCCCATTTTTTTTCATCCAAAAGTTTTGGTTACCTGTTTTTGTGTATTTAATATTTGAGATATAGTTATTTTTTTTTTTAATTTAAATTATACATACAAGTGAACTGATTGGAGGTTTGTTTTGTATAAATAAATGTTTAAATGTAAAAAATTTTCTGTATCACTTATTACTTAAGGTTGCTTTCACACTGGAGCGGGCAGGCGTTGACGGTAAAACGCTGTTAGTTTTAGCGGCGCTTTACCGTCATTTTAGCGGCGCTATTAGGCTGCTAGCGGGGCGCTTATAACCCAGCTAGCGGCCGAGGAAGGGGTTAAATGCGCCCCTGAAGTGCCCCTGAAGTGCTGCTGCCTTCGGCAGCGGTGCGCGTTCATTTCAATGGGCAGGAATGGTGGAGCAGCGGTATACACCACTCCAAAGACATCCTGCCAGCGCATCGCCTCAGTGTGGAAGCACTCGGGATATCACACTGAGACTGTAGGGAAGCCGTTTTACAGGCACTTTACAGGCGCTATTTTTAGCCCAAAAACGCCTAAAAAAACGCCCCAGTGTGAAAGGGGTCTAACTGTTAGATTTTATGAGATGAAGGGAAAAAAAAAGAAAAAAAAAAAAATCGGCCTAATATATCGGCCCAAAAAAATCGGCATCACATATCGGCCATCGGCCACCGCGATTTCTAAATATCGGCATCGGCCAGAGAAAAACCCATATCGGTCGACCTCTAGATTTAACTGTACTTCTGTCTCGGTCTGATTTCATGGTTTCTGACAGTGTCCCTATGACGTTTGTAGCCCATGTATATACATGCTTTGTAGTGTGGCAAACATTATCCCCACTGTCACATTCAGCTGGCAGTGTCACAGATAAGTATGTGAACGTGACATGCCACCTGTCTGATTGAGGCCATAAGGAAAAAGTTCTATAAAGAGCTAGCATGCATAATAAAAGTAAACCTGTGTACAATTGTAAACTCCACATTATTACTTTTAAAGCGGAGCTCCAGCCCCCCCACCAAAAAAATAAAAGTCAGCAGCTAGAAATACTGTAGCTGCTGACTTCTAATATTAGGACAACCTGTCCAGGGATCCCTTGATGCCAGCACCCCAGCCAATTTTTCAATTGGCTCTCTAGTGCTGCCGCCACCATTTCTTGTAAGGGAAGCTGGCAGTGAAGCCTTGCAGCTTCACAACCGGTTCCTTACTGCACATGTGCGCTGCGCTTTGTGAATGGCCCGGAGGAGGGGGAAGGAGTAGGGGGCAGAACTTCCGAGTGACTTTGTCATGGCAAAGTCATCCAGAAGTGGGAGTGGGTACCTGTCAAAAACAGGTACCCGCTCCCCCCTAAAGGGTGCCAAATATGGTAGCGGAGGGGGGGAGGAAGCAAGCAAGTGGAGCTTCCCCTTTTGGGTGGAACTCCGCTTTAATTATACCTGTAGGTACCTTTTTATTAGACAGAAAAGCCTCTTGCGTACAACTCAATAATTTAATTTTACTTTGTTACTGTGGCCTGGCGTCATGGCCTATCTCTGTCCAATGAAAATACCTTAAAGTGGAACTTTACCCATAGCAACTTGATAGCAAGCAACATACATTTCACATGAATAATTATGCTACCAAAATTAGTGTGTGCTGTAAATTGCCTCCAGCATTGCTACTGTTTCTTCTTGCCTGAGGCTGTAAATTTGCTGCAGCCCCTGAGCAGCAATAAATATTTAGGCTGTTAGCAGATCGGCCTCTAGTGGCTTTGATTTTCAGCACAATGCCAAAAATGGAGAGCAACGGAGCATTGAAATACCTTTTTCTTCTCAAAAGTTAGGGGAACATTTTGTTTGCCGAGAATAAACTTATTACAACTCTAGATGTTCCCTTTTTGGATTTTAAAATAAAAGAATATTTTATTTAAAAAAAAAAAATAAACCAGCACAGACATACAAATACAGGTGCTGTGGCTGTATGAGCGTCTAATTAATCATCTATAGGCTCAGGAATGTAACTTATGTTGGCTTATTTATGCCTCAGTGCATTCCAGGGCACATCTTCCATGCAGAACCATTAAATGTGATGCATGCTGCAGCTGGGATTGGACTGTAATAGCTCTGGATTTACATCTTACTCAGATCTTCTCTCAACACCTCATTACATCCTCATAATGATGAGACCACTCTGAATGGAAATCAGACGAGCGTTGCCTGGGATTCTCTCAAGCTGTAGAAAATTGGTCATTTTTTCGAGACCAGTACACAGTTCTCTTTATTTTGTAACTGTAAGATTACCAACGACGCGTTTGTGTTATTTTTATGTAAAGCAAGCCTTATATTAAAGTGAAATCAAGGCAATTTTTGGGTTAGAAGTTGATACAATCCTTACCACCAAGGAATAGAACATTTCTGGAGCAGACAGGGAAGGCCGGCCAACTACTACTCTACTGTTTCAGCGGTAATTAAAGTGAAACTTTAGCCAGAAAACGAAGTCCTGCTAGATCGCTTCAGGCTGGCCCATTGTGCAGGTGTAGCTATGTAAAATATTAAAAATAAGTGTCTGTACTGTCTAAAATCCAGTAATACTTTGTCTGACCCTGATCTGCACATTCTCAGTTATTATCCATTTTTTTGGCACTGTGCAAAAAATCAGAGCCACTAGGAGCTGATCTGCTGACAGCCTAAAGAATTACTGCTGCTCAGGGGCTCTGGGCTTCAGCAAAATGGCAGCCTCCAGCAAGAAGAAACGGTAGCAATGCCGGAGGCAATTTACAGCACACACTAATTTTGGTAGCATAATTATAAATGTGGAATGTATGTTCCTTGCTAAAGAGCATTTTTATAATGTTGCTTTTAGGGGATATAAATTGCAGCGATACTTAACCACTTGCCGACCACTGCACGCCGATACACGTCGGCAAAATGGCAGCAGTGGGTAAAGTGGGCGTACCTGTATGTCCCCTTTAAGAGCCGGGGATAGCAGGCGCGCCGCTTACAGCGTGACCGTGCCCGCGGGATCGGCAAACTCGATGTCCGCCAGTCTCCCAGCAATCGTGTCACGGTGCCTCAGAACGGGGAAGTGCCTATGTCAGTGATGGCGAACCTTGGCACCCCAGATGTTTTGAAACTACATTTCCCATGATGCTCATGCACTCTGCAGTGTAGTTGAGCATCATGGGAAATGTAGTTCTAAAACATCTGAGGTGCCAAGGTTCGCCATTACTGGTCTATGTAAGCAAGGCATTTCCCCATTCTGGCTTGTGTCATGACAGAGATCACCGCTCCCTGTCATGTGACTTGAAGCCCCCCCACAGTTAGAATCACTCCCTAGGACACACTTAACCCCTTCATCGCTCCCTAGTGGTTAACCCCTTCCCTGCCAGTGTCATTTACACAGTAATCAGTGCATTTTTATAGCACTGATCGCTGTATAAATGACAATGGTCCCAAAATAGTGTCAAAAGTGCCCATAATGTCGCAGTCCCGATAAAAATCGCAGATCGCCGTCATTACTAATAAACAAAATAAATAAATAAAAATGCCATAAAACTATCCCTATTTGTAGACGCTATAACTTTTTCGCAAACCAATCAATATATGCTTATTGCAATTTTTTTTTTTTTTTTTTTTTTACCAAAATATGTAGAAGAATACATATCGGCTTAAACTGAGGAAAAAAATAGTTTTTTTTATATATTTTTGGGGGATATTTATTATAGCAAAAAGTTAAAAATAATGCTTTCTTTTTCAAAATTGTCGCTTTTTGTGTTTATAGCGCAAAAAATAAAAAACGCAGAGGTGATCAAATACCACCAAAAGAACCAAAAGAAAGCTCTATTTGTGGGGAAAAAAAGGACGTCGATTTTGTTTGGGTGCAACGTCGCACGACCGCGCATATGTCAGTTAAAGCGACGCAGTGCCGAATCGCAAAAAGTGCTCTGGTCAGGAAGGGGATAAAATCTTCCGGGTTTAAAGCGGTTAAAGTGATATATACCCAGAAACAAAAATTCTGATATATTGCAGCTTACCAATCATTCACTGTTTGTGACTGCATTTGTTTTTATTTTTAGGCTTTTTTCACCTGGTGATCCTGCCAGTAACACCCTGCCTGTATTAGAGTGTCTCCACTCTGGATGAAGGAGAAACTTGAGACACCTTTTAGACAGCAGCATGGTCAGTCTTTGGAGAGAGGGAAGTGTTAGATCCACAGATATGGTTACACTAACACATTGAAGCCAATTCCAACAGTTTTTAAGCAGTTTTAGGTTTTACATATAAGTGTTGACCATTGTAAACACACAATGTCAGTGGTAGATGGTTTGTCTCAACCCCCATAACTGCTACATCTTCAGGAAAACTTGTTCTGTAGAAAAGTAGCAGACTTACTGGCTAGATCACCAGGTGACAAAAAAAAAAATCAAAAAAGAAAATGAATGCAGTCATCACATCTAAGAATTGGTAAGCTGTACTATAATAAATATTTACTTTTGGATTTTATACTGCTTTGACCATTTTAAGTATTCTTAAACCACTCAAGTTAAAGCTGAACTCTAGACAAATATAAATATATGCACTCTCTACTCAATAATACATTGGTAAATGTGGCGTGGGTACCTACATTTGACCTGGTATCAACATCTTACAATCTACAGTACATTAAAGTTGGTACAGCAGAGCTCAGAAAGGGGGATGAAAAAGCAGCGCTATGAACCAATCATTGGTATGCTCCATTGCAAGGATAGTAGGAAAGAGAGGAGTGGCAGAAAGATGAACTTCTCTGTGGGCTGCTTTTCTTTTCACGGTCCATTCACAGAAAGGGGGTGGGGGAGACCTTTAAGTGAAACTGTAGCAGGGAACAACCAGGTCCCTTTCCCTGCCAAACAGAGCTATGCTGTGTGGGAGAGCTTTGTAAATCTCAGGACAGGATGGACATAGATACAAAGTGATAGGGGCAAGCTTGTGGAGTCATGCTGGGAGCATCCATAGATATATATGGAGAACTCTCTGGGACTTCATGACAGTAGCCAATTCAGCTTGTTACAGTTGCATTAGAGCTGATGTGTTGTGGCCGTTAGATATGCCAGAGCATCAGTCACCAGTGTTTTTACATTGCCCTCCTTCTGTCTGACTGCAAATGACTTACATTTTAATTCAAAGGTGATGTTACAATACAAGCAGAATCCCTACCAGGACTTCCAAATTACCCTTAAATAACACCACTTTACAATAAGGGTATTTAAGCCCCAACCTTTGAAGTGACTGGTGCCACGTCCGATCTCCAAAATACCCATGCATCCTGATTGCCTTGAATGTTGCTAACCCGGGTTGACCTGACTACTCTCTCTTGTGTTCTGTCTGCTCCTGATCTCTTCCCAGACCTGACTGTTTTTCTGGCTAATGTAGTTGTTCTGTTCAGTTACCCCCCCCCCCCCCAATCCTGGGGACTATGGCCTGGTGGCAGCTTGCAGCCAAGAAAACCAGGACCACTTGGGTTTTCTAGGCCATCTCCATCCTTAGGAACTCTGGTGATGACCAGCTATGACTAGGGCAGCCCGTAGATGATTTTCTCTTCTTTTGTTGCAAAAATGAATATTGCTAGTGGCTATAACTAGATCGACTTGGGTAGAATTAGCCTGCCCATAGAATCGAATCCCGAGCGGTCCCTGCTGAACTGGCCGAATTTCAATCCATGTATGACTGGCTTTAGATTCTCTACTTTGAAGGGGTTGTAAACCTACCTGTCTCTCTGCCCGGGGGTTCTCGGCTCTTGATTAGATAGACTGAAAGCAGTGCAGCCATTTGGCTTCCGCTGCTGTCAATCAAATCCAATGACGCGGGTGCCAGGGAGTGGGGCCGAGTTCTGCATTCAGCCTCTATGGACACTGAATGCTGGACTTGGGAGCGTGCCGGTGGGGTAACCCCCTGGGAGAGTGCTTCTTCTAGAGGGTTATCTGTTGTGGGGAGGGGGAGGAGCCACGAGAGCCGCCGGGGGACCCCAGAAGAGCAGGTTCGGGGCCATTGTGCAAAACGAGCTGCACAGTGGAGGTATGATATGTTTATTATTTAAAAAAAAAAAAAAAAAACAACCCTTACAATCACTTTAAGTGAAGTCATGTCACCTGCCAGGGGCACTTTAGCAGGTGGTATATACTATACTTTAAAGCTGTTAAAGTACTGGCATGTAGGGATTAGTTAGCGGTTACCTATCTGGCTGTGGCAGAAACAGCAGCACAGCCATAGAAAGCAACACTTGCCCATACACATCCAGGGTTGCAAAAGTTCCCTATTATAGCTTTGATGTAACTGATGACTTTTTACTGCGTGGAGGTATCCCATGAAAAGGATTTATAGAGTTCCATCAAGTCTAGGTGATCTCTGTAAAGTATAAACTACATAGACAGTAAAGGTTATAAAGGCCTCGGAGTCGGAGTGCTGGTATGCACCTCAATAAATCAATCTGCATCTGTCACCACTTTACTACATTCAGGCAGAGGATGCTCTAACTTCCTGCCCTGCGATTGGTGGAATCTTGGTAACCATTGCTGGGAAACAGCTGTTATTCCTCCCTAGGGAACGCTTTCATTCTGTAGCTATCAATTAAGCATCATGTATTATCTTTGTTAACACTTTGCCTGCTGGACAGAGCATATCTGGCATTTGTATACATGTACGAGACAGCAGAAGGACCAACAACATGCATTTGGCTTTAGATTTTGGGTGACCTTTAGTTCCCTGCCCTAAAGTAGCTCACAGATTAGTCAGTATTTTTAGTTCAGCCAGCAGGTTGAACAAAAAAAACTGTCTTGATTACCCCATCCACACACTTGAGGTGGATGAGGGAATCCTCCCTGCTGAGCTATTGTATTCTGACAACGGGGAAACTTCCCTGCCATCAGAATACAGCGATCAGCACTGCTGGCTATAGCCTGCTGCGCTGATCCAGTGGGGAAAACCTGACAGGGTGGTGGTCATTGCCCATACATGCATCAAAATTATTATTATTATTATTTTTTTAATAACAAACATGTTATATTTACCTGCTCTGTACAATGGTTTTGCAAAGAGCAGCCCTGATCCTCTCCTCCTCCAGTCCCCCCAACGACGCTCCTGACTCCTCCCCCTTGACCAGTGTCCCCAATAGCAAGACGCTTAGTATGGGAGCACTGGTGCATGCCCCATTCTATGCGTCCATAAGATACATAGAGCTATGGCTAGGCCCCACCCCTGCTCTCTCCTCATTGGCTCACTAGCTGTGATTGACAGCAGTGAGAGCTAATGGCTCCCGGTGCTGTTACTCAGCCAATGAGGAGAAGGTGTCCCGGGACAGCCGAGGCTCCCGTGTACATCGCTGAATCGAGTATAAGGAATGGTCCGCGGGGGAGCAGCATACGGAAGGTTTTATTTATTTTTTTTTTACCTTCATGCATAGAATAAAAACCTTCAGCCTTTACAACCACTTTTACATAGCTGGTAAAAGCGTTTTTTTTTCACAGTAGGAACAAAATAAAGAAGTAATGCTGACATGTGGCAGTCTCTTACAAGTTTAGTCCATGCCTTAGCTCATTCTTATTTAGGACTATGGTAGAGGAGCAGGTTTGTAGCAGATGCAGAATTGTACCTCGTGGTCTGTGTCCCTACGACTTTTTAGCCTAGTCATTGAGTGAACTTTTTCTGGTGTTCAGAGCTTGCTAGCTACTCCTGGCATCCACTTCGGCTGCTGTCAGCGCCATGGCTCACTATGAATATAATCAGAGAGGTTGTAGCTGCTACGAATAGGCTACTTATGACATGGCCGTAACTATGCCTGTGCGTGTCTGCTGCACCTAAATTTGTAACTGAAGATGTTCAACAAGAGGTCAGTAGAGGATTCACCTGCCCTATTGGGAAGAGCTCCTGGCTCGGTCCATGACTTCATCCATCACTGTATCGGCTAATGTGGCTTCATGTTGGTTGCTGGGAGACTCTGCTTGGAGGAAAACACAAACTGCTAGGGAAGATAAGAGCAGTTTAAATCAGGAGTCCCACAGAGATTAAAGACAGCTCCTCTTATTGAAAACAGACTCACCAACATCTACTTCAGCCTTTATTACACATTCCTAATTAGAAACCGCTTGCTTTTTTTTTTTCTCTCTCCAGCTTTGCCGTGTGTGGCGGATTAAATAGCATCAGTTCAACATTCTTTTATTTTATTTAGGGCCTATTAAAACATCATTTTTCTAATTGCACTTACAAGATCATCACGAAACATAGAAAGTTTGACACTACCTGAAATTATAACCGTAGTAAAACCCAAAGCACATCCCACAATGAAGAAAAAGATTGGGAGGGATGCCCCAGGGATTGTATGGGTAAGGGTTTAGTTGGCAGTAAAGTGGTAGGAAACGAGTATATAGAAAGATATTCAAAATTTATTTATACAAAAATATACATAAAAAACATTATTATAAAAACAATGATGCTGGTCATATATACAATACGATATATAGCTATATTCTGAAGCATAAGAGAAGGTCTCCAAGTAAGAGGCCCAAATCAATCATATGGTTTTCAGAAGACCCAACATGTTTCAGAGTTGATTGCTAAATTCCTTCTTCAGAGGCTGTATAGTTAATGATGACCATGCAGTATATGGATGCACATACACATGTGGAGCTGTTCTCAAAGCTTCCGTAACCACCAAACGTGTTAACCAGGATTGAATATTGGTAGATATTTCGGGGTGTATCGATCTAGGGGGAGTTAGCATCAATCAAAGATACTGATTGAAAAGTGACACCAGGAACCATCCTAGAAGGCCAAGGTGCGCAAACGATCGTTGACGTCCACGAGGATCGGATGTAACACCGACAGAAAAAACCCTTGAGATTGCAGGTAATGGTGGGGCGTCTCGCAGGGATGTGTAGTCTGGCTGTACAAGATCATCACAGACTGACATTAGTCTTTGGAAAATGCTGTCAGGTTCCATTATTTTGAGTGTGCTCATCCCAGATATCCTAAGCTTTCCCCCATCCATCCTTTTTATGTTTCAGTTGGATTCATAGATGGGTTGAGTGGGAAGTGTCACTGGTTCTGCTCTTGATGACGAGGTGAAGAGATGGTGAATATAGCATGTAGGCCGCTGATGAACAACAGTCCTTTAATGCGTTAAACCAGTGATTCACAACCTGAGATTCTTGGCAGCACAATTTGGGGTGCTTGAAAAATACTTTTTTAGAATGGCGAAAAAGGGCTGTTGCAGAAGGGAGTAAGATTTATTTCTGTTTGGTCCATTTTGTAAAAGGCTGTGGCAATGGGAACTGTGTGTGAAAGGTCTGCAGAATAATTCCACGGGCGCCTTTTCTGACACTCATTCTATAGTTCCAGCTTCTGGCACTTCGAACAGTCCCCAGTAAAGTTTTATATTCCCTCTGCCTCTGTCAAGAGCAAGGATGGAGACTTTAAGAACTGAGACTTGAGCCCTGAGCCACAAAATCAGCCCAACACATCTCTCCTCAGGGTTGCACTACCCGTCAGTCCTTTTAAGGTACCTCCAACAGATGAGACCTGTTAAGTGTATGTCACTCGGATATGACAGCAGCTAATTTTTTATCTTACATGTTATTGTTACACAATGTCTGATTGATGTGCTTTATTATAGATAGTGAGACCTGTTCCTTCCAGCAACCCCTGAACGTGTCCTGACGAAGCAAAACAGCAAAACGCGTTGACGCATAGGGGCTCACTGTTGTCTATATGGTGTTAACATTTTTGTTACACTATACATTCATGTTAGTTGTTGGTGTTTTTTTAATTCTTTCGATACTTGCTCTATGTACGATTAATTATTATCAATAATATATATTTTTTATATACTCATGTCCATTTTGCCTCTAAAGTCCAATCTAGAGCCATCTTTGGTCCTCTTTTTCTCTAAAATGTACCACTAAATACGGATGTGGCTTTAGGAGTGGTTTTCTGATTCTTGAAATATATCACTCTGTGTGTAACACATCTATATAAAATATGAGTTTCACTTTTTTAATAGAATTACTGAAATAAATTAACTTGTGGATGATATTCTAATTTTATGAGATGCACCTGTACATTAGCAAATTAGACAGGGGCCAGTTAACCTACCAGTATGTCTGTGGAGTTTGGTTTGCTACCGGAGTACCCGGAGGAAACCCGAACAAGCACACTCCAGGCAGGTTGTGCTGTGGTTGGGATTCGAATTGAAGACCTTAGTGCTGGCAGGTAGAAGTGCTAACCACTTAGCCACTGCACTGCCAACGAGGTTGAAATTTTCACCAGTTGCTTCCAAGTTAATTGTTCTTAAAACACACTAATACGGTGAAAAAGGCCTAGCTGTAGATCAATCTGCTTCACATCAGAATCTGATCCTAGTATGTTTGTGGTCTTGTAAATGGCCGCTGAGAGGGTTTATATGATCCGTACTGTGCACAGCTAGTAAAGTGGTTTTCTGTGGAGTCGTCGGTGACTGTGAAGCATATGTCCTCGTTGTGTATTTGGTTTCATGGTCCATTGTATGTGTCTTTCTTCTATCGTTTATTGCCAGCTGATCTTCATCTCTCCCTTACCTCCCTGCAAATGATTTGGGCAGCTGCCAGCTAGCTTTACAAGGAAAGTAGGAAATGGTGAAGTCATCTGCAGATATTTGCATACAAATGAAGCTTGTAGACTTTCTCTGCTGTAATATTTTAAGAGCATTGTTTTACAGATGAGAAACCTGACATAACTTTCCATTTGAGTTCTCATTAATGGTACACAAGGCACAAGATACTGCAAACAGTTGTAAGGTCGTAGGCCTATAATGTCTGTTCTAAAATGAAAGGTGTGTTTTTTTTTGTAGTTTAAGGATGAAAGTCCTGTCAAGGTCAGCCATGTACACTGCAAACACTTTAATAAAGTTTATTGCTGAACTTACCTGCTCTGAAGGTAGTGAGAAAGGACATAACAATTCACCTTGAGAGGTTTTCCTTACACTGCAAGTGACATTAAACCCCCAGTTTTTTAACTACTTGCCGCCCGCCATATAGCAAAATGACGTCGGCAAAGTGGTTGTGTTATCTTGACCGAACGTTATATGACGTCTTTCAGAATAAGCTGCTGCGCACCTCCAGGGGGCGCTCATCATGTCGATCATTGTTGCGGTGTGTCAGTCTGGCACACCGCAACTCAGATCTAGGTAAAGAGTCTCTGACGGAGACTTTACCACGTGGTCAGCCGTGTCCAATCACGGCTGATCGCAGTGTAAACAGGAAGAGCTGTTGATCGGCTTTTCCTCACTCGCGTCTGTCAGACACGAGTAGAGGAGAGCTGATTGGTTGCTCCTCTGACGGGGCAGTCTGTGCTGATTGATTATCAGCGCAGTCCCCCCCAAGGATGCCCACACTGGACCACCAGGGACGCCACCGGGACCACCAGGGATGCCCACCACTAGTTACCACCAGGTATGCCACCCATGGCCACCAGAGATGCCAATCAGTGCCCACAATGGATGCCAATCAGCGCCCACAATGGATGCCAATCGGTGCCAAACAATGCCTGACAATCAGTGATGCCCATCAGTACCATCCATTAGTGTACATCAGTGCCCATCCATGCCCATTCGTGCTGCCTATCAGTGCCCATCAGTGCCAGCTTTCAGTGCCCATCAGTGCCACCTATGTTAACCCATCAGTGCCACCTATCAGTGCCCCATCAGTGCCACCTCAGTGCCCATCAGTGAAGGAGAAAACGTACTTATTTACAAAGTTTTGTAAAAGAAACAAAAAAAAGACAACCTTTTTTTCCCAATTTTTTTTTTTTTTTATTTGTTTAGCAGAAAATAAAAATCCAAGAGGTGATCAAATACCACCAAAAGAAAGCTCTATTTGTGGGAACAAAATGATAAAAATTTAGTTTGGGTACAGTGTAGCATGACCACGCAATTGTCATTCAATTGACGACAGCTCTGAAAGCTGAAAATTGGTCTGGGCAGGAAGATGTATAAGTGCCCTGTATTAGAGGTCGACCGATATGGGTTTTTCTCTGGCCGATGCCGATATTTACAAATCGCGGTGGCCGATGGCCGATATGTGATGCCGATTTTTTTGGGCCGATATATTAGGCCGATTTTTTTTTTTTTTACCTTCATCTCATAAAATCTAACAGTTAGACCCCTTTCACAATGGGGCGTTTTTCAGGCGCTTTTGGGCTAAAAATAGCACCTGTAAAGTGCCTGTCAAACGGCTCCCCTGCAGTCTCAGTGTGAAAGCCCGAGTGCTTTCACACTGAGGCGATGTGCTGGCAGGATATTAAAAAAAGTTCTGCAAGCAGCATCTTTGGAGCGGTGTATACTACCACTCCTGCCCATTGAAATGAATGCGCACCACTGTCGAATCGCCTGCAAAGCGTTTCGGCAGCAGCGCTTCAGGGGTGCATTTAACCCCTTCCTCGGCCGCTAGCTGGGTTATAAGCGACCTGCTAGCAGTCGAATAGCGCCGCTAAAATGACGGTAAAGAGCTGCTAAAACTAGCAGTCTTTTACCGTCAATGCATGCCCGCTCCAGTGTGAAAGCAACCTTCAGTGATACGGAAATTTTTTTACATTTAAACATTTATTAAACAAAACAAACCTCCAATCAGTTCACTTGTATGTAGAATTTAGATTAAAAAAATATAAAAAAAAACCTCTCTTAAATATTAAATACACAAAAACAGGTAATCAAAACTTCTGGATGGAAAAAAAATGGGCTAACTTTACTGCTTAGTTTTTTTTTTTAATTTATTAGTGTATTTTTTTTTTTAAATTACATTTGAAAGACCGCTGCGCAAATACCGTGTGACATAAAATATTGCAACAACCGCTATTTTATTCCCTAGGGTCTCTGCTAAAAAAAATATATATAATGTTTGGGGGTTCCAAGTGATTTTCTAGCAGAAAATACTGGATTTTTACTTGTAAGCAACAAATGTCAGAAAAGATTTAGTCTTTAAATGGTTAAACTGAGAACTTCTACACACGGAATTTAGTTCATTCAGAAGTGTAAACATTGTATCCTTCAGGTTCTTTTTATCAGATTTGGCAGGCTGCCCAGAGAGGGGGAGAAGTCGCTTCACACAGGCAACTTGCACTGACTTCTATTACAGAAGTCTTTTGCAAGTCGCGCTGAAGCTATATCGGCTTTTTTATCAGCACAATCGGCCGATGCCGATTAAGTAAAAAACACCAAATATCGGCCGATATATCGGCCGGCCGATATATCGGTCGACCTCTACCCTGTATTGAAGTGGTTAACCACTTCCCGCCCGCCCTATAGCGGATTGACGTCCGGGAAGTGGTTCTGTTATCCTGACTGGACCTCATATGACGTCCAGCAGGATAACATGCCGCAGCGCGCCCCCGGGGGCGCGCATCGCGGCGATCGGTGGAGCAGTGTGTCAGTCTGACACACCGCTACACTGATCTTGGTAAAAAGCCTCCGGCGGAGGCTCTTTACCACGTGATCAGCCGTGTCCAATCACGGCTGATCACGCTGTCAATAGGAAGAGCCGTTGATCGGCTCTTCCTCACTCGCGTCTGACAGACGCAAGTAGAGGAGAGCCGATCGGCGGCTCTCCTGGCAGGGGGGGTCTGCGCTGATTGTTTATCAGCGCAACCCCCCCTCAGATCACCCCACTGGACTACCAGGGATGCCACTAGGACCACCAGGGAAGGGGCAACGTGGATGGCCAGGTATGTACCCCATGGCCATCCACATGTGCCCAATCTGTGCCAATCAGTGCCCACAAATGGGCACTGATTGGCACTATTATGTCCATGATATGCCCAGATCTGCCCAGCAATGCTCTATCAGTGCCACCTGTCATTGCCCATCTGTGCCACCTGTCATTGCCCATCTGTGCCACCTGTCATTGCCCATCAGTGCCCACCTATCAGTGCCACACATCAGTGCCACACATACGTACCCATCAGTACCACCCATATATACCAATCAATGCCACCTACGAGTGCCCATCAGTGCCGCCTATGTGTGCCCATCGGTGCCACCTATGAGTGCCCATCAGTGCCGCATACCAGTGCCACCTATCAGTGCCACCTATCAGTGCCCATCAGTGCCGCCTATCAGTGCCCATCATCAGTGCCCGTTAGTGCCACCTCATCAGTGCCACCTCATTGGTGCCACCTCATCGGTGCCCATCAGTGCCGCCGTATCAGTGCCCATCTGTGCCGCCGTATCAGTGCCCATTATTGAAGGAGAAAGCGTACTTATTTACAAAAAAATTTAACAGAAACAAAGAAAAACTTGTTTTTTTTCGAAATTTTCGGTCTTTTTTTATTTGTTGCGCAAAAAATAAAAACCGCAGAGGTGATCAAATACCACCAAAAGAAAGCTCTATTTGTGGGAACAAAATGATAAAAAATTTGTTTGGGTACAGTGTAGCATGACCGCGCAATTGTCATTCAAATTGCAACATCGCTGAAAGGTGAAAATTGGGCTGGGCGGGAAGGTGTCTAAGTGCCTGGTATTGAAGTGGTTAAACACCTTCGGTAGCTGATTTAATCATTTATGGCTCGTTTACACTTTTTTTTTCTCTCTAAAGAGTGATCCACATTCAAGTCTCTCTTCAGAGAGCATTTGACAGGCAGTGAGGAGGTGTTGTTTAGCCTGTTCACCGCCTGTGTTAACCTAAATGATGGACTACCGCGTGCCTTGTGCGTGATTGCGGCAGTTGATAAACAGTCCCATTCTCTTGGATGGGTTGCTCTTGGCTGGCTGTAGCACCCACCAAGCACAACAAGGGTATTATTTCTGTTGTGAAGCAAAGCATCGCAGCCATAGTATTTATGCATCCCTTGCCACTGCTTCTGTCGCTAAAGGGGAAGTGGTTGAGGGACGGTAAGAACACGACTCAACTGACTCACAATCACAAACGACTCAACTGACTCACAATCACAAATGTAAACAAACCCTTACTGAGTATGCAGCTTCTTTGCCTATGATCCTTGTCTATGTTCTTGTTCAAGCTGGTGCCAGGATCACTGACCCAGGTTTCCTATTTCAGGGTGGCTCCTTACTCTTGCAGCATTCTATGAAGCTATCCTTGTATGCAGGGACTGGAGTTGTGTGTCTTTTTTATGTGTACATCCATAGAGGCACACAACCCTGTAGCTTAGGGTGTCAAGGCATTCCCACTGCCTCTTCCTCCCCCCAACCCCCCCATCTTCTCCAAGAGATTTACTGGGGACTGCACTGTCCACTATGAAGACCAGAAGTTCAGGTAAGCAGCACTATAGAGCAGGAGCCAGTAAGCTGTCCTAGCAGGCTTCCAGTGCTCACTTGCCAATGCAGCAGGCCCTTCCCATGCTCATGTATAATGCAGGATTATTGATTCTGCAATGTATGTGATGATGTCAGAGTACAACCGTTGGCTGGAGCACCTTAGAAAGGAGGCTTCAGGTGATTGGTTGCACAGGTTGGAGGGTAAATATTACAGTTTATTCCTCACTGGTGACCACAAATTCAAGTGGGGATGTACTTTCAAATAACTTTTAATTATAGTCACTATAATTAGATCTTACATCCCTGGACTGCTGCGCCACCTGCGAGAGCCCTGACAGCTCAGAATCACCAGAGGTGGTACAGCGGGGACCAGGGGTAGATGTGGGGAGGATGTAGCGCAGGGATGTCAAACTCAAATTCATCAGGAGCTGCATCAGCATTATGGTAGACCTCAAATGGCCGGTTGTATCTGTAAAGCTAGATGTCCAGAGCACCCCAACCATCAGAAGTCAAGAGTCCCCCACCATCCCTTACATCACAGTTCTCCCCTCCCTTACCTTGTGCTGCTGCCAGGAAGAAGCTAGGGGCAGAGCTGGGAAACAAAGTGCCAGATCTGAAGGACCAGAGGAGGGCTGGAGTCTGCTAAATGCTGAGACCAAAGGAGTCAGAGACGCGGGGGTACTTCAGCTTCACAGAGAGGCCCAGGAGCTGTTGGAGGAGTTCTGTCCTCTTCTCTGCTGCCGACTGTTGAGACAAGGTGGAGTCGAAGATTACAGGGGTGTTGTAGCTGCAGGAGAGGTGTGAGGGCAAAGCAAAAAGGCCTGGCGGGCCAGATTCGAATTTATACATAGGGCATACTTCACCCCACACAGACCGGCCAGAATATACCCCAACTTAGACCCAAACTGCCCCAGATGCAGGAATGAGGAGGGGACCTTCTGGCATATGGTTTGGGCCTGCCTCAGGCTCCGAACATACTGGGAGTGAGTGGCGGAGAAACTCAGCGATATGGGGGGATTTAGGGTACCCACGGAGCCCATGGTACTTATATTAAGCTACCTGGATGAGGTTGAGGGGGACAGATATACGAAACTCTGCATAACGTTCTCCCTGTTCTATGCTAGGAGAGAGATAATGTTGCATTGGAAATCAGCTGAACCCCCCACCCTCACGTCCCGGAAAAAGGCTATAGACTCAGTACTTTCCCTCTACAAACTCACATACGAGAGCAGACAATGCCTGGCTAAATTTGATAAGGTATGGTCGGCATGGGTGGACGCGCGGGGCTAGGGGCCGGAGGGGAGGGGGACCAAGTGAGGGATTCCCCCCCTGTCTGGTTGGGGGTATTTCTGCCCCCCACCCCCACCCCGCCTGCGCTGGGCAATATTCGATTATGCCACTGAAGAGACCACTGGTGAGGATTAAACTTCTTCTGTGTGAGGGGTTCTCCTTCACCCGAGGGGAGAGAGTTCGACTGCCCTAAAGAGCGATAGGTAGGAACTGCAAGATGGCATCATTGGGTTTTTACTTGTACAGGAATGTTAGGAAAATGGCTACATTGACCTATAAGATGCCAATATCTGCTATACAAACTGACTATGTAACAAAGGAATACTTGATTGTCGAACGCTGAATATATTGTAATGCTGATTTGTTCAATAAACTTTTCTGTTAAAAGGTGAATTAACCCTTTAAATCTGGCCACCAACATTACAATCTGGATTATCTTTGACAACACTTCCCTACTTCTATTGTATCCTGTGACACTAATGTCACCTTGCCAGATATGACCTATAGTTTATTTAACCGTCGGGTACTTACTGTACCTCACTTGCTCTGCATTTCCTAGATCACCCTTTCTGTGTAGCAGTCAGTTTGTTAAAACCAGATAATCTGATGTTTAAAATCCTGGGGGGTGGGTACCTGAGTACCCGTCCACATACATAATGTGTCCTTGAATGGTGAGCACTATGAAGTACGTGGCAGCAGTTGTCATTGTCTGAGCAGAGACACAATCCTCACACCAACATGCCAGATAATGCATTCAGGGAATGGTGCCTTCACTATAGAAAGAGATGGTACCTAATTAAAATATATTTCGTTGTAATTGTTTAGTTGCTCTTGTGTAATTGTTTTGTGGCAAGTTAATCATCTTTGAGTTGCTTAAAGTTGTTATTTTATAACATCTCCCAAGGGAGCACTATGGAAAGATAACTTTTTTTCTTCTATTAGTAAGAAAAAATTCAACTGCAGTGTGCAGTAATAATTGGATAATGTTTGGTGTGTGGACAAAAGATCACTAGCATTATGAAAGGACCAAAAACTCAATAGTTGGATTATTACATCATTTGGGGGGAAAAGTGCAGACAAAAGAGAGAACTGATCAATGAAAGAACTAGTTGCTGAACAAAAAGTTTTTCCTTTTTTTTTTCTTCTCTTGCTTCCTTGAGTTTGTAGACAAGTACAAGATTAAATTCCTTTGATTTGTAACCATTCTTGTAAATTTATTCTAATTAGCTGGTTTGTGTTGATATGAATTTGTGGCAGAGTTTGATCAATGTTCAAACTTTTAATAAAAGCAGTTGTTACCAAAAACGTTTATTCTTCTGCTAGATCTTTAGATATAACCTGTCCTTTCATCTTAGTCTCTTAAACTAGGAGAGTTGAGAAAAGGCAAATTAGGGTTTTTTTTTTTTTTTCTTAAAGCGGACCCTCAGTAATTTTTTCATCTTTCCATCTATTAAATCTTCTGTCCTTGTTGTTTTACCTTTGGCTAGTAAATCATTTTTTTCTTCCAGTAAATACCTTATACAGCCCACTTCCTGTTTCTTGTCTGGTCATTAGCCTAGGCTTATGACATCACGCACAGCTCTCTCTAACGCTCAGGAGTTTGCCAGGAAGGGAGGAGGGGGGGTGAGTCATAAGAGTGCCAATGAGAGCTGCAGAGCTGGAGGTGTGCCTCTGTGTAAACCCAGGAAGTAAACAGGCAGCAGCTTCAGCTGCCCACAGGTAAAATGGTTGCAGCCAGACTCAGTGGAGGGAGATTTCTGCAGCAAATTTGACAAATACAGAATCACAGTATATAAAAAATAATATGGAAAGTGGTTGGAGGGAAGCTTCAGAATGGCAAAGATGTTTTGATTACAAATTATGTGAGCAGACTGCAGTTCCTCTTTAAAGATGCCCTGTTGTCAGACAATTCATTCCAATATTATATGTGCATTTTATGCCTGTTATATTCCTGTAAAAGCTTCCCTTGTGTAGGCAACTGACAGTTCACAGATTTCTACTAGGCACCACCAGCTTGGATGTGATGTTAGCAGCCCCAGCAGAAGAAGGCTGCACTGGGTAACTCTGTAGTCAAATTTTGTAACTAGTTTAAAGGCATATTGCAAACGAAATAGTACATAATCAATGGAATGGAAAAACACTTGAAGTGGAACTTCATTCAGAAATTGAAGTACTGCTGGTTCTCTCCCTCCCCTCAGCCTAACTGAGTTTTTTTTTATCTTGGGGGGGGGGGGGGGGGGGATAGCGAGTATAGATTATTATAGGTACCTCATCCCAGTTCTACACTCCTAGCCTAGGCATGGATGACGCTGCTTGCCCCACCTCTTCCCCTCCCGCAGCTTCCTGGGACCCGTCACATGTCCCAGGATGCTGCTGAACCATTCACAGTGCCACGTGAGCTCGTGCATGTGCAGTGTGGAGCTGGCTGTGGTTTCTCAGGTAGCCACAGCTGGCTCCCATATCCAAGATGGCAGCGCCAGTGACCTGCTGTGGGAAGACAGTACTGGACTCCAAGCACTGGTAAGTACCTGATTTTTAAAAGTGAGCAGCTACAGCAGAAGTTTTTTTTAAAAAAAATAAACTTAATACTTGCCTTTTCTGTGCATTCACCTGCAATTTTTTGAAGGCCAAGTTCAACTTTTGGAACATGTTGCATGTTCCATCTGTGTTTAGGGTGGAATGTGTATTGTGTTCCAGGTCCCACAGCCTCCCCCCCCCCCCCCCATGCTCTGTCTCAGTGTGACAGCGGGTGGAGGATCTTTTCCCTGCACCCAGGGTCACAATTCAAAAACCGAGCAGTCCTGTGGGACTCCATGTACTCTAGCTGCTGGGTCTAAAGAAGATTCTGCCATCAAACTGTAATATGTGTGGCCAACCTAAATGCCCAACTGTAAGTGACTGAATCATAATTGCTGTACCCCAGTGTAAATTAACCTTTTATAGTTAAAAATAAGTGATAAGTGAAGGGAAGTTTCAGCCTTAGAGCTCAATGTTTTTTTTAGGCAAAGTGACATTTTCAGAAATGTGGATGTACAGCTGGTGTTAAAGATATGAGGATGTCCTAGTTGGGTTGTAATCTTATGGGTTTTCTCCTGCTCTGCAGTATTATTCGGCACATCAAAGGGCTTCTTCATTTCAGAGCTTTGGAATAACAACGTTAGTTTAAACCTGGAGCGGAAAGAGATCTGTCCGCCGTGAAACAGGCTGCTCTGTTCTCAGTCACTAGTATTTGTGCAAGCCTTCCGAGTATTTGCAGATTGGCTCTCTGTGACAGTTGTTTAGTTCTGCTAAAGAACCGCTCCAGACGGCAAATAAAATCAATCAGTGAACTTCCAATGCCGTCCAAAAAATACTGCAGCTGTGTTGAAATCCGAAAGCCCACTCTGCAGCCAGATTTAGTTTTCACAGTTCCGGATTTTCACTATCCTCGTGGGGGCACTTTGAGACCTCTTGCCACTCGTGTGCCTTGCAGCCTTTTCTTATCTTGTAGATTCAATTTTACCAAAGAGATTTAGCTTATTTAACAATCTGAATGCCTTAGTCTTAATTGATCTTAAAGGACCCTGCATTCACTATATCTGGTCTCCCACAGTACACAGAACATGGAAAAGCAATTATTTTAGTAAATATAAACTGCTAAATACCATTGACGGCTGGTGCTCCAAATTTTTTGGGGGGCGCAAACAAACTGAAAAATACTGGAACCCCCCCATCAATTGCAGCCTCGCTGTGCCCATCAATTGCAGCCTCGCTGTGCCCATCAATTGCAGCCTCGCTGTGCCCATCAATTGCAGCCTCGCTGTGCCCATCAATTGCAGCCTCACTGTGCCCATCATATGCAGCCACTTGTGCCCATCATATGCGGCCACTTGTGCCCATCATATGCGGCTACTTGTGCCTGTCAAATGCGGCCACTTGTGCCCGTCATATGCGGCCACTTGTGCCCATCATATGCAGCCACTTGTGCCCGTCATATGCGGCCACTTGTGCCCGTCATATGCGGCCACTTGTGCCCGTCATATGCGGCCACTTGTGCCCGTCATATGCGGCCACTTGTGCCCGTCATATGCGGCCACTTGTGCCCGTCATATGCGGCCACTTGTGCCCGTCATATGCGGCCACTTGTGCCCGTCAAATGCAGCCACTTGTGCCCGTCAAATGCAGCCACTTGTGCCCGTCAAATGCGGCCACTTGTGCCCGTCAAATGCGGCCACTTGTGCCCGTCAAATGCGGCCACTTGTGCCCGTCAAATGCGGCCACTTGTGCCCGTCAAATGCGGCCATTGGGCCCGTCAAATGCGGCCACTTGTGTCCGTCAAATGCGGCCACTTGTGCCCATCATATGCAGTCATTGTGCCCATCGACCCCCCACACACACACACACTCGCGGGGCTTGCAGCTCTGGCAGCACCCCCAACCCCCCCCCACCCGCGTGGCTCTGACAGACCCCCCTGGCACTTACCACCAGGCAACAGCTCCTCTGAGTGCAGTGAGTGCACCAGAGCAGCCGCGACCTCTGCTTCAGCGTGTGTCTCCTCCACTGAGTCCACTCCTCTTCCTAAGCGCCAGGCATCCAATAGGGTGGCCTGGCACTTTGGCCAATCAGGAAACAGGTCTGACGCCCTGCCTCCTGATTGGCGGGGAGGAAGGTCAGTGTGAAAATAGCAAAAACGTATTCGTTATCGTCACACAATTGGGTGGGATCAGGGTGCACTCTCTGCGCCCCGAGCTCATCCTCTTTTGAAGCCTATTAGAGCCTCTGGCTCTAATCAGGTGCTTCAAAAAGTACCACTCCCTCCCACCCCTGCCATGGGAATCCATGCGTCCGGCTTCTTGAAAGGGGCTGGGCGCATGGATGGGGGGGCTTCGCCTGTGCGGCTACAGTGCACGGGCCGCCACTGCTAAATACCTTTTCTCATCAGCAGTGTGTAGCAGTCTTCTGACTTCTTTCAGTGTCCGCCCGAGCACTGGTAAAGCTTGTAGGAGGAGTTTTCATTCTCCTCTGACTATTCCTATGAGGCTGCATGACCCCTGGCCCTCTGTATGGACACGGCTGATTGGCTCTGTGCCGATCACATGCACCCTTCCAAAAAAAAATAAATATATATATATCTAGCAATACGCACCAAACTGAGCATGTGCAGAGTGTCTCCAAGGCTCTGTACTATCAGCAGATAGATTGGAGACAGTGGAAGAAGGGGAGGATCAGAGAAGGCAGGATTAAACAGCCTTTTTACACTATGCAGAGGAGTAACCCCTAAGGTTCTACAGTGAGTATAACAAACATGCTTTACTGCATATACAGGCTGATTTTTACTGCTGTGGGTTTACAGTGCCTTGCAAAAGTATTCACCCCCCTTGGCATTTTTCGTGTTTTGTTGCCTCACAACCTGGAATTAACATGGATTGTTTGAGGATTTGCATCATTTAATTTACAGATTATGCCCACAACTTTGAAGATGTCTTATTTTTTTTATATAAGTCTAGAGTCTATAAGTCTCTATAAGCGTGCCACATCTTACCACTGGGATTTTTGCCCATTCCTCCTTGCAAAACTGCTCCAGCTCCTTCAAGTTGGATGGTTTGCACCATAGGTGTGCGCAGCCTCTTGCATTAGGGTGTGCACCCCAAAGCTCAAATACATATGCATGTGTATATGTACTGATGGTGTCAGTAGGGCAGTGGACAGTGTCAGTAGTTTTATTTATATTCTTTTTAAATTATTTTTTTTTGTAACATTTTTTTTTTGGATGAAATATCAGTGGTCTAAACAGGGGGGAATATGCACCACACAAGGCGATAAGGGTGTGCCCAGGCACACCTGGCACACCCTGTGCGCACGCCTATGGTTTGCACTTGTGAACAGCAATCTTTAAGTCTAACCACAGATTTTCTATTGGATTGAGGTCTGGGTTTTGACTAGGCCATTCCAGCACATTTACATGTTTCCCCTAAACCACTCAAGTGTTGCTTTAGCAGTGTGATTGGGGCCATTGTCCTGCTGAAAGGTGAACCTCTGTCCTAGCCTCAAATCACACACAGAGTGGTACAGGTTTTGCTCAAGAATATCCCTGTATTTAGCACCATCCATCTTTCCCTCAACTCTGACCAGTTTTCCAGTCCCGACTGCTGAAAAATATCCCTACAGCATGATGCTGCCACCACCATGTTTCACTGTGGGGATGGTGTTCTTTGGGTGATGTGATGTGTTGAGTTTGTGCCAGACTAAGTGTTTTCTTTGATGGCCAAAAAGTTGAATTTTAATCTCATCAGACCAGAGCACCTTCCTCCATACATTTTGGGAGTCTCCCACATGCCTTTTTGCAAACTCAAAACGTGCCATTTTGTTTTTTGTGAAAGTAGTGGCTTTCTTTTGGCCACTCTACCATAAAGCCCAATTGCTATGGAACGTATCACTTATTGTCGTCCTGTGTACAGATACTCCAGTCTCTGATGTGGAACTCTGCAGCTCCTCCAGGGTTACCTTAGGTCTCTGTGCTGCATCTCTGATTAATGCCCTCCTTGCCCGGTCCGCGAGTTTTGGTGTGCGGCCATCTTTTGCAGGTTTGCTGTTGTGCCATGTTCTTTCCATTTGGTTGTGATAGATTTGATGGTGCTCCTAGTGATCATCAAAGATTTGGATATTTTTTTATAACCTAACCCTGACTTGTACTTCTCAACAACATTGTCCCTTACTTGTCTGGAGAGTTCCTTGGTCTTCATGGCAGTGTTTGGTTAGTGGTGCCTCTTGCTTAGGTGTTGCAGCCTCTGGGGCCTTTCAAAAAGGTGTGTATATGTAATGACAGATCATGTGACAATTAGATTGCACACAGGTGGGCATCATTTCACTAATAATGTGACTTCTGAAGGTAATTGGTTGCACCGGAGCTTTTTATGGGCTTCATAATAAAGGGGGTGAATACATACGTACATGCCAATTATCAGTTTTTTATTTCTGAAAAATAGTTTTATGTATATATTTTTCTAATTTTACTTCACCAACTTATTGTGTTCTGATCCATCACATCAGATTAAAAAAGCATTGAACTAAAGGCTGTAATGTAACAAAATAGGTAAAATGCCAAGGGGGGTGAATACTTTTGCAAGGCACTGTACCATGACCTGGATAAACTGGAACCTTCACAGACATGCTGAATATTCAGATCTTTGCATAAGCCCAGCAGCAACTGGTTCTCTATAAGCATTCTATATAACACACTGTGCATCACTGATAAATATAGAAACAATACTATATAAATATATGAATCCAGTAAACACTATATATAACATAAATGTCTAAAGCATAACAACATATAAACACTATAAATAAAGTGCTCCTGCTCTGCGATATTGCACTTAATCCTCAATGAGGTTATTAAACACACAACAACAGTCCATATATATGAAAATAAAGTGCTCGTGCTCTGTGACTTTCAATTAATCCTTGATGAGTGTTTAAACTAAACAGTAAAAGTCCATATTAACATTAACCATGTAATAATTGTGTCTTTATGCGTTGTGCACACACAACCCCCACCAGGTGTACCCTCACCTTAGGGCCTCTAAAAATAAGCCTGTAATTGATAGCAATAGCCTGCAGAGATCCTCCTTTGCTTCCTTTATCCTATGCAGGTTTATGGGACACTTGTATGAACACAGGACACCTGCTACTTCCGATAATAGCCCAGCTCAGAGGTCACTATTTTCTCCTGGTATGTTCAGAGACTCTCCTCATATACATCACATGTGGGAAATGACAGAGGCATGCAATAGTGTGATAACGTTTAAAAAAATGTAAATTGCAAACAGAACTCCACATATATACAACCCACATTTCAAATAAATAAAAAATGCTTTTTAAAGTGCTATAGTGCTGAGGGGTAAAAGTCACCTGTGGTCCGGATCTGCAGCCCCGGTTTACACAGCGTTCCCCCTGTCCTATGCCAGCTCTGCAACACTTCCTGGTACCTCTCTCGTCAGCTGATCAAGCTCCTCCTACCGGTTTCGTCACAGTCTCGTGACTTCCTCTGGGAATACTGATTGGCTGACGTTTTTTCCATGCTCTATATAGCGACGATCGTCGCCATTTTCTTGTAGCTCTCTGTGTGAAAATGCAGTCCCTGATTTCCGCCATTTTGTTGTAGCACATTTTTATAAACGGCACACAGCTGTGATCTACTGACTCCCCTGCCTTGAAATCATAAGCTATACCCTGTATAGTGCCTCATAACTCATAAGGTGAGGGTACACCTGGTGGGGGTTGTGTGTGCACAACGCATGAAGACACAATTATCACATGGTTAGTGTTAATATGGACTTTTGCTGTTTAGTTTAAACACTCATCAAGGATTAATTGAAAGTCACGGAGCACGAGCACTTTATTTTCATATATATGGACTGTTGTTGTTTAGTTTAATCACCTTATTGAGGACTGAATGCAATATCACGGAGCACGAGCACTTTATTTATAGTGTTTATATGTTGTTATGCTTTAGACCAGGGATATGTAATTAGCAGACCTCCAGCTGTTGCAAAACTACAAGTCCCATCATGCCTCTGGCTCTGGGTTTCATGATTGTGGCTATCAGAATCTTGTTATGCTTCATGGGACTTGTAGTTCTGCAACAGCTGGAGGTCCACTACTTGCATATCCCTGCTTTAGACATTTGTTATATATAGTGTTTACTGGATTCATATATTTATATAGTATTGTTTCTATATTTATCAGCGCTGTACAGTGTGTTATATAGATTGCGTTATCACCATCTGGGGAAGTGTGGGAAGTGCGGGCAGCTGATTATAGTTATATCACCTGTGTTTATTTTAGGTTATGTGTGGCAGCTCACAAGGCTTTTAGCCATGGTTCTCTATAAGGCCTGGTTCACACCTATGCATTTTTAGTGCTTTTTAGACTTTGCAGATTTGCACTACAGAACTAGTTCCATAGGAGACCATGTTAAATGGACTGTCGTGCAAATCTGCAAAAAGCACTAAACATTCATAGGTGTGAACCAGGCCTAAGGCCCCATTCACACTAGCGCGTTTTTTGATGCATTTTGCATTTTGCAGAAATGCACGGGAATTTTTTAACATGGGTTCCTATGGAACATGTTCACATCAATGCTTTTTTGTATCTCTGCGTTTTTGGAAAGGGTCGGGGACTTTTTTTCATGCAAAAAGCAGCGTTTTGCATGTAATGGTTTTCAATGGACAAGCATCAAAAACGCAAGTGCACTGTTTTTGCAGCGTTTTTGATGCGTTTTTGGTGCGTTTTTGCAGTTTTTTTTTTTTTATTTTATTTTTTTTTTTGTAATTTTTTTTTAAGACTGTAAAAAAAAATGAAAAAAAAAAAAAAAAAAAACGCAAAACGCAAATCGCGGCAAAAACGCGGCTCAAAAACGTGCCAAGCATGAAAAAAAAACCTCCAAAAACGCTCAAAAGCAACATGCATAGGTGTGAATCGAGCCTAAGACAGTTTAATATAGGGATTTGAAAAATGATTTGCCTTTGCAGCAAGGTATGTGCCATTCTTCAGACTTTAGACTTTCAATGACAGTGATGAAATGAGAACTGGAGCAAAAGTGACAGTACTGCTGTCAGCAGCCAATTGAATGCTTTTTGATTTTGCTTTTTCAACGGGTGCAGTCTGATTGGCTGTTAGGTGCAACTGTTCCCATTATGTGGAATTAGAAGTGGAAGTCATTTACAGCTGTGTCATTCTTCTGGGGCAGATCTGTTGCTAAAACATTGAGCCCTATAGGAGTTGGCACAACAACCAGACATTTTTGTCTCGTTAAGTGCAGTGAGTATCTCGTGAGCGGCGGCACATGAGCAACTTCAGCAGCGTTTCCACCTTCACTCTGGAGGAAAATCAGCTCTTTAGAACAGCTGTCAGATGATGCATCTTCCTGTCTTCTTGTCGCAATGAGCTGTGAAAACTTATGAGCTGGCTAAAGGAAGCCTTCAACCAGGACTAAAATTGGCAGAAAAGTGAAAAAATACCAAATTTCACCCACAGTGTTGTAGCTTTTAAAGCTGAATTCTAGGTATAGATATTTTTACATAGTACGGCTGGCCATACATTATACAATTTTTTTCCTTTTGATTTACCAAAACCATCAAATCTAAGCACTTTCAATTTGTATGCACTCAAGGAGGCTTTTGTACTACATAGTTTAAGGTAAATCTAAAGGAAATCGCCATTGGCTTCCGGGTCTCATGATGAGTAGCTGCCCTGCTGCATAGTGAACACAGGAGGTTGCTTGCTCAGCATGGGTGCCATTCAGAGAACATTAAAGAGACACAAGAGGGCACTTCTAAGTGCAGCAGATGAAATCGTTTATTATAAAAAAATGCAAATTGGCCAGTCACATGATAAAAATAAAATAAAAAAATAAAGGCAAATATCAAGCGCTACTAACCCCCCTATAGCGTTAGTAGAGCCGTTAGGCTTGCGTTAATGAGCTTTAGTATGGGCGTTAGACTGCCGTTTTTACAATCATTATACAAGAGTTAAAGCGGAGTTCCACCCAAAAGTGGAAGCTCCACTTATCTGCTCCCCCCGGGGCCACATTTGGCACCTTTCAGGTGGGAGGGGGGGGAGCAGGTACCTGTTTTTGACAGATACCCTTCCCCACTTTCGGGAGATGGCGCCGTTCATAGGAAGTTCGGCCCCCGTCCTCCTTCCTCTGCCGCCGGGCCAGTTAGAAAGCGCTTTGCGCATGCACAGTGGGGGAACCAGCTGTGAATCTGAAAGGCTTCACTGCTAGTTTTCCTTACCATGAATGGTGGTGGCAGCACCCGAGAGCCGATCCAAAAATCAGCTGGGGTGCCGACATCACCAGAACCCTGGACAGGTACGTGTCCTAATATTAAGGCCCCATTCACACCTGAGTGTAGCGTTTTCAGGCAGAAAGTTGCTAGTTTTTTAACACGTTTTTTGCCAAGATTTTGTACAGGTCAAAAGGTCACCAATGTAAAAAGCAGAAAAACACCCAAATCTGCCTAAAAAAAAAAGTTCCAGAACTTGTTTGAGCTTCAGGCGTTTTGGAGTGGAGATGTGAACCATCTCCATAGAAAATAATTGATTTTTTTTCCCCTCCAGCATTTTGCTTCAAGCTACAAAAGGCTCAGGTGTGAATGGGGCCTAAAAGTCAGCAGCTACAGTATTTGTAGCTGCTGACTTTAAATTTTTCTCGTGGGCAAACTCGTGGGGAACTTTGCTTTACAAATGCTCCCCAGACGCCTTATGGACAGTTTTGAAGTGTTTGAGCGTTAAGGTGCTTTAAAAACTGCACCACAAAGGCCTATTACATTACAGTTGATAACTAATCTTAACGCCCTGCAACCACACTGCATCTGCCTGCCTAAGCGTTTGTGAACCGTTACCATAGGCTTGAATGGGAGGCGTTGAAAGGCTTCAAGCGCCTCCTGACTCGACATGAGGCTTCAATTTTGAAGCGCTGCTAACACGCTTCGTGTTTTGATAGTGTAAACAGCACTATGTGCTGTCCATTGTATCATTTGCATAGGCGTTTGAGGGGCATTTTTAATTCCTCCTGCTTTTAATGTCAGTGTGAACTTAGCCTTACTGTCTAGTGAAAGGAGAAGTGAGGCAGTTCCAAGACAGCCATGCTGCACCACCAGAGATTACCACAATCGTCCTGCCCTGAAGAAGGGGGAGTCTTTGTTCCCCCCGAAACGTGTTGGTTTTATCATGCTCTTCTATTCCTAATAAAAACGACCATTCACCTTTTATTTACTTCTGATTGGATACTGGGCACTCCTTTTACCTATCCTTACAAGTTCGTGCGGAAACGACCTTAAAGCCGTACCCAGAGGTAGCAGCCCAAGCCCTCAATAGGGGTCCAACACCACCTTTCTGCCAAGTTGGGCTGGATTCACCAGGAGCGACCTTTGCCAACACGCCCCACCATCACTCACTCAGACCCTCAACCGAGCAAGTCAGTCCAGCATAGCCTTCACCTCTAAGAGCAACCTTGACTTAGAGGAGGTGGGTTGAGTGATACCGAACATCACACTGAGGACATCTAGCAGCAGAAAAAAGTACTGCAAGGGAAGGCTCTGGATTGAAGCTGAATATTGCAGCTAAAACTTTTTATTATTTTATTTCTTTAATGAGTTAATTTATATCTTTTTTTTTTTTTTTGGCTGGAGTTTTGCTTTGAAAAACGACTAATGTTTATCCTGAGCTGCCGTGAAAATCTGTTTAGTATCAGTTTGTGGTCAAAACATAAACATTTTTTTAAAATTGCTGTTGACACCCACACCTGTAACCGTAGGTTACCAGTCTGACAGGTTGTGCGTTTTATGAGGGAGCTGTGGTTGCAACCATCACACAATGCACAAAGAGTATGAAAAGTGAAGGCAGCGTAGAGATGTTCCCGTAACTGTGAGCTGATGAATTCCTGACAGCGAGTTATTTCAGGTGAAGTGAAATGCTGGCTATTGTTTCATCCCGATCGTCATGGATCCCCCCCCCCCCAACACTTTGAAGTGCTCTCATCTTGTGTGCTGCTTTCTATCCAGCACTTGCAGCTAGAGAGGCTTTCCGTATCAAGCCAGCTTTAGGGGAACTTACAAAGCTTCTTTCCTGGGAAAAAGATCATTTCTGGGACTGGGTAATGCTAAAATTTGGAGCAATTATGTTAACGGGAGTGAAACACCTTCCTCCTCCCAGATAACATGCTGTATTACTGTGCTGTTAAAGTAGAGCTCCGGGCATTAAGGCCTGGTTCACACCTATGCAGGTTAAATGTAGAAGGAGGGATTGGGATTTTTATGGTGCAGATTAAATTGAAAAATAATAATAACTATAATATGTAAAGAATTTTTTTATTTTATAAAAAGTAAAAAAATGTTAAAATACAACAATTGGTGAGTACAGATCAACAAGGTTTTATGGATACATACATATTGGTCAAATCAATAAAGGGTCACAGGTGTCTATCTGCGTCCAGAGAACCATTGATAAGACTGGCATTTAGCGACAGCATAGGTGTGTCCCTGGGTTTTAGCTGCTGGAACCCAGGGACATGCATATGCTATCGCTAAATGCCAGTCTTATCAATAAGTATTGGCGGTTTTAGACAGCATTTGTCCCTTGGTATTGAGTCCACTGCAGAACTTTGTTTTTTCGGTCCTTGAATGCCCCCTATGATCACCTTTAGCACATGGGTCTCTGGACGCAGGTAGACACCAATGACCCTTTAGTGATTTGACCAATACTTCAAGAGACCAAGAAGACTTGTACCTCTAGTTGGACAGCATCCCTTGAAGAAGCCCGATATATGGGTGAAACATGTTGGGAACTTCATCTTATAATGCTGTATCCGTAAAACCTTGTTGATCTGTACTCGCCAATTGTTGTATTTTAACAATTTTTTATTTTTTCTTAAATAAAAACATTTCTTACATATTATAGTTGTTACTATTTTTCAAATTAGTTTGCACCTTAAAAATCCCAATCCCTCCTCCTACATTTAACTAATTAAGGAATGTGGTGCTATTATCAAGTTGACTTGTCCGTGATCAAAAAACTCTTCTTTCACCTACGCAGGTTGCAGTTTGCATATTCCAGGTGCATTTTGCGTTTTTCAATACACATTTTTGATCTATTGAAGTCTAAAAAAACAAAAACCAGAAAAAAAGTCCCTGGCCCTTTCCATAAAATGCACAGATGTGAACGTGACCCATTAGTAACCTTGTTAAATGGACTGTAGTGTGTTTCTGCCAAACTGAAAACGCACTAAAAAATGCATAGGTGTGATCCAGGCCTTAGTCTCTCACCTCCTGAAGCCCTTCCAGGTATTTTCTGAACAACCAGGTATTTTTTATTTTTTTTAAAAAATAAGCAGTCCCAGAAGTCTTCTAGTTGGTCCGGTGAGGCTAAGGTAGTTCTCGTTTTCTTCAGGTTGGGTGTGTAGACAGGGCCAAGCTGATGATGGTGCAATTTTGCAATTTTGCACCGGGTGCCACCAACAGGCCTCTTGCCCAATTTCTACATTCATGTGGGTCTCGCTTCCTGAGAGAGCATAAAAATAATCCGTTCACCGAAACATGCATCGTTCCTTGACACGGCACTTCTCCCCACTTCCTCTCTAGCTGAGCTGAGAACCAGTTTCGGGATAGGCCACTAACAAGATCAGACACAAGTCTATTGGATCTTCAATGCTTTACTAGTAAAGGCAAGACATTCAACTTCTTCCATATTCATTGGTGGCGGCTGCCAATCCTTTCCCCCCCCAGGACAGACATCTTTAGTCCTGTCCCCTTTTAAGTCCTCCTCAGACATCCAAGCTTCTAGAGACCTTTTCCAAGCCAGGGAAAATCCAGTTTCAAGCCCATTTGGTTTCCAATGCTTTACTAGTAAATGACAAGGCATACATCATCTTCCGAATTCAGCAGTGGCGGCTGACGGTACTTCCCCCAGGACAGGCATTTTAAAGTGTTACTAAACCCACAACAGTAAAATCAGTCTGTATATGCAATAAAGCATGCTTGTTATACTCACTAAGGGGTTAATCCTCTTCGATGTATTTGATCCTGTCTTCTCTGATACTCCCCTTCTTGCATTACCCCAAAACATATCCGGATAAGACAGAGTAAATGGAGTCAGGCTGCACATGCTCAGTTTGGTGTGTGTTGCTAGAGAGGTTAGATAGGACAGCTCAGTGCAGTATGAGAACTCCTCCTGCAAGCTTTAACCAGGCACTGATAGAAGTCACAAGACTGCTATATACTGCTGATGAGAAAATGTATTTAGCAGTTTATATTTACTAAAATGATTGCATTTCTGTGTACTGTGGGAGACCAGATATAGTGAATGCAGGCTTCGGTTTGTGTACACTAGCATCTCCTGGCAGCTTCTTCTGCCAAAGCTCCTAAACTCAACTCTATAAATGCCTATGTGTCCATGTACACATTGGCTTTTAGCAGAGTTTAGGAGCGTTTAGGAGAGAGGTTAAAATTCCCCTTCCTGAATGCGGAAGAATCGGGATAGGAACGTTGTGGCTGCGGGAAAACGCAAACACGCTGCATAATTGCGGTAAAACCACGGTTTGCATTTTCTCGCGGTCAGGGTAAGCTAGTGTACATGTAGTAAAGTCCTGGCCTATTTAAGTTCTCCTCAGGCATTAGGACGCCTAGATATTTCCCCAGCTGGGGAAATGCCAGTTGCTTGCAGTATCACTCCATCTATGACGGGGGCCCCACCTAGCCCCACAGGGGACCGCTACATAACTATCTCCTCTCTTCTGTAAAGTTCCCGCCGGACTGACTCATTCTCCAACCCAATCCACTATTTATAACTTGAGGAAGGGTGTCATCCAGTGCCCACACTAGAAACTGGTCTAACACCCCCTTACAGGCATGCATTCTTCCAGGACTGAGCAGAATTCACAAAGTGTGCCACTCAGACATGGAGTAATGTAAGCCCAACCTGTGTGATGATGCACCCCCTAAGGCAGGGGTGGGCAACCTGGGGCCCTCCAGCTGTTGCAGAACTACAAGTCCCATCATGCCTCTGGGAGTAATTGTAACTGCCAGCCTTACAATGCCTCATGGGAAATGTAGTTCCACAACATCTAGAAGGCCCCAGGTTGCCTAACCCTGCCCTAAGGGATGTGTACACGACAGACTGGGCTTCCACAAAATGGGCAGAATAATATGGCTGCTGCTCTGCCTGGTTAGGTCTACAATAAAATAACTGCCAAATGTCCCTGGTTTTCTAGAGGTTATCTTAGGTTTTGGAGCGTTTTACATTGCAGCTCAGACTGGGAGAGGGAGAAGCAACAGAAATATTATTTAAAAAAAAAAAATAAATAAAAAAAATGCTTTACAATAAAGTGAACCTGCTCCCCTGATGCCTGATTCACACCTATGCAGGTTGCAGTTTGTGTATTGCAGGTGCATTTTGCGTTTTTCAATACACGTTTTTGATCCATTAAAGTCTATGGAACCAAAAACTAGAAAAAAAGTCCCTGGCCCTTTACATAAATGGGTCAGCAATTTTAAATATTGCTGATCAGCCTTTATCTGGTGATCCTGGAACATATCTGCTCATGCATACAGAAAGATTGATGAAACAACTGCAATATTAAGACATTTCCTATTGGATTCAGCGTCCAATCACATTCAGACCTCACACAGTGATTTCCTCAGAATAACAAAAGGTAGGAATCTGCAACAAAGTTTTTTTAAATCCCTGCAATGTACATTTATCACCCAGAGGGAAACATTTTTTCTCAACAAAATTGGAGTTCTGCTTCAACCATAAAACTCACAATGAAATCAGAGGATAAAATTTTATATAAATAATATCAACATCAATGAATAAAATCACCAATCAAGTGAAAAGATGAAGCCAAATATGATCTAAATCAAAGAATACTGTAATAGAAGTGAAAGTCCACTCCCAAAGGAGTGTTCAGGGCTCCACTGGGGGGCCAATATAAACAGGCATGTGCAACAATAAAAGTCCACTCCCAAAGGGGCCAGTGTAGGGCCGCCTACTTCTGGGGGTTGTGATGACATTACTAGGCTCCGCACCGAAATGTTTCGTCACTTCCTGTATGACTTCTTTGAAGTCACATCACACCGCCCAGAAGTAGCTGCTGGACACAATAGACTGGTAATTATGTGGTCTTATCCTTTAAATGTTGTCTTGCACTTGTTGTATAGAGTTGTTTAAAGTGGTATTAAACTCTCCTATATTTTTTTAAGGGTATCTTCTGTGATAAAAACCCAACCTGTCAGCGGGTTTTTAAAATTTGGCTTTAATACCACTTTAGTTGCTGTTAAAAAAAATAGCTGAAAGTGAAACCCAGTTCTCAGCTTTGTTATGATCCACATATATTGTCCACAGAATAAGTCCATGTAACTCTACCACTACTATGAGTTCATCAATCCCTAAAACACTTCTTCTCAAGTTCTGCACACCCCCCTTGTTATTGTGGCTAACTCCATACTAACATCCATTGTTCTAGGATAAAATTTGGCTGCTGATAAAATGAATTTAGATGGGATTCATTTGCTGGACTTAGATCTTCGGGGAAATACAAACAAGGGAGCTTGCTGTCACAGGATAGCTTTTAATCACTTGTTTTTGAGATGTTCCTCGCTTCCTCTTCCTGCTTTTAGCATGTGGAAGATCCAAAGGCTTGGCAAAAATGGTTTCCTTAAAGGCCGACTCATTTATGGATGAAAACAGGAACCACTGTGAGTCATGAGTTCCAAATTAACAAATGAGTTTAGCTGGTTGGGCTGAAGGACAATGAAGAATTGTCAATGGAAGAAATATGATGTGTTGGTGTCAGTTGTTCTTACAGAGGTATTGTTGTTTACCCATAATTACCTAATAACCTCTTAAATCTCTTGAAAGCTGAAAGATGAGGATGCACTTTAGTATACCATTCGGGTTTAAAGTTGACTTTTTATTTTTAAAGTGGTATTCAATCCAAAAACAAAAATATTGCAGCCTACAAATTCTTAGATTGGCTGCATTAGTCTTCTGTTTTTAAAAGTTTTTTTTCCTTTAATTTCACTTGGTAACTTGTACTGTAAGTCTGTTATTTTTTAACAGAACAAGCTGACCAACAAAAGTGGCAGTTAGAGGGTTAAGGCAAACCATTTAACAATGACAGAGGTGCTTACAATCGCCAGCTGTTTTTCATTTATGTAAATTTTAACCTTTATCCCAATAGGCTAAAAAGAACTGTAGCTGCAGCTGCTTAAAATGTGTTAGCTGGAGTTCAGCTTTAATTTGTTGGTCACATCCATCTCAATCTGCTAGTGCTTGTAACACTATCCTCCCCCAGACTGATAATTCTTCTGTACAAAGGTGTCTCTATTGCTCCTCTATCTAAAGTGAAGATACCTTAGGACTAGAAGTTGTTACTGGTCACCAGTACAGCATGCAATGAAAAGCATACTGCTCAATCAAGCGCATGTGTGCAATGATGTCAGCACCAAAGCTGTGCCCCTACGTTTTTCATCAAGGCTATTCACTGAAGATGTCTCTGCTGACAATACGCGTAGGGGCGGAGCTTTGGTGCTGATAGGCGTACTTTTCATTACATGCTTTATACTGGTGATCCATTGTGAGTACATTTTTAACCTAATAAAATATATGTTTAGGAGATAATGCACTATAGCAAGGGTGCCCAACTGCTGGCCCGCAGAACCCACCTGATGTCACCTGCAATCTCCTGCTCTTGGATGGCGGGTCGGCAAGCCCAGATCCCGGATTCCCGACCCACCATCTCAGAGCATCAGTGTTGAGAATTGAGCTGGTGGTAGAGGAAGCATGCGGCTGCAGTAGAGAGCAGAGACGATGCTTCTTGTATAGTGTCAGCTCCTGTCAGGCAGAGTGATATCAAATGCACTCTGCCTGGGACAGCAACAGTAGGTGATACCTGTAGCAACGGAGATTCCTCAAATGGAAATTTCTTATTAAAATGACATAGCAATAGGCATATCTTTTCTAGTTCTGCACTGGTTACTCTGGACTGCTTTCAACATGATCCACAGGTGCAGCGCATTGCACCTGCGGGTTACCTGCACTGAGCCATAGACCTCTGTTATTACCTGTAGGTTTGGTGAAAGATCACAAAACTCCTGAATGCAGTTTTTCACTTTTCAGAAAGTGCACCAAACCTGCAAGATAGAATTATATGGCAAAGTGACAGGTGAACTGCGCTGCACCTACGCTGCGGGTAAACCGCAGGACATTAGTGTGAAAGCAGCCTTATGCCCCTTCACATGATCGGTCCAATAAGGCCTGCCTGTCAGTTTTTCAGGCGGACCCAATCGGGCCCCCTATTCACCTCTATGGTGGACTTTTACACCCAACTTCCTCCAATCTGATCTGCAAAAAAAAAAAGGGGGGGGGGGGATTTGTCCTCTTCCGTCTTTGTCCTCTTCCGTCATCCGCCAGCTCCGCTCATTGTGGCCCGTCACTGGTTACCAAGTCGCTTAAGTCAGTGGTGCTCAACCTCAAGTACCCCCAATGTTTTCAAGTTTTCCTTTACTTTACACAGCTGCTTTAAATCAATATCAATGACATGGTATTGATGAGAGCTATTTTATTTAAGGGAAGTTTCCAAAACATGGCCTACTTGAGGACTGAGGTTGAGAACCACTGGCTTAAGTGACCCTCGCTCTTGGTTGGGCATCCCTGCACTATAGTCTCTTCCTTTTGTTCTTCTGGTGACCGAAACAATATTGGAGCCTACTGCTGCCTTGAGGCATTTAAAATCTGGAGCCATTGCTCTTGTTCTTGAGGTTGTAGAGCTGAGGAATTCACAGTTCCTACTGTAAAGTTACCAGGCTGTTGGGCTTTGTCCTGTGCACTATAGTCTCTTCCTCTTGGTTGGGCATCCCTGCACTATAGTCTCTTCCTCTTGGTTGGGCATCCCTGCACTATAGTCTCTCCCTCTTGGTTGGGCATCCCTGCATTATAGTCTCTCCCTCTTGGTTGGGCATCCCTGCATTATAGTCTCTCCCTCTTGGTTGGGCATCCCTGCACTATAGTATCTCCCTCTTGGTTGGGCATCCCTGCACTATAGTCTCTTCCTCTTGGTTGGGCATCCCTGCATTATAGTCTCTCCCTCTTGGTTGTGCATCCCTGCACTATAGTCTCTCCCTCTTGGTTGGGCATCCCTGCACTATAGTCTCTCCCTCTTGGTTGGGCATCCCTGCACTATAGTCTCTTCCTTTTGGTTGGGCATCCCTTTACTATAGTCTCTTCCTCTTGGTTGGGCATCCCTGCACTATAGTCTCTCCCTCTTGGTTGGGCATCCCTGCATTATAGTCTCTTCCTCTTGGTTGGACATCCCTGCACTGTAGTATGTCCCTCTTGGTTGGGCATCCCTGCACTGTAGTCTCTCCCTCTTGGTTGGGCATCCCTGCACTATAGTCTCTCCCTCTTGGTTGGGCATCCCTGCACTATAGTCTCTCCCTCTTGGTTGGGCATCCCTGCACTATAGTCTCTCCCTCTTGGTTGGGCATCCCTGCACTATAGTCTCTCCCTCTTGGTTGGGCATCCCTGCACTATAGTCTCTCCCTCTTGGTTGGACATCCTTGCACTATAGTATGTCCCTCTTGGTTGGGCATCCCTGCACTATAGTCTCTCCCTCTTGGTTGGACATCCCTGCACTATAGTCTCTCCCTCTTGGTTGGGCATCCCTGCACTATAGTCTCTCCCTCTTGGTTGGGCATCCCTGCACTATAGTTTCTCCTTCTTGGTTGGGCATCCGGCACTATAGTCTCTTCCTCTTGGTTGGGCATCCCTGCACTATAGTCTCTTCCTCTTGGTTGGACATCCCTGCACTATAGTTTTTTCCTCTTGGTTGGACATCCCTGCACTCTAGTCTCTTCCTTTTCTTCTTCTGGTGACCGAAACAATATTGGAGCCTTCACTGGTTGGAGCCTATTGCTGCCTTGAGGCATTTAAAATCTGGAGCCATTGCTCTTGTTCTTGAGGTTGTAGAGCTGAGGAATTCACAGTTCCTACTGTAAAGTTACCTGGCTGTTGGGCTTTGTCCTTTATCCAGCCGTTGTTTTCCTATATCCAGGCATTGTTGGCCTGTCAATTTTTGGGGTCAATCTTTCCAGTAAGCAGGTGGAGTTTGTCTGTGGTGAAGGAGCACTGGATCTGCATCATGGATTGTTGACACTTGTAGTTCACATATTTTTAAGGACTGCTCACAATATTCATTTGTGTTTATATGTTGATTATTATTATTACACTTTGTGTTTGAGCCCTTCTATCCCTGAATGGTGTCACTATATTTGTCATAAGTTGTTTGGCCCTTTTTAAGGGACAGCACATCATTTTTCTTAAATTACAGACCACTTATTTAGAATGTTGGAGCATATTTTCATGAGATTTTGGATCCTTTGTTTTCCTGGGATATTATTGTGAGGTCCAGTGATGTTAGTGACACCTGCAGGAAGCAGCCAGAACTCGGATAGTGAGGCAAATATTATAGTTTTTTTTTTTATTGGGTTCTATTTTTTTAAAAAAGTTCTGCTTTTTCACTCAACCAACGTTCTGGTTCAAGGAAAGACTTTAAACAACTCTGCATATTATAGAGCGGTGTACAATGCACAGTCTTTGTTCAAGAGTGATCCTCCTGTCTACTCAACTGAACCCTGCTATTTTTTTTTTTTCCGGAAGTATAGTAATTATGGAACTCTGAAAAAAAAATCTTCCATTATAAATGTTTAATGAAAGGCAAAATGTTCACTGATGAAGTTCTGAAAAAACAAATAGATCCTTTGTGTTCACAAGTTAATGAGTTATTTAATGAGTTGTGCAATCAATGTCACAGAACCAGCTCTTAATGATGACACCCACTGAGTCGTGTTGTCATTTTTTATTTTATTAGTTAACAAAACATCTTATATTTTTCATGTTCCAGGAAAAAAAAAATATATATGATGGCTTTATTCTTAACTCTAGCCAATTTTTTTTTGTAATATTTTGGATAGCGTAAGGAAGCATTGTTTCAAGTTTATTCTTTGGTCATTACCAATTCTGTTGTGTCACAAATGTACTAAAGAGACTAAAATATTGTCCAAGAACGATGGTCTTGTGAACACCTACATTTTCTATTTTGAGATATGTGTACATGCTCTTGATATAATGGAGAGATATTTAAGTAATGTGGCTATTTTTAATTGAAATGTATTATTTTTATTTTAAATTTTTTTAAGCAGGCATTTTTTGGTTGGCTACCAGAGCACAGACTTTTGTAATTTAATATTTATAAACTTGGCATTACCTTTTCAATTTATGATCAAGGTGCCTGAAGATTTCTATATAACTGCCTCCCGTATTATTTGAAGTCAAGTTGTCTGGTACAGTCTACACATCTATTTTCTTTTTGTAATTTTCTTCAAAGACGCTAGTAAG